>NC_138292.1:10025000-10625000 GCF_965601325.2 Salmo salar
AGGGTCAGCTGCAGATCAGTCTCAGCGGTCAGGAGGGTCAGCTGCAGGTCAGTCTCAGCGGTCAGGAGGGTCAGCTGCAGATCAGTCTAATCTTAAATACCTCACACGCACTCGTTTGGGGAGTTTAGGCCTTTACTCTGTTAGGTTGCTATAACATATGAACTGGGCTTCAGTCAGTCAGTCCAGTGGTCACAACATGTCCCAGGTGTTGTAGGGTTAGGATAATGTACAGACCAGGGCTTCAGTCAGTCAGTCCAGTGGTCACAACATGTTCCAGGTGTTGTAGGGTTAGGATAATGTACAGACCAGGGCTTCAGTCAGTCAGTCCAGTGGTCACAACATGTTCCAGGTGTTGTAGGGTTAGGATAATGTACAGACCAGGGCTTCAGTCAGTCAGTCCAGTGGTCACAACATGTTCCAGGTGTTGTAGGGTTAGGATAATGTACAGACCAGGGCTTCAGTCAGTCAGTCCAGTGGTCACAACATGTTCCAGGTGTTGTAGGGTTAGGATAATGTACAGACCAGGGCTTCAGTCAGTCAGTCCAGTGGTCACAACATGTTCCAGGTGTTGTAGGGTTAGGATAATGTACAGACCAGGGCTTCAGTCAGTCAGTCCAGTGGTCACAACATGTTCCAGGTGTTGTAGGGTTATGATAATGTACAGACCAGGGCTTCAGTCAGTCAGTCCAGTGGTCACAACATGTTCTAGGTGTTGTAAGCCTATAAGACTGGGTTATTAGCACTAGTCATGGAGACCTGACAGAACACACAGCCTAGCATCAACTAACAATACATACTGTTATTGTCTTTGGTTTTCACCTATATTTGACATTGATTCAAACATTTGTCCCAGGACTGATGTTGTGATGTTGACATGGAAGTTAGTGATGTAAATTACAATAAGTCCAAAGGTTAACTAAGACCATTAATGTATATTTCACTGTTGAGCCATCAGGACCCCCCCCCCCCATGTATGTTCCAAATATATCCTTCTGTACCATTAAAACATTACAACAACACTGGCTGTATACACAGCCGCCATCAAAGCAACTTGTATTTTCCACCTTCCTCCTAAAAACGGCAATGATCTGAGGACTGAAAGCACTTGACCCATGCCAAGTATATGTCAGGACCAGTCAGTGGGCAAACTGAGGGCTTTTAGAAGGCAGAGCAGGCTCTTTCTGACTGTGTGTCTGTGAGGGTTAGGCTGAGTGGAGGTGGGCGGTGGAAAACTGGCCTGACACTTCTTTAACAAGGCGGGCAGGGCTGCTCTGTAAATCAGTCCAGTTACTCACTCACCCACCCACCTGCTCCTGACTGACTGACTGACTGACTGACTGATTGACTGACTGACTGACGCCCTCAGACGGGGAAGAAGTGGTGGGGAGGTGGAGGGCACGTGGCGTAGGCATAATTTGGTTTTTAGGGAAGTGGCCGTGAATAGTGACTTTAAACAGGTAGAGTAGGGACTGTGAGTAGTGACTTTAAACAGGTAGAGTAGGGACTGTGAATAGTGACTTTAAACAGGTAGAGTAGGGACTGTGAATAGTGACTTTAAACAGGTAGAGTAGGGACCGTGAATAGTGACTTTAAACAGGTACAGTAGGGACTGTGAATAGTGACTTTAAACAGGCAGAGTAGGGACTGTGAATAGTGACTTTAAACAGGTAGAGTAGGGACTGTGAATAGTGACTTTAAACAGGTAGAGTAGGGACTGTGAATAGTGACTTTAAACAGGTAGAGTAGGGACTGTGAATAGTGACTTTAAACAGGTAGAGTAGGGACTGTGAATAGTGACTTTAAACAGGTAGAGTAGGGACTGTGAATAGTGACTTTAAACAGGTAGAGTAGGGACAGTGAATAGTGACTTTAAACAGGTAGAGTAGGGACAGTGAATAGTGACTTTAAACAGGTAGAGTAGGGACTGTGAATAGTGACTTTAAACAGGTAGAGTAGGGACTGTGAATAGTGACTTTAAACAGGTAGAGTAGGGACCGTGAATAGTGACTTCAAACAGGTAGAGTAGGGACAGTGAATAGTGACTTTAAACAGGTAGAGTAGGGACTGTGAATAGTGACTTTAAACAGGTAGAGTAGGGACTGTGAGTAGTGACTTTAAACAGGTAGACTAGGGACTGTGAATAGTGACTTTAAACAGGTAGAGTAGGGACTGTGAATACTGACTTTAAACAGGTAGAGTAGGGACTGTGAATAGTGACTATAAACAGGTAGACTAGGGACTGTGAATAGTGACTTTAAACAGGTAGAGTAGGGACTGTGAATACTGACTTTAAACAGGTAGAGTAGGGACTGTGAATAGTGATTTTAAACAGGTTGTCACGGGTGCTATCTTCGAATTCCCCGTCATAAATCAGCCAAGGCGCAGCGTGCCGGTAGTTCCACATATTTTATTAGTGAACCCGAACAAAACAAGAAACAGGTGAAACTGAAACAAACGTGACGTTCTGGGGCTGCTCACACACAGCTGCACAAAAACAAGATCCCACAAAAACACAGGGAAAAACAGGCTGCCTAAGTATGGCTTCCAATCAGAGACAAGGATAGACAGCTGCCTCTAATTGGAAACCATACCCGGCCAAAACATAGAACACAAAACATAGAATGTCCACCCACCTATCACACCCTGACCTAACTAAACAGAGAAAACACAGCTCTCCTAGGTCAGAGTGTGACACAGGCAGAGTAGGGACTGTGAGTTGTGACTTTAAACAGGTAGAGTAGGGACTGTGAATAGTGACTTTAAACAGGTAGAGTAGGGACAGTGAATAGTGACTTTAAACAGGTAGAGTAGGGACTGTGAATAGTGACTTTAAACAGGTAGAGTAGGGACAGTGAATAGTGACTTTAAACAGGTAGAGTAGGGACAGTGAATAGTGACTTTAAACAGGTAGAGTAGGGACTGTGAGTAGTGACTTTAAACAGGCAGAGTAGGGACAGTGAATAGTGACTTTAAACAGGTAGAGTAGGGACTGTGAGTAGTGACTTTAAACAGGTAGAGTAGGGACTGTGAATAGTGACTTTAAACAGGTAGAGTAGGGACAGTGAATAGTGACTTTAAACAGGTAGAGTAGGGACAGTGAATAGTGACTTTAAACAGGTAGAGTAGGGACAGTGAATAGTGACTTTAAACAGGTAGAGTAGGGACTGTGAGTAGTGACTTTAAACAGGTAGAGTAGGGACTGTGAATAGTGACTTTAAACAGGTAGAGTAGGGACTGTGAATAGTGACTTTAAACAGGTAGAGTAGGGACAGTGAATAGTGACTTTAAACAGGTAGAGTAGGGACTGTGAATAGTGACTTTAAACAGGTAGAGTAGGGACTGTGAATAGTGACTTTAAACAGGTAGGGTAGAAGTTAGAACCAGGAGGGTACAACCAATTCAGCTAGGTTAAGACTTTCATGAGATGTTAGGGTAGATGAAACATGGAAATGAGACATGGTTGAAGTCCTTCTTAGTGACCTGTAAATGCGGAAGACACATTTCAGTTGAAGGCATTCAGTTGTACAACTGACTAGGTCTCCCCTTTCCCTTTCCCTTTGTGTGTGTGACCTTGTTCTCTCTCTGTCTCTCTCTCTCTCTCTCTCTCTAGTTGTCGCCGGCGGCCCAGCAGATGCAGCCGAGCCAGACGATGCAGTCTCCGACCCCTAGCGGTGGACGCCGCAGGCGGACGGTGGACGAGGACCCTGACGAACGGCGGCGGAAGTTTCTGGAGAGAAACCGAGCGGCGGCCACGCGATGCAGACAGAAGAGGAAAGTATGGGTGGTGTCACTGGAGAAGAAGGCTGAAGAGCTGACCCAGACCAACATGCAGCTTCTGGTAGGAGTTATGTGGACTGGATGGTTATGTCCCAAATGGCACCCTATTTAATGCACTACTTTTGACCAGGGCCCATAGGGCCAATAGAGCTCTGGTCAAAAGTAGTGAGCTTATATAGGGAATATGGTGCTATTTGGGACGTGTTGCAGGTCTTCACATTAGACTTTTATGTCCATAAAGCAGGGAGATGTAGTAAATATGTTCTCTACTGCAGGGCCACACACCTTTGATGGGGCAGGTGCTCAGAGTGAAAACACTTGTTCTGCTACTGACAGGGGCGACCTGCAGCTGCCCCCTTCCCTGAAAAGACACTAAACATTTAATAAAAAGTCATTTGTTTGAAAAAACAGCATTTCACTACACCTGCAATAACATCTGCTAAATATGTGTGTGACCAATAAAATGAGATTTGATTTTAATCAAAAGGGACCGTTTTTTTCATAAGTGGGTAAAAGTGCAGATGCTCCAGCACCCCTAGAGCTGTGTACGTGCCTGCATCACTATGTACAGCATTCTAAATAAAGTTTAGTGAATTGAATTGAATGCTGCTCAACTCTTGTAAAAGTTAGGTAACACCCATCTCCAACCCAGACCTTCTTTCTTTCTCCAACTCTACCAATGGTTGTTTTCCTTTCATCCACACGTCTCTGCTTCTCTATAGTTCAGATCATGAAGACCAAGCACTTTCAATGTGTTTGATGTTCTTTCAACCTGGGAGGAGAACTGCTCCACTAAACTCAGACATACTGCCACTCTCCCTTGTTATAGTTATAGGGGCTTGTTGTAGTTCAGTCTGTTGTTCCGTAGGGGCTTGTTGTAGTTCAGTCTGTTGTTCCGTAGGGGCTTGTTGTAGTTCAGTCTGTTGTTCCGTAGGGGCTTGTTGTAGTTCAGTCTGTTGTTCCGTAGGGGCTTGTTGTAGTTCAGTCTGTTGTTCCGTAGGGGCTTGTTGTAGTTCAGTGTGTTGTTCTGTAGGGGCTTGTTGTAGTTCAGTCTGTTGTTCCGTAGGGGCTTGTTGTAGTTCAGTCTGTTGTTCCGTAGGGGCTTGTTGTAGTTCAGTCTGTTGTTCCATAGGAGCTTGTTGTAGTTCAGTCTGTTGTTCCGTAGGGGCTTGTTGTAGTTCAGTCTGTTGTTCCGTAGGGGCTTGTTGTAGTTCAGTCTGTTGTTCCGTAGGGGCTTGTTGTAGTTCAGTTTGTTGTTCCGTAGGGGCTTGTTGTAGTTCAGTCTGTTGTTCCGTAGGGGCTTGTTGTAGTTCAGTCTGTTGTTCCGTAGGGGCTTGTTGTAGTTCAGTCAGTTGTTCCGTAGGGGCTTGTTGTAGTTCAGTCTGTTGTTCCGTAGGGGCTTGTTGTAGTTCAGTCTGTTGTTCCGTAGGGGCTTGTTGTAGTTCAGTCTGTTGTTCCGTAGGGGCTTGTTGTAGTTCAGTCTGTTGTTGCGTAGGGGCTTGTTGTAGTTCAGTCTGTTGTTCCGTAGGGGCTTGTTGTAGTTCAGTCTGTTGTTCCGCAGGGGCTTGTTGTAGTTCTAGGAGGCAGACACTCAGAGATTTTCAACCATAAATCAAAACCAGCCCCTGAAATGATGTCTTTCTTTTGACATTCCTAATAACGAGCTGGTTCATTTATTTGCCGTAGTTTTATTAAATTCCAATTAAGATTGAAATCTTAATCCTGTAACTGTACATGGTTTTAGCAATGACAATAAACTTAATCGCAGTAATGATGCAGAATGTTTATTGTGAGTTTTGCAGTGTGGCTTAAACAAGCTATTTTCCTTTTATAAAAAATGGGCCTTTATCAAGTATCTATTCAACAACAAAAAAAGCTGAATTTATTCACCAAGCAGAGATAATCACTCAGTCCAGCTAACAGTAAATCTCTCTTATTGTGCTCAAAATGTGTGTAGGGTGGGTAACTGTAAAGCACTTTGTGGAAACTGCTGATGTAAAAAGGGCTTTATTAAACACATTTGATTGATTGTTTTCAGAATGAGGTGACCATGCTGAAGAACGAGGTGACCCAACTCAAGCAGCTCCTCCTCACCCATAAAGACTGCCCCATCACCACTCTGCAGAAAGACTCCCAAGGTTACCTCAGTGAGTAGCTTGTTCACACACACACACACACACACACACACACACACACACACACACACACACACACACACACACACACACACACACACACACACACACACACACACACACACACACACACACACACACACACACACACACACACCACACACACACACACACACACACAAAACCCCGAAACACACACACTCATCCCTGTGCCTTATCACGAGTATGCAGCTAAACCTGCATAGAGAACCTTCCCAGTTCTCCAGCCATACAGCCATACAGTGTCTGTGTGTATGAGTCAGAAGCAGTCCTGAGGTTAGGGTGTTCAGTCCAGGGTGGTGACTGTCAAGACATCCTGTCCCACACTCACTGCACTATGAGGACATATGGATCCTGCCATGTGTATCACACAGGGTGTACGGATGCTGGCAGGAGCCACGCTGTTTCATGGATGTGGGGGAGAGAGGCACTAGGATAGCACCTGGCCTGGAAGTCTGGTACTGGTCATCACAACCCCAGAATATGAGGCCTGTTTTTCCATCAGAAGTGGACCGGAGTCATAGAACTGAACCACAGCCCTTGGTCGCTGCAGAGATTCCACTGAAGAAAGATGTCACAGACTGCCGACCGGCGTCCAAACTCCCATGTCCCGTCCCGCCGGTCCCGATCCCCCTGCTGGTTATTGGACTGTTCCACAGCAGCAGAGTATGACATCAGAACCCCACCCTCTGATATGGATAGGAGTGACATTTCCATGTAATTAGGAGAAGGCAGAAGGCCCTCCCTGTGCTGTGAGGCTTCAGCAGACAGGCAGGGGAAAATCAGGCTCACTTCCCCTCGCACTGCCCTGCTCTCAATGGCTCCTTGTTTAGAGGGTGAGTAGACTGGGCTGGACTGACTGACTGGGAGAGACTTGCATTGATAAGCCCAGTCTGTCTGTGTACAGATGTCACTCCTAGTATGTTGTGAAAATGTATCAAACATGTTTTCAAAGGGATAAAGTTTTTTTAATGCATGTTTATTTGACCCTTTTCATACATAGGACGCAGCTACAGTAACGGGTGGATAATTGATAACCTTTCAGACAATTTACAAAGCGTCTACTTTTTTAGACAGTAGAATTCTGCTTCGGCATAGAATGTTCTATTGTTTCCCTGACAACAATAAACATTGATTGATGGGGCGGCAGGTAGCCTAGTGGTTAGAGTGTTGGACTAGTAACCGAAAGGTTGCCAGATCAAATCCCCGAGCTGACAAGGTAAAAATCTGTCGTTCTTCCCCTGAACAAGGCAGTTAACCCACTGTTCCTAGGCCGTCATTGTAAATAAGAATTAGTTGTTAACTGACCTACCCAGTTAAATAAATAAAGTGCTGCTGTTCTTCAGCAGTTTGTTTTATGGTAGATAGATGTGTTTTCTTTCTACTAAATGTATTTGTCAGTGATTGTATTTAACATACTTCAAAGTACTTTTCTTAGGAGAGAGTGGTCTGAGCGCAGGCAGATGGAGATCATTTGATTGACAGTTGTGGTTGCCTAGTGATGGATGTTAGCCCGGCTTCAGAAGCAGCAGTTAAATGCCTGTTCAGTGGTGCTTCAAAACTAAAGGTTTGGTGGAGGCTTTTCAAAAGCTGCAGTGTTACCGTTGTGACAGACAACAAACATGGCGAAGCCGAGGTGCTTTCAACGCGCCTCATTCCATTTATCTGAAAGGACTATATGATAGATGTTTCGTTGGAAAACACAGTGTTCAGTGGTTTATACTGTACATAGAAATGTAACGATTCTATTTTTGGTGAAAATAAAGAGGGTTTTAACTGTTGGAGGTTGTTGGACCATGTTTGTTTAGGCTAAACAGACATCTAGAGACAGTTGTTCTATTGAGGGTTTCATGGTCACTACACACCCATTCATGTTTCTACAAGCACTGCACTCACACAGATATGACACACACACACACACACACACACACACACACACACACACACCACACACACACACACACACACACACACACACACACACACACACACACACACACACACACACACACACACACACACACACACACACCATTAGCAATCATCCCCTCACCCTGTGTGTTGTCCTCTTCCCCTCAGGTCCAGACAGCAGTCCAGCAGGCAGCCCGGCCCCAGCCTGCTCCCAGCAGCAGGTCATCCAGCACAACAACATCACCACCTCCAGCACAGCTGTAGGGGGCAGCACTGTGCACGGCCTGCCCAACCACCGCACAGACATCAACCCCATCCACTAGAGACAAGACAGAGAGAGACTACAGTACCCCCCCCAGTCCGTACCCCCAGCCCCCAACCCGTACCCCCAGCCCCCAGCCCGTACCCCCAGTCCGTAACCCCAGCTCCCAACTTGTACCACCAGCCCCCAACCCGTACCACCAGCCCCCAAGCCGTACCCCCAGCCCCAACCCCATCCCATCCCTGGTCTAACCCCCCCTTGCCTGGCTCTCTGAGGGCTGTCTGTTTGTTAGTACGGGACGGGCGGCCTCACACACTGCCTCCATCTCCAGGACCCGGTCCAGAGAAACCTCTGGAGAGAAACCTCTGAAGAGAAACCTCTGGAGAGAAACCTCTGGAGAGAAACCTCTTGAAGAGAAACCTCTGGAGAGAAAACTCTGGAGGGAAACCTCTGGAGAGAAACCTCTGGAGAGAAACCTCTGAAGAGAAACCTCTGGAGAGAAACCTCTGGAGAGAAACCTCTGAAGAGAAACCTCTGGAGGGAAACCTCTGAAGAGAAACCTCTGAAGAGAAACCTCTGAAGAGAAACCTCTGAAGAGAAACCTCTGAAGAGAAACCTCTGGAGGGAAACCTCTGGAGGGAAACCTCTGGAGGGAAACCTCTGAAGAGAAACCTCTGGAGAGAAACCTCTGGAGGGAAACCTCTGGAGGGAAACCTCTGAAGAGAAACCTCTGGAGGGAAACCTCTGAAGAGAAACCTCTGGAGAGAAACCTCTGGAGAGAAACCTCTGGAGAGAAACCTCTGAAGAGAAACCTCTGAAGACAAACCTCTGAAGACAAACCTCTGGAGAGAAACCTCTGAAGAGAAACCTCTGAAGACAAACCTCTGGAGAGAAACCTCTGGAGAGAAACCTCTGAAGAGAAACCTCTGAAGAGAAACCTCTGGAGAGAAACCTCTGGAGAGAAACCTCTGGAGAGAAACCTCTGGAGAGAAACCTCTGGAGAGAAACCTCTGGAGAGAAACCTCTGGAGAGAAACCTCTGGAGAGAAACCTCGGAGGCCTGCAGGGCTGCTCTTTCTACAGTAGCTATAGTAGTATTTTTATAGACCTTTTTAACTAATATGTGTTCTCTGGGTTTGTCTTCGATCTTATTTGTCTTCTATTTTTGTCTCATGTTTTTTATCTATTTTTTTTACATTTGTACTTTAGTTGAAAGGGAGTTTTGCAATTCATGCAGCATTAACCCGTGTGGCGTTTTTGTGATGTCATACCTCTGTTAGACCGACACCCTCACCGGGTCACTGTGGTGACACAGCAATGGGACATGAGCCTCAGAACGCCACCTCTGTGACCCCCCTAACGTCACCTCTGTGACCCTCCCTAACGTCACCTCTGTGACCTCCCTAACGTCACCTCTGTGACTATGTCTGCGTCCCAAATGGAACATTTTCCTCTATAAAGGCCACAACTTTTGACCAGAGCCTTATGGGTAAATGCCATTTGGGACGATTCTCTTGTATGTGTGCTTGTGACTGATGGATTGACTAGCAGAGACTGAGTCTGAGTACCACTGTCAGATAAGTATGTGTCAGATAGTTACTGTGTTGAATAGTGTAATGTTCTGGTTACATGTGTAACATACAGGGTATGTAGTGTCAGGTACTTGATCAGATGCTTAGCTAAGAAAGTGTGTGGGATGCTACTGCCTCCACGTTGTTGTTGTTGTTGTTGATGTTGTTGTTTTTAACCAAGTCGAACTGTTGCCATGATATGCTATTACTTGGTTACGCACCGGAATCTGGCGTTTCTATTGAATTATGCTCTTTTTCTAGAAAGGACCATGACTGTTACCCTAGCAACCCATCGATGCTATTTAGAGGGCGTTACATGTAATGAAAGATTGAACGGTGTTGAGAATATGTTCAAATTGAAGCAATACATCCTAGTATTGTTGTTCTATCAGCCATATTACCCTGCACTGTGACACCAGCTAGCCGAGGCAGCTCTGGAGGCTGTCCCCTGACCCCTGTCTCCTCCACTCTCCTGGAGGCTGACCCCTGACCCCTGTCTCCACTCTTCTGGAGGCTTACCCCTGTCTCCTGCACTCTCTTGGAGGCTGACCCCTGTCTCCTCCACTCTCCTGGAGGCTGACCCCTGAACCCTGTCTCCTCCACTCTCCTGGAGGCTGACCCCTGTCTCCTCCACTCTCCTGGAGGCTGACCCCTGAACCCTGTCTCCTCCACTCTTCTGAAGGCTTACCCCTGTCTCCTGCACTCTCCTGGAGGCTGACCCCTGACCTCTCCACTCTCCTGGAGGCTGACCCCTGTTTCCTCCAATCTCCTTTAGGCTGACCCCTGTCTCCTCCACTCTCCTGGAGGCTGACCCCTGACCCCTCCACTCTCCTGGATGGCTAACTCCTGACCCCCGTCTCCTCCACTCTCCTGGAGGCTGACTCCTGACCCCTGTCTCCTCCACTCTCCTGGAGGCTGACTCCTGACCCCTGTCTCCTCCACTCTCCTGGAGGCTGACTCCTGACCCCTGTCTCCTCCACTCTCCTGGAGGCTGAGCCCTGTCTCCTCCAATCTCCTGGAGGCTGACCCCTGTCTCCTCCACTCTCCTGGAGGCTGACCCCTGTCTCCTCCAATCTCCTGGAGGCTGACCCCTGTCTCCTCCACTCTCCTGGAGGCTGACCCCTCTCTCCTCCACTCTCCTGGAGGCTGACCCCTGACCCCTCCACTCTCCAGGACCAAGTAAAGCTTTAAGAGACATCTCCTTTAGTGTAGTTCTAGTGTTGCTGCAGCCAGGCTTCCAGAATTAGCGGCACATTCCAAATGACCTGAACATTCCAGATATGAGCCTGGCGTTGTCCTCTGTCTGCCTCAATATCCCAGGTGGGGTTGTCATACTGTAGGCGACATATAGAGAGAGATATGAGGTGAGAGAGTTGATTGATTCCATGCTTTTGTAGTCTGATTGTCAGTCTGTGTTTGACAGTTAAAGAACGATTGGCTGAGTTTCTATCCCTTTATAATGAAAAGGTCTTACTACCATCTCTAACGAGGCTCAGCAGTTTTAGCCGAATGCTTTCCAAAACATCACAACGTGCCTGAACTTCTCTGTCTTTTTTTTTATTACTAAATGGAATGTCAATTGTTTCAAATACCTTTTAATCATCATGAACTTTTCCATTGAGCTAACAAGCCTTTATAAGTCATTGTTTCCCCCAGTCTCAGTGAGTGTAGCGCTGATGGACACTGTGTCTGCTGTTGGTGTGTTTTCATGCCATTTAGCAGAGGCTTTTATTCAAACCACGAAGTGATGTATGCATTCTTTATGTGTGGATGGTCACGGGAGTCAAACCCACTATCCTGTTGTTGCAAGTGTCATGCTCTACCAACTGACCTACAGAGGACCAGTGTATTGTTAGGGAGTTTAGTCTGTAAGGGCAAAACCAGCTGGCTGACTGACCAGGGAGGAATAAGATGACCTTCTGTCTAACCTCTGACCTCTCCAACCCAGCTCTCCCACAGACAGGCTGACAGGGGGGGGGGGGGGGGGGGTGTGTGTGTGGTGTGTGTGTGTGTGTGTGTGTGTGTGTTCTCCATCAACACATCTTCCAACAGCCCTAACCAGTAGGAAAGCTCAATATTCACTTTAGTTTTGACCACAACTCTGTCACGCTTGCTCAAGTCACCCCTTAGTTAGCACTGATCTAGGATCAGCTTACACTCCCCATATCCAAACCTAAACCATTAGTGGAGGGGGACTCTAAACAGACCGTAGCTCAGTGTCTGGGAGAAACTCCACTTTTCCCTGAACATGTTGATACTTTAGCAGGACTAGTAGTAACTATGACTACATCCTTTAGTAGCAGTGAGCCAAGCAGCTCTACAGCCAGGTGAGTTAGAGAGACATCATGTAGCTGTCTATGCACTTTGACCTCTGGGATATCCAGAGGGTAGAATAGCCATATTGAGGTCTCAGTGATGCCCGGTTCAATACACCAGCGAGACTCTGTGTGACTGACTGTTTCTCTGTAGAGAGACTGACTGCATGGCAGTGACTGTTTCTCTGTAGAGACTGACTGCATGGCAGCGACTGTTTCTCTGTAGAGAGACTGACTGCATGGCAGTGACTGTTTCTCTGTAGAGACTGACTGCATGGCAGTGACTGTTTCTCTGTAGAGACTGACTGCATGGCAGTGACTGTTTCTCTGTAGAGACTGACTGCATGGCAGTGGCTGTTTCTCTGTAGAGACTGACTGCATGGCAGTGACTGTTTCTCTGTAGAGACTGACTGCATGGCAGTGACTGTTTCTCTGTAGAGACTGACTGCATGGCAGTGACTGTTTCTCTGTAGAGAGTGACTGCATGGCAGTGACTGTTTCTCTGTAGAGACTGACTGCATGGCAGTGACTGTTTCTCTGTAGAGACTGACTGCATGGCAGTGACTGTTTCCCTGTAGAGACTGACTGCATGGCAGTGACTGTTTCTCTGTAGAGACTGACTGCATGGCAGTGACTGTGCCTAATGGTGGGGCTCCACAGGGTGCTCCTTAAAAAGCTTTAAACATGTACCTTTCAGATGTCTGTTACTACAACATTGTTCAGCTCCAGTTTGGCTCACTGTGAAAGGTAGCTAACTAAATGAATAAGGTCAACTTGAAACATGCATTCGCTTTTTCTCCAGTGTGTTGCACAAAGGTTTTGTAGAAAGGCTCGGACAGTGGGTTTGAGAGGTGTGATAATAACTGATCTTATGAAAGGTTGAACATGTATTAAGGCCTTCCTGTATTACAAAAAAGTGAAACACCTACAAAGCGCCTTATTTCATCAACTTTGTATTTTCTTTTGAATCTCTAAACGTTGTGGCTTATTACTTTCACCAACTACTTGAGTATTTAACTGTTCTGAAATAAAACATGTTGCATCATGGGGAATATATGGCATTGACCTCAACATATTCAACTGGAATTGTTGTTTGATGTTTTGTTGGAATGACAGCTAATAGTCTGGTGTTTCTAACAGTGGACAGACACAGGTCAAGCATAAGGAAGACAGGTTAGTCTGACTGTACAGGCAGACATAAGAGACAGGTTAGTCTGACTGTACAGGCAGACATAAGAGACAGGTTAGTCTAACTGTACAGGCAGACATAAGAGACCGGTTAGTCTAACTGTACAGGCAGACATAAGAGACAGGTTAGTCTGACTGTACAGGCAGACATAAGAGACAGGTTAGTCTAACTGTACAGGCAGACATAAGAGACAGGTTAGTCTAACTGTACAGGCAGACATAAGCGACAGGTTAGTCTAACTGTACAGGCAGACATAAGCGACAGGTTAGTCTAACTGTACAGGCAGACATAAGAGACAGGTTAGTCTAACTGTACAGGCAGACATAAGAGACAGGTTAGTCTAACTGTACAGGCAGACATAAGAGACAGGTTAGTCTAACTGTACAGGCAGACATAAGAGACAGGTTAGTCTAACTGTACAGGCAGACATAAGAGACAGGTTAGTCTAACTGTACAGGCAGACATAAGAGACAGGTTAGTCTGACTGTACAGGCAGACATAAGAGACAGGTTAGTCTAACTGTACATGCAGACATAAGAGACAGGTTAGTCTGACTGTACAGGCAGACATAAGAGACAGGTTAGTCTGACTGTACAGGCAGACATAAGAGACATGTTAGTCTAACTGTACAGGCAGACATAAGAGACATGTTAGTCTAACTGTATAGGCAGACATAAGAGACATGTTAGTCTAACTGTACAGGCAGACATAAGAGACATGTTAGTCTAACTGTACAGGCAGACATAAGAGACAGGTTAGTCTAACTGTACAGGCAGACATAAGAGACAGGTTAGTCTAACTGTACAGGCAGACATAAGAGACAGGTTAGTCTAACTGTACAGGCAGACATAAGAGACATGTTAGTCTAACTGTACAGGCAGACATAAGAGACAGGTTTGTGAGTTCAGGATGAGTGTCTGTGGGTTTCTGGGAGAGAGGTGGAGGACAATGCCTGCACATTAATACAAGTATAAATGTATCATTTTAAATATAAAACTATAAATATTGTATAGAATGTCATTCATTTTTATAATCTTGACTGTACATGTAATGCAACCACCTTTCTTTTTGAAAGGAGTCTTTGATGTTTTGTACATGTATGTAAATGATGTTTGCTTAGCAGTTGTTTGCAGCCTTCTCAATGTATGTTCGTCAAGGTTCATTTCCGCGCTTCGATACGTGTCCACGGTTTATTATACGTCATGGATTGATGAATTCATAATTGCCTGCATAACTTTGTACATGTTTGTGTCTCTCATCACAGCATATTGTATGGTCTGCGTTTTGTTTAGCAGTTGTACAGATGTTACATATCACTGCGGCTACATTACAGTAGGAGAATAAAGCACTTGTTCTGTAACATTACTCAACTGGCTCAAATGTCTTCAGATGTACCTTTTGAAGCACAGACAAACCATAGAACCTTAGAATGTACACGGAGTATACACCAGTGGAGGCTGCTGAGGTGAGGACGGCTCATAATGATGTCTGGAACTGAGCAGATGGAATGGCACCAAACACATTCCACCTATTCTGCTCCAGCTGTTACCACCAGGCCGTTCTCCCTAATTAAGGTGCCACCAACCTCCTGTGGTATATATACAGAGTACATTAAGAACAGCTTTCTAATATTGAGTTGCACCCCCCCCCCCTTATTCCCTCAGAACAGCCTCAATTCGGCAGGGTATGGACTCAAGGTGTCGAAAGCGTTCCACAGGGATTCTGGCCCATGTTGACTCCAATGCTTCCCACCGTTGTGTCAAGTTAGCTGGATGTCCTCTGGGTGGTGGACCATTCTTGATACACACAGGAAAAACTGTTGTGTGAAAAAACAGTTGCAGTTCTTGACACAAACCGGTGTGCCTGGCACCTACTACCATACCCTGTTCAAAGGCACAGACATTGTTGTCTTGCTCATTCACCCTCTGAATGCCACACACACACAATCCTTGTCTCAATTGGCTCAAGGCTTAAAAACCCTTCTTTAACCTGTCTCCTCCCCTTCATCTACACTGATGAAGTGGATTTAACAAATTACATCAATACGGGATCATAACTTTCACCTGGATTCACCTGGTCAGTCTGTGATAGAAAGAGCAGGTGTTCTTAATGTTTTGTCCACTCAGTGTATCTACATATACAGTAGAGCATATGTTCATGGTACTGTAGTGTAAATAGGATGTGTGTGGATATGTGGCAAGGGAAGCATGTCCTGATAGATAGGCCTGAGGCCTTAGCAACTCCTTAGTGACCAATAATCCACATGGTCTTCCAATACAAAAGCCCTGACCATTGACTGCTCATTAAATAGTTGTATGTTTAAATGTTCTAAAACCATCAGTAAATATGGAGATGTCTAGACTGCTTAAATGAACTTTAATGAGCTGATAAGTAGCATGATGGTTTGGTACGTGACAGAGCAAGGAGTACAGTCATCTCACTGCCAAACCCACCAGATGATCATGCCAGCCTGTTTCTGTTACTGGTTAGTACTTTCTAAAACAGTCTGCCATGATTGTCTGTAAAGGTTATTGAGTTCTCGGAGTACCTACTATTACCTAAACAGAGGCAGGTATTGCAGCCTATTCATAGTTGAATTGTTATTTCTTTGATTAAACAGGATGGTTGAGTATGACTGAATTATCTGACATGTAGAATAAAAAGGTCATTATCTGAAGTTGGATAATGGAACTTTTTACTAAAGTTGTATAAGAGACACTATTCAGTAACGTTGTTGCATTTACAAGGGACAACACCACTAGGCATTTACAAGGGACAACACCACTAGGCATTTACAAGGGACAACACCACTAGGCATTTACAAGGGACAACACCACTAGGCATTTACAAGGGACAACACCACTAGGCATTTACAAGGGACAACACCACTAGGCATTTACAAGGGACAACACCACTAGGCATTTACAAGGGACAACACCACTAGGCATTTACAGTATAACAAACACTAGCGCCCTCTGGTGTTCAGCCATTGAACTTGTTTGACAGACCCATGTTTGTTTCATTTATTTTTTATTACAATTGCATTGTGTGCCATCTCTTCATCTTAATCATATATTGATCATGTGCAACATATATCATTATTCAAAAAAATATTCATTTTGACGGATCCACAGAATAGCAAACATGAGAATTGGTTGGCAGTGCATCAGAGTGCAGTTACAATCTGAGGGTTAAAGTAGGATGTCATTAAACTCTGATGAAGGTAGCATAGCTGTCCAAACGTCTCTATCCATGACATGTATTATTTTCTAGGTGATAGACCTCTACCATGTATAATTGGCTTTCCATGGTTCCGAACTTGCTAAAATCAATAGTGTTTGAAATAAACAGCCACTGGGAATCTGGAGACAGTCTGAATCAAAAGGTGGAGGAACTCTGATCAACTGTGTTCCTGCTCAGTCCCGCTCACTCAAATAAATCCCTGTGTTGAGAGGAATCTGTCAATCATATCAAAGGACCTCTGTGGTTGGTCGTACGGTAGTATGTGCCCTCCCCCTCGTATAATCACCTGCATGACAAGGAGACAAACAGACAGGTTTAGCACGTGAACCAGTTTCCCCATCAGCAGCACTGTGTTCCCACCTGGTGTCCATAAAGTTGATCTTATCTTCCTGGCACAGCGATTTTGAATAAGACTCTACTTGCAATAATTGTTATGTGCTTGTTTTTTTGACTGAACTTAGTTGAATGCACTGACTAAGGTGTTCTGCATGAGAGCTACTGCTAAATTACTCACATTATGTTTAGTTATGCTACGTTAACATTTTCCATTTTAAAGGGTGGCCAAATGCCCTGAATACCCAGTAAAGTCCTGGGCCCAGATTCACAAAAACCTTCTTACGCAAATAACTTAAGAAGCTGCATAAAAATAAAAATAAATAAGTTTAAGATAATTTGTAAGTGCAATTCCTCAACAATTTCTTAAGATTTAATGATTTTCTTACAAACTCCTCAAATATCTTCTTATGTACCATTGAAGTCGGAAGTTTACATACACCTGAGCTCAGTTTTTCACAATTCCTGACATTTAATCCTAGTAAATATTCCCTGTCTTAGGTGAGTTCGGATCACCACTTAATTTTAAGAATGTGAAATGTCAGAATAATAGTAGAGAGAATTATTTCTTTCAGCTTTTATTTCTTTCATCACATTCCCAGTGGGTCAGAAGTTTACATAAACTCAATTAGTATTTGGTAACATTGCCTTTAAATTGTTTAACTTGGGTCAAACATTTCAGGTAGCCTTCCACAAGCTTCCCACAATAAGTTGGTTGAATTTTGGCCCATTCCTCCTGACTGAGCTGGTGTAACTGAGTCAGGTTTGTAGGCCTCCTTGCTCGCACACGCTTTTTCAGTTCTGCCCACAAATTTTCTATAGGATTGAGGTCAGGGCTTTGTGATGGCCACTCCAATACCTCGACTTTGTTGTCATTTTGCCACAACTTCGGAAGTATGCTTTGGGTCATTGTCCATTTGGACGACCAAGCTTTAACTTCCTGACTGATGTCTTGAGATGTTGCTTCAATATATCTTCATAATTTTCCTACCTCATGATGCCATCTATTTTGTAAAGTGCACCTGTCCCTCCTGTAGCAAAGCACACCCACAACATGATGCTGCCACCCCCGTGATTCACGGTTGGGATGGTGTTCTTCAGCTTGCAAGCATCCCCCTTATTCCTCCAAACATATCAATGGTCATTATGGCCAAACTGTTCTATTTTTGTTTCATCAGACCAGAGGACATTTCTCCAAAAGTACGATCTTTGTCCCCAAGTGCAGTTGCAAACCGTAGTCTGGCTTTTTATGGGGGTTTTGGAGCAGTGGCTTCTTCCTTGCTTAGCGGCTTTTCAGGTTATTTCTATATAGAAATCGTTTTACTGTGGATATAGATACTTTTGTACCGGTTTCCTCCAGCATCTTCACAAGGTCCTTTGCTGTTATTCTGGGATTGATTTGCACTTTTCTCACCAAAGTACATTAATCTCTAGGAGACAGAACACGTCTCCTTCCTGAGCGGTATGACAGCTGTGTGGTCCCATGGTGTTTATACTTGCGTACTATTGTTTGTACAGATGAACGTGGTACCTTCAGGCGTTTGGAAGGTTGAGGTCTACAATTTTTTTTCGGAGTCTTGGCTGATTTCTTTAGATTTTCCCATGATGTCAAGCAAAGAGGCACTGAGTTTGAAGGTAGGCCTTGAAATACATGGTAGTTAATTGGTACACCTCCAATTAACTAAAATGATGTCAATTAGCCTATCAGAAGCTTCTAAAGCCACGACATAATTTTCTGGAATTTTTCAAGCTGTTTAAAGGCACAGTCAACTTAGTGTATGTAAACTTCTGACCAGCTGGAATTGTGATACAGTGAATTATAAGTATAATAATCTGTATGTAAACAATTGTTAGAAAAATGACTTGTGTCATGCACAAAGTAGATGTCCTAACCGACTTGCCAAAACTATAGTTTATTAACAAGAACTTTGTGGAGTGGTTGAAAACGAGTTTTAATGACTCCAACCTAAGTGTATGTAAACTTCCAACCTCAACTGTATCTTCTTAAGATGTGTGTTGCTAGGCAACCGATTTAGCTAGCTATCTGGCTAGCAATGGCAATCAGGTTAGCAAATGTCCAACTGAGATTACTCTTCTAAAACATGTTCTTGGGTTTAAAATAATAAATACTGAAACTTTCAGATGACGTTTGTGAGTGAATTAAACATGTTCAATTGCTTTCATGAGCTTTTTCTCTCACTGCCCGGAGAGAAGACAATGGTTCAGCTATCTCGGAGTTCAAGAACACTTCCAAGAACTTTATTTCCAAGAATCTCATTTCTTCTTAACTTTTTGCTTAAGGAGAAACATAAGAAATAGTGCAAGAGAATTTCCTCTAACCTTTTTGAGGAATAGCAACTTTGCTTAACTTTCTTCTTAAGTCAATAGTTAACCTGTTAGGGCTAGGGGGCAGTATTGACACGGCTGGATAAAAAAACATACCCGATTTAATCTGGTTACCACTCCTACCCAGTAACTAGAATATGCATATACTTATTACATATGGATAGAAAACACCCTAAATTTTCTAAAACTGTTTGAATGGTGTCTGTGAGTATAACAGAACTCATTTGGCAGGCAAAACCCTGAGACATTTTCTGACAGGAAGTGGATACCTGATGTGTTGTATTACCTTTAAACCTATCCCATTGAAAAACACAGGGGCTGAGGAATATTTTGGCACTTCCTATTGCTTCCACTAGATGTCACCAGCCTTTACAAAGTGTTTTGAGTCTTCTGGAGGGAGATCTGACCGAACAAGAGCCATGGAACGATGATGGCCCATTAGACACCTGGCGCGCGAGTTCATGTTGGGTACCCTCGTTCCAATACGTTATAAAAGAGTATGCATTCGTCCACCTTGAATATTATTCATGTTCTGGTTAAAAAAGGCCCTAATGATTTATGCTATACAACGTTTGACATGTTTGAACGAACGTAAATATATTTTTTCCCCTCGTTCATGACGAGAAGTCCGGCTGGCTTAGATCATGTGCTAACAAGACGGAGATTTTTGGACATAAATGATGAGCTTTTTTGAACAAAACTACATTCGTTATGGACCTGTGATACCTGGAAGTGACATCTGATGAAGAGAATCAAAGGTAATGGATTATTTACATAGTATTTTCGATTTTAGATCTCCCCAACATGACGTCTAGTCTGTATCGCAACGCGTATTTTTCTGGGCGCAGTGCTCAGATTATTGCAAAGTGTGATTTCCCAGTAAGGTTATTTTTAAATCTGGCAAGTTGATTGCGTTCAAGAGATGTAAATCTATAATTCTTTAAATGACAATATAATATTTTACCAATGTTTTCTAATTTTAATTATTTAATTTGTGGTGTTGACTTGACTGCCGGTTATTGGAGGGAAACGATTTCCTCAACATCAATGCCATAGTAAAACGCTGTTTTTGGATATAAATATGAACTTGATAGAACTAAAAATGCATGCATTGTCTAACATAATGTCCTAGGAGTGTCATCTGATGGAGATTGTAAAAGGTTAGTGCATCATTTTAGCTGGTTTTATGGTTTTGGTGACCCTGTCTTTGAATTGACAAAACATTACACACAACTCTTGTAAATGTACTGTCCTAACATACTCTAAATTTATGCTTTCGCCGTAAAACCTTTTTGAAATCGTAAAACGTGGTTAGATTAAGGAGATGTTTATCTTTCAAAGGGTGTAAAATAGTTGTATGTTTGAAAAATTTGAATTTTGACATTTATTTGGATTCAAATTTGCCGCTCTTGAAATGCACCTGCTGTTGATGGAGTGCACCACGGGTTCTAGCCCATAGAGGTTAAGGAATAAAATGGCAGTTAAGAAGAAATGTCTTCTTAAGAAGGTTTTGTAAATCTGGCCCCTGGACACAGACATACAGTACTCACCTGGTAGAATTCCCCTACTTGGCGTACATATCCAGCCACCTCTGTGTCCTCTGGCTGGATCTTCCAATGGAAGCGAGAGGCTTTGTTGAACTCATCAGCCCCGGTCCAGTTCACCGTGGGCAGGAACCTCTCGGTCAGGGGGGCCGCCACAATCACATCCAGCTGACCACTGTAAATCAACACCTGTGTGTATGTGTGTGTGTGTGTGTGTACAGAAGAAAGAGAGAAACACAGATAAGGCATTTATTCAATGATTACAGTATAGTGGTCCAAACAATAGCTGAGGAGAGGAGTTAGTGACTGACACCGTAGCTAGTGACTGACACCGTAGCTAGTGACTGACACTGTAGCTAGTGACTGACACCGTAGCTAGTGACTGACACCGTAGCTAGTGACTGACACCGTAGCTAGTGACTGACACCGTAGCTAGTGACTGACACCGTAGCTAGTGACTGACACCGTAGCTAGTGACTGACACCGTAGCTAGTGACTGACACCGTAGCTAGTGACTGACACCGTAGCTAGTGACTGATACCGTAGCTAGTGACTGATACTCTAGCTAGTGACTGATACTCTAGCTAGTGACTGACACCGTAGCTAGTGACTGACACCGTAGCTAGTGACTGACACCGTAGCTAGTGACTGACACCGTAGCTAGTGACTGATACCGTAGCTAGTGACTGACACCGTAGTTAGTGACTCACACCGTAGCTAGTGACTGACACCGTAGCTAGTGACTGACACCGTAGCTAGTGACTGACAGCCTAGCTAGTGACTGACACCGTAGCTAGTGACTGATACTCTAGCTAGTGACTGATACTCTAGCTAGTGACTGACACCGTAGCTAGTGACTGATACTCTAGCTAGTGACTGACACCGTAGCTAGTGACTGATACTCTAGCTAGTGACTGACACCGTAGCTAGTGACTGATACTCTAGCTAGTGACTGACACCCTAGCTAGTGACTGACACCCTAGCTAGTGACTGACACCCTAGCTAGTGACTGACACCCTAGCTAGTGACTGACACCGTAGTGACTGACACCGTAGTTAGTGACTGACACCGTAGCTAGTGACTGACACCGTAGCTAGTGACTGATACTCTAGCTAGTGACTGACACCGTAGCTAGTGACTGACACCGTAGCTAGTGACTGATACTCTAGCTAGTGACTGATACTCTAGCTAGTGACTGATACTCTAGCTAGTGACTGACACCGTAGCTAGTGACTGACACCGTAGCTAGTGACTGATACTCTAGCTAGTGACTGACACCGTAGCTAGTGACTGATACTCTAGCTAGTGACTGACACCCTAGCTAGTGACTGATACTCTAGCTAGTGACTGACACCCTAGCTAGTGACTGATACTCTAGTTAGTGACTGACACTGTAGTTAGTGACTGACACCGTAGCTAGTGACTGACACCCTAGCTAGTGACTGACACCGTAGTTAGTGACTGACACCGTAGCTAGTGACTGACACCGTAGCTAGTGACTGACACCGTAGCTAGTGACTGACACCGTAGCTAGTGACTGACACCGTAGTTAGTGACTGACACCGTAGTTAGTGACTGATACTCTAGCTAGTGACTGACACCGTAGTTAGTGACTGACACCGTAGCTAGTGACTGACACCGTAGCTAGTGACTGATACTCTAGCTCGTGACTGATACTGTAAACCAAAGTTAAACCATGGCTCAGTAGGTAGAGCGCGCCGCTCGCAGAGCAAGGATTGTGGGTTAGATTCCCTGGGCCACCCATACATAAAATGTACGCACGCGTCAGTGTCTCTGGATAAAAGCCTCTGCTAAATGGCATATATTATATATCTGTGCTGTTAATAGAACCGTAGCATGTCTGAGTGCTAGATGGGCATTGACTCTAGTCTCACCCTGTAGTTGTCCATGAGCGTGGCGAGCCAGGGTTTGATGCTCTTCATGACGTCCTGCAGCAGATGTTTCTCCACCTCTGAGCCGTCGTGGAACGTCAGGTTCCCCACGTGGATGGAGCGCCGCACCTCTGCCAGCGTCACAAACTGGGAGAAATACTCCTGGTCTGCAGGCTCCTGTAGCATAGAGAACCATAACATAACATTTTATTATTTAACCTTTATTTAAAACGTGCATCTGTGTGTAAGCCTTGTAAGAAGACACATTTCATTCAGGAAATATACCTTCTCTGGGTAATATAACTCAACCTTTATTCAAACAGTTAGGCATCTGTGTAAACCTTGCTCTGTGTACCTACCTGACACTGCAAGTAATTGAAGTAGTTGGAGCAGCCAGTGGCGTTCTGGAAGAACGAGGGGTACGGCAGAATGTCACCATTCAGCAAGCTGTCAAATACCTGTAGGACATGAGGATAGTGGAAGAATGTACCAGGAAGTTGGAAGCCTTGAAAGAATGACTGACATACATTCAGATATGTGGAGTGGACAACAAAAACACACAGGTTATTGTGTTAGCAGATGCAGTCAGTGTCTTACCTCAAAGGCCTCCACCCATTTCTCCTGCTGGATGAGCTGCACCCCGCTGGCTGTCTGCTGCTCAACATACTGTTTCTGGAGCATGTCTATCAGACCTGTCTGGTACAGGAAGTCTCCATACCCTCCCAGCATCTGAGAGAGAGAAGGGGAGAGAGAGCAAATGGGAGAGAGGGAGAGAGAGAGAGACAGAACAAGTAAGACCAACAGAAAGAACAAATGAAGAACAAAAACAACATTTTTTTTCATCCTGGAGATATACTAATATTTCTTAATGATATATTTCATATTAAATCAGAAGTGTCAAACAATGCTGAGTAAAGTTGAAATCACAGTGTATTAAAACACAACCCACCAGCTCTGGGTCACAGAGGCCGTCTCCAATGGCAACTCCCTTGAAGTTGATCTTCACCTTAGCAATGGGGTTATGCTTATGGATGTAGTAACCAATGGCAGGGACATACTTTCCTGCATAGGACTGAGGACATCGAGGACAATTCCAATCAATTTTAGTGTCTGCGTTCTGAGTCATTTCAATTTGATGTTATTATGCATTTATGTGGAAAGATTATTCTTGTTGCTATAGCAGAGACCCTAAAATAACAATTTTAAGACCTTGTTCAACATCATAAAAGGGAATAAAAAGCAGATGTCTTTGTAGCTAGGATTTGGGGAACTTGCCAACTAGGATGTAGGGAAGTTGTGTAATGTTATGTGTAACACAGATGTGGAGACTAGAACCAAACTCACCTCTCCTGTAGCATAGAAGTCATTGGACTGATACTCAGAGAAGATCTGGAAGAACTGAGTCAATGCACTAGAGGACAAAGACACAAGATGAGAAAAACAATGGGTGCCATGTGACATAACCAAGGTCCTAGATGTACATTGACCAGAGACCATGGTGCCATAACCAAGGTCCTAGATGTACATTGACCAGAGACCATGGTGCCATAACCAAGGTCCTAGATGTACATTGAGCAGAGACCATGGTGCCATAACCAAGGTCCTAGATGTACATTGACCAGAGACCATGGTGCCATAACCAAGGTCCTAGATGTACATTGAGCAGAGACCATGGTGCCATAACCAAGGTCCTAGATGTACATTGAGCAGAGACCATGGTGCCATAACCAAGGTTCTAGATGTATATTTGACATGCGTCCTCCGAAACACGACCCTGCCAAGCCGCACTGCTTCTTGCCACACTGCTCGCTTAATCCGGAAGCCAGCCGCACCAATGTGTCGGAGGGAACACCGTACAACTGCCGCTTTCAAGGTGCTCCGGGACTCTAACCCGGAAGCTTACAAGAAATCCTGCTATGCCCTGTGACGAACCATCAAAACAGGCAAAGCGTCAATACAGGGCTAAGATTGAATCATACTACACCGGCTCCGACACTCGTCTTATGTGGCAGGGCTTGCAAACTATTACAGACTACAAAGGGAAGCACAGCTGCGAGCTGCCCAGTGACATGAGCCTACCAGACAAGTTAAATCACTTCTATGCTCGCTTCGAGGCAAGCAACACTAACGCATGCATGAGAGCATCAGCTGTTCCGGACGACTGTGTGATCACGCTCTCCGTAGCCGACGTAAGACCTTTAAACAGGTCAACATACACAAGGCTGCGGGGCCAGACGGATTACCAGGACGTGTGCTCTGGGCAGGTGCTGACCAACTGGCAGTTGTCTTCACTGACATTTTCAACATGTCCCTGATTGAGTCTGTAATACCACCATGTTTCAAGCAGACCACCATAGTCCATGTGCCCAAGAACAGTAAGGCAACCTGCCTAAATGACTACAGACCCAAAGCACTCACGTCCGTAGCCATGAAGTGCTTTGAAAGGCAGGTAATGGCTCACATCAACACCATTATCCCAGAAACCCTGGACCCACTCCAATTTGCATACCGCCCAAACAGATCCACAGATGATGCCATCTCTATTGCACTCCACACTGCCCTTTCCCACCTGGACAAAAGGAACACTTATGTGAGAATGCTATTCATTGACTACAGCTCAGCGATCAACACCATAGTACCCTCAATGCTCATCACTAAGCTAAGGATCCTGGGACTAAACACCTCCCTCTGCAACTGGATCCTGGACTTCCTGACGGGCCGCCCCCAGGTGGTGAGGGTAGGTAGCAACACATCTGCCACGCTGATCCTCAACACTGGAGCTCCACAGGGGTGCGTGCTCAGTCCCCTCCTGTACTCCCTGTTCACCCATGACTGCATGGCCAGGTACGACTCCAACACCATCATTAAGTTTGCAGATGACACAATAGTGGTAGGCCTGATCACCGACAACGACGAGACAGCCTATAGGGAGGAGGTCAGAGACCTGGCTAGGTGGTGCCAGAATAACAACCTATCCCTCAAAATAACCAAGACTAAGGAGATGATTGTGGACTACAGGAAAAGGAGGACCGAGCACGCCCCATTCTCATCGACGGGCCTGTAGTGGAGCAGGTTGAGAGCTTCAAGTTCCTTGGCCTCCACATCAACAACAAACTAGAATGGTCCAAACACACCAAGACAGTCGTGAAGAGGGCACGACAAAGCCTATTCCCCCTCAGGAAACTAAAAAGATTTGGCATGGGTCCTTAGATCCTCAAAAGGTTCTACAGCTGCAACATCGAGAGCATCCTGACTGGTTGCATCACTGCCTGGTACGGCAATTGCTCGGCCTCTGACCACAAGGCACTACAGAGGGTAGTGCGTACGGCCCAGTACATCACTGGGGCTAAGCTGCCTGCCATCCAGGACCTCTACACCAGGCGGTGTCAGAGGAAGGCCCTACAAATTGTCAAAGACCCCAGCCACCCCAGTCATGGACTGTTCTCTCTACTACCGCATGGCAAGCGGTACCGGAGTGCCAAGTCTAGGACAAAAAGGCTTCTCAACAGTTTTTACCCCCAAGCCATAAGACTCCTGAACAGGTAATCAAATGGCTACCCGGACTATTTGCATTGTGTGCCCCCCCCCAAACCCTCTTTTTACGCTGCTGCTACTCTCTGTTTATCATATGTGCATAGTCACTTTAACTATACATTCATGTACATACTACCTCAATTGGGCCGACCAACCAGTGCTCCCGCACATTGGTTAACCAGGCTATCTGCATTGTGTCCCGCCACCCACCACCCGCCAACCCCTCTTTTACGCTACTGCTACTCTCTGTTCATCATATATGCATAGTCACTTTAACCATATCTACATGTACATACTACCTCAATAAGCCTGACTAACAGGTGTCTGTATGTAGCCTCGCTACTTTTATAGCCTCGTTACCTCTATAGCCTGTCTTTTTACTGTTGTTTTATTTCTTTACCTAACACCTTTTTTGCACTATTGGTTAGAGCCTGTAAGTAAGTATTTCACTGTAAGGTCTACACCTGTTGTATTCAGCGCACGTGACAAATAAACTTTGATTTAACTGTGTCAGCGCGCATGCGCTCGGCCCACCACAGGAGTCGCTAGAGCGCGATGGGAAGAGGACATCCCAGGCGGCCAAATCCTCCCCTAACCGGACGACGCTGGGCCAATTGTGCGTCGCCTCATGGGCCTCCCGGTCGCGGCCCGGCTGCAACACAGCCCGGGATCGAACCCGGATCTGTAGTGAGGCCTCAAGCCCTGCAGTGCCTTAAACCGCTGCACCACTCAGAAAGGCCACCATCAGATCTTTACAACGCTTAGAGAAGTGTTTTCCATCTCAGGAACCACATCAATATGATAGAATGATATTATAATCTGTGCATAGTGTAAGGCTGTGTTTACACAGGCAGCTCAATTCTGATCTTTTGCCCATTATTATGGGCAAAAGAGCTGGTCTGATTGGTCAAAAGACCAATTGGTGAATAAAAGATCAGAATTGAGCTGTCTGTAAATACAGCCTAATGCACCCAGAACCTCAGTGACCAGTCTTACCTGTACAGATCTCTGCCTACATCATCCTGGTTCTGAGCAAAGCCTCGGTCATCATCAGTGAAACTGAACCCTGTTCCTACCTGGACAAGAAAACACACACCTGACATTACAATCACATACTGTACATGCTGTTATGTAACATTACATTCACATACTGTACATGCTGTTATGTAACATTACATTCACACACTGTACATGCTGTTATGTAACATTACATTCACACACTGTACATGCTGTTAGGTAACATTACATTATATTCACATACTATTAAGTAACATTACACACATTTTTATGAGAAAACTATTAAAGCAGCCTAGAAACCAAATCAAACCTGTGTGATAGAGGATGTCCTAAATGGCACCCTATTCCCTATTTAGTACACTTCTTTTGACAAGAGGACCTGGTCAAAAGTAGAGCACTATAAAGGGAATAGGGTGCCATTTGGATGCAAGCAAACTGTGTTCATACATTCACACTAAGGAAGTAGAAGCCATACGTACTGGATTGTCGATGTACAGAACAGAGTATCTGGATGTCCAGGGATAGTCTCTGTAGCCCACTGTAAACAGGTGAAATAACACATCAAAACATGGAGAGAAATGAAGATCCTACCACTACAGTAGGAACAGAGATACATGGAGAGAGATGAAGGGTCTACCACTACAGTAGGAACAGAGATACACGGAGAGAGATGAAGATCCTACCACTACAGTAGGAACAGAGATACGCGGAGAGAGATGAAGGTCCTACCACTACAGTAGGAACAGAGATACACGGAGAGAGATGAAGGGTCTACCACTACAGTAGGAACAGAGATACACGGAGAGAGATGAAGGTCCTACCACTACAGTAGGAACAGAGATACACGGAGAGAGATGAAGATCCTACCACTACAGTAGGAACAGAGATACGCGGAGAGAGATGAAGGGTCTACCACTACAGTAGGAACAGAGATACGCGGAGAGAGATGAAGGGTCTACCACTACAGTAGGAACAGAGATACATGGAGAGAGATGAAGGGTCTACCACTACAGTAGGAACAGAGATACACGGAGAGAGATGAAGGTCCTACCACTACAGTAGGAACAGAGATACACGGAGAGAGATGAAGATCCTACCACTACAGTAGGAACAGAGATACACGGAGAGAGATGAAGGTCCTACCACTACAGTAGGAACAGAGATACACGGAGAGAGATGAAGATCCTACCACTACAGTAGGAACAGAGATACACGGAGAGAGATGAAGATCCTACCACTACAGTAGGAACAGAGATACACGGAGAGAGATGAAGGGTCTACCACTACAGTAGGAACAGAGATACACGGAGAGAGATGAAGGTCCTACCACTACAGTAGGAACAGAGATACACGGAGAGAGATGAAGGTCCTACCACTACAGTAGGAACAGAGATACATGGAGAGAGATGAAGGGTCTACCACTACAGTAGGAACAGAGATACACGGAGAGAGATGAAGGTCCTACCACTACAGTAGGAACAGAGATACACGGAGAGAGATGAAGATCCTACCACTACAGTAGGAACAGAGATACACGGAGAGAGATGAAGGGTCTACCACTACAGTAGGAACAGAGATACACGGAGAGAGATGAAGGGTCTACCACTACAGTAGGAACAGAGATACACGGAGAGAGATGAAGGGTCTACCACTACAGTAGGAACAGAGATACATGGAGAGAGATGAAGGGTCTACCACTACAGTAGGAACAGAGATACACGGAGAGAGATGAAGATCCTACCACTACAGTAGGAACAGAGATACGCGGAGAGAGATGAAGATCCTACCACTACAGTAGGAACAGAGATACACGGAGAGAGATGAAGGGTCTACCACTACAGTAGGAACAGAGATACGCGGAGAGAGATGAAGATCCTACCACTGCAGTAGGAACAGAGATACGTGATAAAATAGAAATGACAGACAGGGGTCAGTACAGAGACACGTTATTATACACTAGACAGGGGTCAGTACAGACACGTTATTTTACACTAGACAGGGGTCAGTACAGACACGTTATTATACACTAGACAGGGGTCAGTACAGACACGTTATTATACACTAGACAGGGGTCAGTACAGACACACGTTATTACACACTAGACAGGGGTCAGTACAGAGACACGTTATTACACACTAGACAGGGGTCAGTACAGACACGTTATTACACACTAGACAGGGGTCAGTACAGAGACACGTTATTATACACTAGACAGGGGTCAGTACAGACACGTTATTATACACTAGACAGGGGTCAGTACAGACACGTTATTATACACTAGACAGGGGTCAGTACAGAGACACGTTATTATACACTAGACAGGGGTCAGTACAGACACACGTTATTACACACTAGACAGGGGTCAGTACAGAGACACGTTATTACACACTAGACAGGGGTCAGTACAGACACGTTATTACACACTAGACAGGGGTTAGTACAGAGACACGTTATTATACACTAGACAGGGGTCAGTACAGAGACACACTAGACAGGGGTCAGTACAGACACGTTATTACACACTAGACAGGGGTCAGTACAGAGACACACCAGACAGGGGTCAGTACAGAGACACGTTATTATACACTAGACAGGGGTCAGTACAGACACGTTATTATACACTAGACAGGGGTCAGTACAGAGACACGTTATTATACACTAGACAGGGGTCATTACAGACACGTTATTATACACTAGACAGGGGTCAGTACAGACACGTTATTATACACTAGACAGGGGTCAGTACAGAGACACGTTATTACACACTAGACAGGGGTCAGTACAGAGACACGTTATTATACACTAGACAGGGGTGAGTACAGACACGTTATTATACACTAGACAGGGGTCAGTACAGAGACACGTTATTATACACTAGACAGGGGTCAGTACAGAGACACGTTATTATACACTAGACAGGGGTCAGTACAGAGACACATTATTACACACTAGACAGGGGTCAGTACAGACACGTTATTACACACTAGACAGGGGTCAGTACAGAGACACGTTATTACACACTAGACAGGGGTCAGTACAGAGACACGTTATTATACACTAGACAGGGGTCAGTACAGACACACGTTATTACACACTAGACAGGGGTCAGTAATGAGACACGTTATTATACACTAGACAGGGGTGAGTACAGACACGTTATTATACACTAGACAGGGGTCAGTACAGAGACACGTTATTATACACTAGACAGGGGTCAGTACAGACACGTTATTATACACTAGACAGGGGTCAGTACAGAGACACGTTATTATACACTAGACAGGGGTCAGTACAGAGACACGTTATTATACACTAGACAGCGGTCAGTACAGAGACACGTTATTACACACTAGACAGGGGTCAGTACAGAGACACGTTATTACACACTAGACAGGGGTCAGTACAGAGACACGTTATTATACACTAGACAGGGGTCAGTACAGAGACACGTTATTACACACTAGACAGGGGTCAGTACAGAGACACGTTATTACACACTAGACAGGGGTCAGTACAGACACGTTATTACACACTAGACAGGGGTCAGTACAGAAACACGTTATTACACACTAGACAGGGGTCAGTACAGACACACGTAATTACACACTAGACAGGGGTCAGTACAGACACGTTATTACACACTAGACAGGGGTCACGTTATTACACACTAGACAGGGGTCAGTACAGACACGTTATTACACACTAGACAGGGGTCAGTACAGAGACACGTTATTACACACTAGACAGGGGTCAGTACAGACACGTTATTACACAGTAGACAGGGGTCAGTACAGACACACGTTATTACACACTAGACAGGGGTCAGTACAGAGACGTTATTATACACTAGAAAGGGGTCAGTACAGACACGTTATTACACACTAGACAGGGGTCAGTACAGACACGTTATTACACACTAGACAGGGGTCAGTACAGACAGGGGTCAGTACAGAGACGTTATTACACACTAGACAGGGGTCAGTACAGACACGTTATTATACACTAGACAGGGGTCAGTACAGACACGTTATTATACACTAGACAGGGGTCAGTACAGAGACACGTTATTATACACTAGACAGGGGTCAGTACAAAGACACGTTATTATACACTAGACAGGGGTCAGTACAGAGACACGTTATTATACACTAGACAGGGGTCAGTACAGACACACGTTATTATACACTAGACAGGGGTCAGTACAGACACGTTATTACACACTAGACAGGGGTCAGTACAGAGACACGTTATTACACACTAGACAGGGGTCAGTACAGAGACACGTTATTATACACTAGACAGGGGTCAGTACAGACACGTTATTATACACTAGACAGGGGTCAGTACAGAGACACGTTATTACACACTAGACAGGGGTCAGTACAGAGACACGTTATTATACACTAGACAGGGGTCAGTACAGAGACACGTTATTATACACTAGACAGGGGTCAGTACAGAGACACGTTATTACACACTAGACAGGGGTCAGTACAGACACGTTATTATACACTAGACAGGGGTCAGTAGAGACACGTTATTACACACTAGACAGGGGTCAGTACTGACACGTTATTACACAGTAGACAGGGGTCAGTACAGACACACGTTATTACACACTAGACAGGGGTCAGTACAGAACGTTATTACACACTAGACAGGGGTCAGTACAGACACGTTATTACACACTAGACAGGGGTCAGTACAGACACGTTATTACACACTAGACAGGGGTCAGTACAGAGACACGTTATTACACACTAGACAGGGGTCAGTACAGAGACACGTTATTATACACTAGACAGGGGTCAGTACAGACACGTTATTACACACTAGACAGGGGTCAGTACAGAGACACGTTATTATACACTAGACAGGGGTCAGTACAGACACGTTATTATACACTAGACAGGGGTCAGTACAGAGACACGTTATTATACACTAGACAGGGGTCAGGTACAGACACGTTATTATACACTAGACAGGGGTCAGTGCAGACACGTTATTATACACTAGACAGGGGTCAGTACAGACAGGGGTCAGTACACTAGACAGGGGTCAGTACAGACACGTTATTATACACTAGACAGGGGTCAGTACAGACACGTTATTATACATTAGACAGGGGTCAGTACAGAGACACGTTATTATACACTAGACAGGGGTCAGTACAGAGACACGTTATTATACACTCACACTAGACAGGGGTCAGTACAGACACGTTATTACACACTAGACAGGGGTCAGTACAGACACGTTATTATACACTAGACAGGGGTCAGTACAGAGACACGTTATTATACACTAGACAGGGGTCAGTACAGACACGTTATTATACACTAGACAGGGGTCAGTACAGAGACACGTTATTACACACTAGACAGGGGTCAGTACAGAGACACGTTATTATACACTAGACAGGGGTCAGTACAGAGACACGTTATTATACACTAGACAGGGGTCAGTACAGACACGTTATTACACACTAGACAGGGGTCAGTACAGACACGTTATTATACACTAGACAGGGGTCAGTACAGACACACGTTATTACACACTAGACAGGGGTCAGTACAGAGACACGTTATTACACACTAGACAGGGGTCAGTACAGAGACACGTTATTATACACTAGACAGGGGTCAGTACAGAGACACGTTATTATACACTAGACAGGGGTCAGTACAGACACGTTATTACACACTAGACAGGGGTCAGTACAGACACGTTATTACACACTAGACAGGGGTCAGTACAGAGACACGTTATTACACACTAGACAGGGGTCAGTACAGACACGTTATTATACACTAGACAGGGGTCAGTACAGACACGTTATTATACACTAGACAGGGGTCAGTACAGAGACACGTTATTATACACTAGACAGGGGTGAGTACAGAGACACGTTATTATACACTAGACAGGGGTCAGTACAGACACGTTATTATACACTAGACAGGGGTCAGTATAGACACGTTATTATACACTAGACAGGGGTCAGTACAGAGACACGTTATTATACACTAGACAGGGGTCAGTACAGACACGTTATTATACACTAGACAGGGGTCAGTACAGACACGTTATTATACACTAGACAGGGGTCAGTACAGACACGTTATTATACACTAGACAGGGGTCAGTACAGACACGTTATTATACACTAGACAGGGGTCAGTACAGACACGTTATTACACACTAGACAGGGGTCAGTACAGAGACACGTTATTACACACTAGACAGGGGTCAGTACAGACACGTTATTACACACTAGACAGGGGTCAGTACAGACACGTTATTATACACTAGACAGGGGTCAGTACAGAGACACGTTATTACACACTAGACAGGGGTCAGTACAGAGACACGTTATTACACACTAGACAGCGGTCAGTACAGAGACACGTTATTACACACTAGACAGGGGTCAGTACAGACACGTTATTACACACTAGACAGGGGTCAGTACAGACACACGTTATTACACACTAGACAGGGGTCAGTACAGAGACACGTTATTATACACTAGACAGGGGTCAGTACAGACACGTTATTACACACTAGACAGGGGTCAGTACAGAGACACGTTATTACACACTAGACAGGAGTCAATACAGAGACACGTTATTACACACTAGACAGGGGTCAGTACAGAGACACGTTATTATACACTAGACAGGGGTCAGTACAGAGACACGTTATTACACACTAGACAGGGGTCAGTACAGACACGTTATTATACACTAGACAGGGGTCAGTAGAGACACGTTATTACACACTAGACAGGGGTCAGTACTGACACGTTATTACACAGTAGACAGGGGTCAGTACAGACACACGTTATTACACACTAGACAGGGGTCAGTACAGAGACGTTATTATACACTAGACAGGGGTCAGTACAGACACGTTATTACACACTAGACAGGGGTCAGTACAGACACGTTATTACACACTAGACAGGGGTCAGTACAGAGACACGTTATTACACACTAGACAGGGGTCAGTACAGAGACACGTTATTATACACTAGACAGGGGTCAGTACAGACACGTTATTACACACTAGACAGGGGTCAGTACAGAGACACGTTATTATACACTAGACAGGGGTCAGTACAGACACGTTATTATACACTAGACAGGGGTCAGTACAGAGACACGTTATTATACACTAGACAGGGGTCAGGTACAGACACGTTATTATACACTAGACAGGGGTCAGTGCAGACACGTTATTATACACTAGACAGGGGTCAGTACAGACAGGGGTCAGTACACTAGACAGGGGTCAGTACAGACACGTTATTATACACTAGACAGGGGTCAGTACAGACACGTTATTATACACTAGACAGGGGTCAGTACAGAGACACGTTATTATACACTAGACAGGGGTCAGTACAGAGACACGTTATTATACACTAGACAGGGGTCAGTACAGAGACACGTTATTACACACTAGACAGGGGTCAGTACAGACACACGTTATTATACACTAGACAGGGGTCAGTACAGAGACACGTTATTATACACTAGACAGGGGTCAGTACAGAGACACGTTATTATACACTAGACAGGGGTCAGTACAGACACGTTATTATACACTAGACAGGGGTCAGTACAGACACGTTATTACACACTAGACAGGGGTCAGTACAGAGACACGTTATTATACACTAGACAGGGGTCAGTACAGAGACACGTTATTATACACTAGACAGGGGTCAGTACAGAGACACGTTATTATACACTAGACAGGGGTCAGTACAGACACGTTATTATACACTAGACAGGGGTCAGTACAGAGACACGTTATTATACACTAGACAGGGGTGAGTACAGAGACACGTTATTATACACTAGACAGGGGTCAGTACAGACACGTTATTATACACTAGACAGGGGTCAGTACAGACACGTTATTATACACTAGACAGGGGTCAGTACAGAGACACGTTATTATACACTAGACAGGGGTCAGTACAGAGACACGTTATTATACACTAGACAGGGGTCAGTACAGACACGTTATTATACACTAGACAGGGGTCAGTACAGACACGTTATTATACACTAGACAGGGGTCAGTACAGAGACACGTTATTATACACTAGACAGGGGTCAGTACAGACAGGGGTCAGTACACTAGACAGGGGTCAGTACAGACACGTTATTATACACTAGACAGGGGTCAGTACGAGACACGTTATTATACACTAGACAGGGGTCAGTACAGAGACACGTTATTATACACTAGACAGGGGTCAGTACGAGACACGTTATTATACACTAGACAGGGGTCAGTACAGAGACACGTTATTACACACTAGACAGGGGTCAGTACAGAGACACGTTATTACACACTAGACAGGGGTCAGTACAGAGACACGTTATTATACACTAGACAGGGGTCAGTACAGAGACACGTTATTATACACTAGACAGGGGTCAGTACAGACACGTTATTATACACTAGACAGGGGTCAGTACAGAGACACGTTATTATACACTAGACAGGGGTCAGTACAGAGACACGTTATTATACACTAGACAGGGGTCAGTACAGAGACACGTTATTATACACTAGACAGGGGTCAGTACAGAGACACGTTATTATACACTAGACAGGGGTCAGTACAGACACGTTATTACACACTAGACAGGGGTCAGTACAGAGACACGTTATTATACACTAGACAGGGGTCAGTACAGAGACACGTTATTACACACTAGACAGGGGTCAGTACAGACACGTTATTATACACTAGACAGGGGTCAGTACAGACACGTTATTATACACTAGACAGGGGTCAGTACAGAGACACGTTATTATACACTAGACAGGGGTGAGTACAGAGACACGTTATTATACACTAGACAGGGGTCAGTACAGACACGTTATTATACACTAGACAGGGGTCAGTACAGACACGTTATTATACACTAGACAGGGGTCAGTACAGACACGTTATTATACACTAGACAGGGGTGAGTACAGACACGTTATTATACACTAGACAGGGGTCAGTACAGACACGTTATTATACACTAGACAGGGGTCAGTACAGACACGTTATTATACACTAGACAGGGGTCAGTACAGACACGTTATTATACACTAGACAGGGGTCAGTACAGACACGTTATTATACACTAGACAGGGGTCAGTACAGACACGTTATTACACACTAGACAGGGGTCAGTACAGAGACACGTTATTACACACTAGACAGGGGTCAGTACAGACACGTTATTACACACTAGACAGGGGTCAGTACAGACACGTTATTATACACTAGACAGGGGTCAGTACAGAGACACGTTATTATACACTAGACAGGGGTCAGTACAGACACGTTATTATACACTAGACAGGGGTCAGTACAGAGACACGTTATTATACACTAGACAGGGGTCAGTACAGACACGTTATTATACACTAGACAGGGGTCAGTACAGAGACACGTTATTACACACTAGACAGGGGTCAGTACAGAGACACGTTATTATACACTAGACAGGGGTCAGTACAGACACGTTATTATACACTAGACAGGGGTCAGTACAGACACGTTATTATACACTAGACAGGGGTCAGTACAGAGACACGTTATTACACACTAGACAGGGGTCAGTACAGACACGTTATTATACACTAGACAGGGGTCAGTACAGACACGTTATTACACACTAGACAGGGGTCAGTACAGACACGTTATTACACACTAGACAGGGGTCAGTACAGACACGTTATTACACACTAGACAGGGGTCAGTACAGAGACACGTTATTACACACTAGACAGGGGTCAGTACAGACACGTTATTATACACTAGACAGGGGTCAGTACAGAGACACGTTATTATACACTAGACAGGGGTCAGTACAGACATGTTATTATACACTAGACAGGGGTCAGTACAGAGACACGTTATTACACACTAGACAGGGGTCAGTACAGACACGTTATTATACACTAGACAGGGGTCAGTACAGAGACACGTTATTATACACTAGACAGGGGTCAGTACAGACACGTTATTATACACTAGACAGGGGTCAGTACAGACACGTTATTATACACTAGACAGGGGTCAGTACAGAGACACGTTATTATACACTAGACAGGGGTCAGTACAGAGACACGTTATTATACACTAGACAGGGGTCAGTACAGACACGTTATTACACACTAGACAGGGGTCAGTACAGACACGTTATTATACACTAGACAGGGGTCAGTACAGACACGTTATTATACACTAGACAGGGGTCAGTACAGAGACACGTTATTATACACTAGACAGGGGTCAGTACAGACACGTTATTATACACTAGACAGGGGTCAGTACAGACACGTTATTATACACTAGACAGGGGTCAGTACAGAGACACGTTATTATACACTAGACAGGGGTCAGTACAGAGACACGTTATTACACACTAGACAGGGGTCAGTACAGACACGTTATTACACACTAGACAGGGGTCAGTACAGACACGTTATTATACACTAGACAGGGGTCAGTACAGAGACACGTTATTACACACTAGACAGGGGTCAGTACAGACACGTTATTATACACTAGACAGGGGTCAGTACAGAGACATGTTATTATACACTAGACAGGGGTCAGTACAGACACGTTATTATACACTAGACAGGGGTCAGTACAGAGACACGTTATTACACACTAGACAGGGGTCAGTACAGAGACACGTTATTATACACTAGACAGGGGTCAGTACAGACACGTTATTATACACTAGACAGGGGTCAGTACAGACACGTTATTATACACTAGACAGGGGTCAGTACAGAGACACGTTATTACACACTAGACAGGGGTCAGTACAGACACGTTATTATACACTAGACAGGGGTCAGTACAGACACAGTTATTATACACTAGACAGGGGTACACTAGACAGGGGTCAGTACAGAGACATGTTATTATACACTAGACAGGGGTCAGTACAGACACGTTATTATACACTAGACAGGGGTCAGTACAGACACGTTATTATACACTAGACAGGGGTCAGTACAGAGACACGTTATTATACACTAGACAGGGGTCAGTACAGAGACACGTTATTATACACTAGACAGGGGTCAGTACAGAGACACGTTATTATACACTAGACAGGGGTCAGTACAGAGACACGTTATTATACACTAGACAGGGGTCAGTACAGAGACACGTTATTACACACTAGACAGGGGTCAGTACAGACACGTTATTATACACTAGACAGGGGTCAGTACAGACACGTTATTACACACTAGACAGGGGTGAGTACAGAGACACGTTATTATACACTAGACAGGGGTCAGTACAGAGACATGTTATTATACACTAGACAGGGGTCAGTACAGAGACATGTTATTATACACTAGACAGGGGTCAGTACAGACACGTTATTATACACTAGACAGGGGTCAGTACAGACACGTTATTACACACTAGACAGGGGTCAGTACAGAGACATGTTATTATACACTAGACAGGGGTCAGTACAGAGACACGTTATTATACACTAGACAGGGGTCAGTACAGAGACACGTTATTATACACTAGACAGGGGTCAGTACAGACATGTTATTATACACTAGACAGGGGTCAGTACAGACACGTTATTATACACTAGACAGGGGTCAGTACAGAGACACGTTATTATACACTAGACAGGGGTCAGTACAGAGACACGTTATTATACACTAGACAGGGGTCAGTACAGACACATATGGCTATGTTGGTACCTGTTAGGTTCTTCAATACAACGTAGGGTCCATGTTCTACAAACAGCCCAAACATAGACGTGCCCCCAGGACCCCCCTGCAGCCACAGCAGGACTGGAGCGGTCTCAGGCCTCTCCTGCAGACAGACAGAGACAGACAGACAGACAGACAGACAGACAGACAGACAGACAGACAGACAGACAGACAGACAGACAGACAGACAGACAGATACAGGTTAGTAGTTATCTAACGGTGGATACTGGAACTCGCAGTGAGAGGCCTCCACCCAAAGCCCTTCTAATACAACACTGTCACCTTGTGGCTCAGTCGTTGACACCCAGTTAGGAAGTAAACACTGTTTTATCACTAGGACCTTGGTAATGTAGGTAGCAGAAAGGACTTGTTTTGTACTTACTTTATAGGGGCTAAGCCCATAAGTCTTTTGTTAAGTTTTCTGAAACCAAAACATGTTGAAATGTACAATCCAAATAAAACGTTGCCCTGAGTCACACAGTCCTTTACAGGAGCTGATAAAAGGTGATTGCTAGACAAACACGTGCTGTTCATTCCTGTCATGAGTGAAACTGAGGAGGAGAACACTGCAGCTGATATGGGTGGCACCCTATTCTCTATGGGGCCCTGGTCAAAAGTAGTGCACTACAAAGGGAACAGGGTGCCATTTGGGACAGATAGTACTGTAGTGTAGTGTACCTGAGCAGGGAAGAACCAGAAGTAGAGGTTACTGTTGTATTTGTTGTTGACAGTGAGGTAGCCGGCATAACTCTTCACACTGGCACCAGGCAGGGGACCTACCAGACTCTGCTTCCGGGCTGAAAGAGAGAACAGGTCATTGCTTTCAAATAACTGTCCCAAACCTAGTTTCATCTGAACACTATGATTAGTCTTCATCAGACTTCTGTGTAATACTGTAACATTCATGATGTTAACGTCACAACATCGTAAGAACTGTTCTGCACAGTGTCATGTCATGTTTTGTGGCGTGGACCCCAGGAAGAGTAGCTGCTGCACGTGCAACAGCTAATGGGGATCCTAACTGTGTTAATGATGCAAATAACATATGATGCATAACGCAATCTCGTCTATTTTTTTTTTTTACATTTGACAACTGCCATGTACAACATTAGGGATAGTATTAACAGTTGAACAAATGAACAAAATACCAAAATATCGTTTCTGAGTAAAGTAAACCAACCTACCCTCTTCGATGTTGCCCTTTTCCAGGTAGGGGGTGAGAAAGAGCGGCTTGCCAGGGTCGGCTCCTCTGGAGAGCATGCTGACACGGTGAGATTTCCGGCAGAAGAAACTCGAGCAGCCCCTTGACTGTGTTGCCTCCAGGGAAGCCCACAGGAGGACACACAGCGTCTCCTTCAACATTCTGTCAGGGGTGAGTGGAGAGCAGATACATTTGATAGTTTAGTTTCAACACAATTTCATTCTCACACATTTTTGCATCATCAAATGTCTGCTTTAGCTAGTTTGCGCATGTATTTTTTAAAGTATGTTCAATATAAAAAAAGAAGGAATTAGCTAGCCTAGTCAAATAACCATTGAGAGAACTGCACTGAATAACCAATGACCAGACTTTCATACAGCTTTATTTTGCAAACATACCTCATCATTTGGGCTCGCCTCCTCTGGAGTTCAGAGCAGCCAGCTAATCCGTGTAATAGAAGGAAGATAAATCAGATCATCTGTAGTTTCACGTTGCTGCTCGGCTGTTGTTACAAAAATGGATTGGTCACATGATCAACTGGGTGAGTGGTCATGTGATTTCATCCTGTCTTGCGCAATCAAATCCTCATCCCGACAGTCCGTTTCTGGTTCTGCTTCTCAACAATTCTAAATGTCCAAGAACTTTCACAACTGCTAAGTTCGACACCATTTGTTTACGGTCTATCCAGATGGTTCATGAATGTTACTTTTTTCTTCAGGCATTGTATTTTTAGCTTTTTGGTTTTAGATAAATGGATATAGGCCTATTCACATGTTTATCTTGGGTGAATTATTTATGTGCACATGGTTAATAAATGAAGTGAGGCACTAACATTTTTACCAAATGCAGGCTAGAGCCTACACTCAAATTGATACATTCCCCTAATCGTGGGAGACATTTTAGTATGCCTAGCTAAATAGATTTTAAATTGTGTGGTCTGAGAAACACACACATGCATGCTATGTGAGGCAGGGGCGCTGTGTGTGGAGGGAAGTTAGGACGATTCTAAGGGCCTGTGACTGAAAGGGGCCCTAAAAAAGTATTAGAACATTAGGTACATTTCTTTCAATATTAAATGATTGTTTACATCAAATGGTTCGGACCTAACCCCCAAACCAGGCGTGAACGGTACTTGCTAGCAGTGAATTACCGGTGGAGCATGTCTCAGCTTCCTAAAGAAAAATCAGGCTTCCAAACGTGAAAAGAAAGAAAAAGACAGGAGAGAGAAAAGAAAGGGTGAGAGTATGTCACCCAATTTTTCACAAAGGAAGTTGGGTGGAGTCCGTGTGTGGTGGAAATGAACCTGTTAGTTTAGTCCATAGTGAAATGGGCTACTTTTGCTCCCCTAACATTAGTTAATATCTTCACAGAAAATGTTTACATTTCGCTCCTCTTTTAGCCGACATTTAATCAATGCAGGAAAACTTTTACCAAACTATTCATACTAAATGAGTTGTCCCTGCCCCTGCCTGGTGCCAGGCCCAACAGATGCAGCTTCAGGCTCAGCAGCCCTGTCTCCCCATCCCCATACCCCTGAACCAGCCCTGTCTCCCCATACCCCTGAACCAGCCCTGTCTCCCCATACCCCTGAACCAGCCCTGTCTCCCCATCCCCATACCCCTGAACCAGCCCTGTCTCCCCATCCCCATCCCCCTGAACCAGCCCTGTCTCCCCATCCCCATACCCCTGAACCAGCCCTGTCGCTCCATCCCCATACCCCTGAACCAGCCCTGTCTCCCCATTCCCATACCCCTGAACCAGCCCTGTCTCCCCATCCCCATACCCCTGAACCAGCCCTGTCTCCCCATCCCCATACCTCTGAACCAGCCCTGTCTCCCCATCCCCATACCCCTGAACCAGCCCTGTCTCCACATCCCCATACCCCTGAACCAGCCCTGTCTCCCCATCCCCATACCCCTGAACCAGCCCTGTCTCCCCATCTCCATACCCCTGAACCAGCCCTGTCTCCACATCCCCATACCCCTGAACCAGCCCTGTCTCCCCATCCCCATACCCCTGAACCAGCCCTACTCCCAACTGAAGAAGGAGGTGAGCAGCATTGTGTTCAATGACATGTCAGTTGGCATAATTGCAGGTAATGTGATTATCCAGTCATGAAACATCTCACTTGACTCAGAAGCAGACAATTTCAGAGCCTTAAAGGAGGAGATGCAGGCTCTTAGAGATGGAAGGGAGCTCCTGTCTGAGGAAACACTGATTGCTACGCAAATGAATGTTGCACCTCAATTTAGCAAGGAACACAGCCGCCAGAGGAAAAGGAAGAGATTCCATGATGAGACCTCTGAAGAGGAGACAGCTCAGGACAGTGTAGGAACGATGTTTCGGAGCACAGTGTTTTTACTGCTATGGACAACATCATAAGTGACTTGGACACTAGGTTCCACACCACTGCAACATTGTAGAATAATCTTCTGCTGTTCTGAAAGTTGGGCAGATTAGTGAGGATAAAGTCCCTTCTGTGTGTCAACCACTGATCATGAAGTATTCCAGAGATCTTACACCTGAACACTGTATATGCTGCCACTTTCTCCCCTAACTTGTCCCTCTTGTTCTCCTGAATGGAATTTGTAAGATGCAGCTGCAAAACATTTCTTGGAGAAGTGTGTATTGCTTTACTTATATTTTCCACACTGCCTGTGACTGTTTCTGGTGGCGAGAGAGCTTTCAGTAAGCTAAAACTGATCAACTATTTGAGGTCCACTATGTCCCAGGGCAGGCTGTGCAGTCTTGCCATGCTGTCCATTGAAAGTCAGTTAGTTAGAAAGCTGGACTTCAAAGACTTGATCAGGGACTTTGCTAGCAAGAAGGCTCGGCGCTGGGCTCTTGGTAAGGCTGAGCAAGGGCCAGTGATAACTGTTAAATGGCATGGCTATGGATATTGGATCACTACACACATGATGCCCACAGGCTGAGAACAAGACTGAGAACAGGCTGAGAACAAGATAAATCTGGATTGCCATAACATTTGTTGTGCACAATCAAGACCCCACGTGGAAGAAACCTATTGATTTGGTGACCTCTTGACCTTTCCTCTGGCGCCATCATCAGGCCTTTTCATTTCCTTTTTGTTTTCCATTTCCACTTTTCCAGCTGCTTCTTTTCTAGTTGGTATGTGTACTTAGTTCAACAATCTGCTGCTGATTTTATTGTTTCGTCTGTTATATCATTCTATAGATGATACAGTTAATTTATTTTAATTGAAGAGGTTCATGTATATTTAAGTTATATTTATTTTATGTTATTCATTCATGTTAAGAGAATTTTCCATTCAAGATTTTTGCCATTAAAATGACATTTAGACTGTAAAAGATGGCCTTTAGCACATTTCTTATAGAGGGTATCAGTCTTCCATCAAATAGTGAATTCCACTGTATGCTGAATGTTGCATGCATGTCTGCAGTGTTATATTTTCACAGCTCGCTGTCAGTAAATATCATACAGTAAATACTGGACTAAAAGAGAGTCGCAAGCCTGCAGAGGTAGAGTTATTTAAAGCTTTGAATGGGTTGATTGGCTTCTGGAGGTGTGTGGTTACAGAAATTGTGCAGGGTTGGTGTGTCCTGTGGTGGTGGGGCCCAATGTGATATATTTTCATAGGGCCCAAAATCCCTGGCTCCGCCCCTGATGTGAGGTGACAAAGGCTGCATTTAGACAGGCAGCCCAATTCTGATATTTTTTTCACTAATTGGTCTTTTGACCAATCACATCAGATCTTTTCACATCAATATATTTTTCAGAGCTGATCTGATTGGTCAAACAAAATATCAGAATTGGGCTTCCTGTGCTATAAAAATATAGCCTAGAGAGGACCTATTTTTAGGCTGTTGAAATCAATGTCCTATGGTTTAAACGGTGTAAATGGACTTGGTTTGGAGATGGACACATGCAATATAGCCGAATACAGTTGTCATCATGTTAATTCTCTGATTAAACATCCTCAAATCTGTATTTTATTCTGGCTATTTGTTATTATTATGGGAGTGGGGACACTGAACCAGCAGCAGCCTGCCCTGCACCCACCCACTCTGTCATCATCATCATCGTCATATTGAAATCAAAGGTCAGAGCTCAGAGGAATAGATCTGCTTCAGATTGACTGGAGTTCAGAGGTCTCTTCTAGTCTACTGAATACTTCCACTTTAAGAAGGCGGCTCCGTCGCAGTGTAGTGTGTTTATACGATCCCAGAAGTGGCACCACCACATGGAAAACGATACTGTGTTTTTAATTCAACATGGCGAAAGCATATGCCGCCCTTCCAGTGGATACATTTGACCAACTTTAATGGTGTGTATAGTTGTGCATTTAGACAAGATGATCGAAAGTTGATATTGTTCCTGTGATCCTGTCTGACTATTTTTACACCACTGCCAGTGAGTGGAGCTACAGTAAATGCGGCAATATACGGCGCGCAGGGAACCGCCAGGGAAACGAATTGAAAGCGCGCTGGAACGTTACACATACAAGAGCAGCAATTCAGAAAACGGACGTAAAATAAACCGTGTTAGTTCGTGCCAAAGCAGCGAGTTAGAGTAGCCTACGCTACGTGAGATGGACGGACTACCGAGCTGTGAGCGCACCTCGACCGACCGCGAGTGAACAGACCGAGCCTGAAGCGGATTGGGATGGCAGCATCCAGCAACTCAAGCCTGTCGGGTTCATCAGTGTCTTCTGGTAAGAGCCCTAAATTAAAATATTTAGTTTGATGAAACAAATAACAAACAATTTACTATATATTATTCGGCCTTAACATTTTATTTGTTAGGCTTTTCAATTATACTATTATCACGCTTGTTATTCTCTCTCTCTTCAATATTTATTGCATAATGCAATTAATATAGGGGCTTGTGAGTTAACCGTGTCAAAGCTGGCATGCATGAATTTCGTTTGTGATACACATTATGTAACTTAAACAAAATATCGATCTGTGCGTAATTGACAGACATCACCCAATAAGTCACGACGACAGTCGTCTACGTTCGCATCGATAATAATTCATTTCATGCCTCCTCTCATCTCTTGCTCTCTTTCACATCTGCCGCCGCTGAACATAGAATGATAAACGTTCCACTTTCAAGAGCTTGATTGAGAGTGACATACCAGTCTACTCGTTCGCAAATAAAATGTATTTTAACGCATACCTTCTTGCGTCTGGTTTCAGTGAGGAATCATCTTGAATAGGAAGTGAACGCCTCAATGAACAGGCTGAGATTGTAGGGTTGGAATTGTCATTGATATACATCTGTTTTTCTTTGGATAACTACCATTAAATTCTCAATTGTCCCCATAATCCTTGTTGACTGGCCCTTGTGGCCACTGCTATATTCTGTTAGTAGGGGCACCAGGGATGGGGTCCCTCTAACAAAATCTACCATTTTCCATCATGCCCCCATGAAGACTGGGGCTTGATGTGACATTTCAAGAAGACTTGTTTATTGCCAGTAAAACATTTTGAAGTTGGTCACTCACTAGTTGGCAAGATGCCATATATGCTGTTCTGATTGTCTTTAGATGCCTATAGAAGATGCCTAGAAGATTCTCTGGGTTTCTTTAACAAACAACACTTTGCCCTGCACAGTTGACTGTTCCTATGTTCACTGATGGTTTGTGAGACCAGCAACATATGCTTCACTATGGTGGATTTTATTTTAGGGGAGACTTTTCCTCCGGGTAGACAGACACAACACACACACTCTCCCTCTCCTGGCTATTAAACTACTAGAATAACCTCTTCTCCACTGGCATATACCACACACACACACACACACCCTCCCTGTGGTTACTGGCGTGGCCTCCACATACATTAACCAACAGTGATAGGGTTGTTTGTACTTTATACCCTGACAAACATGGGCACCACACGTTTATCTACACTGTGTGTTCAGGAGGAGGCTAGAGCCAGCGACTGCTGTTTCACACTCAGTTATACTGTGTGTTCAGGAGGAGGCTAGAGCCAGAGACTGCTGTTTCACACTCAGTTATACTGTGTGTTCGGGAGGAGGCTAGAGCCAGCGACTGCTGTTTCACACTCGGTTATACTGTGTGTTCAGGAGGAGGCTAGAGCCAGCGACTGCTGTTTCACACTCGGTTATACTGTGTGTTCAGGAGGAGGCTAGAGCCAGAGGCTGCTATTTCACACTCAGTTATACTGTGTGTTCAGGAGGAGGCTAGAGCCAGAGACTGCTGTTACACACTCAGTTATACTGTGTGTTCAGGAGGAGGCTAGAGCCAGAGACTGCTGTTTCACACTCAGTTATACTGTGTGTTCAGGAGGAGGCTAGAGCCAGCGACTGCTGTTTCACACTCAGTTATACTGTGTGTTCAGGAGGAGGCTAGAGCCAGAGACTGCTGTTTCACACTCAGTTATACTGTGTGTTCAGGAGGAGGCTAGAGCCAGCGACTGCTGTTTCACACTCGGTTATACTGTGTGTTCAGGAGGAGGCTAGAGCCAGAGACTGCTGTTTCACACTCGGTTATACTGTGTGTTCAGGAGGAGGCTAGAGCCAGAGACTGCTGTTTCACACTCGGTTATACTGTGTGTTCAGGAGGAGGCTAGAGCCAGCGACTGCTGTTTCACACTCGGTTATACTGTGTGTTCAGGAGGAGGCTAGAGCCAGCGACTGCTGTTTCACACTCAGTTATACTGTGTGTTCAGGAGGAGGCTAGAGCCAGAGACTGCTGTTTCACACTCAGTTATACTGTGTGTTCAGGAGGAGGCTAGAGCCAGCGACTGCTGTTTCACACTCGGTTATACTGTGTGTTCAGGAGGAGGCTAGAGCCAGAGACTGCTGTTTCACACTCAGTTATACTGTGTGTTCGGGAGGAGGCTAGAGCCAGCGACTGCTGTTTCACACTCAGTTTGTTTGAGCAGCTGTGGCACTTTTCCAGGTCATATTCTGAACATTTGTGACATCAGTCTCTTCCTATCCTCTACATGATTGACTCAGGTTAAGATAAGTGTGACCAGAAGTTACAGAATGTACAGTGGGGGGGGGGGAGTAGCACTGGCCTTTGATCCTATTGCTGCTGGGTCGTCGTTGTCAGAGTGAACATATGATATGATGGCCTGTATTTATTTAATGTCTTCTAATCCCCTACCCAACCATACCACACCACCATACCACTGTCAACTTACTCAGAAGGCTCTGCTGCCCATGGGAGCCAGACACAATGTTTGTATCCCAAATGGTACCCTATTCTCTATGAAGTGCACTACATAAGGAATAGGGAGCCATTTGGGACGCAGGCGATTGGTTCCAGGCTGATACAGGCTGTCTGTGCGGACCTCATACTTCACAGGACATTATCTCATGAGTCCGTTGCCAAAAGCTCTGGATTTACCACTTGACCACTGCATCTTTTTTAAGGGGAAAGTATTTTCTGACTGTGGTGTAGAGGCTTGTCATTATTGTTGGGCTCTCGATATAATTACCAGACGTTACGAGGTGCTGTGCTGCCAGGGACAGAGGGCCTGTCACACATGGCTATCATTATCTTCCTGGAGAGCTTTCTGGCTGACAGAGACATTTTGAATAATCTTTTCTATGAGGCGTATGACTCCATCTGCATCCCAAATGACACCATGTACCCTATATAGTGCACTACTTTTGATCAGTGCCCATAAGGATCTGGTCAAAAGTAGTGTACTATATAGGGAATAGGGTGCCATTTGTGATGCGACCTCAGAAATGAATCTGTGAACACAACACGTTCTGCTTCGCATTAGCCCCTCGGTTTCCTGCTGCTGCCATAAACAAATGTTGCTGTGATGCTGCTGTCTTCAGCTGTTTCTAGGTGACAGTCTCCAGTCTGCAGGCCTTCATTGACTAGACCGTCCTCTCTCGGTGGAGACACAGCGGTTGTATGAGGAAACTACAGTACATGAGCGAGGTCGGTCCAGCCAATCAACTACCAGGATGGACAGAAAGACATCCCACTGTAGGATAATACCAACCATGTTTATCCATCCCACTGTAGGATAATACCAACCATGTTTATCCATCCCACTGTAGGATAATACCAACCATGTTTATCCATCCCACTGTAGGATAATACCAACCATGTTTATCCATCCCACTGTAGGATAATACCAACCATGTTTATCCATCCCACTGTAGGATAATACCAACCATGTTTATCCATCCCACTGTAGGATAATACCAACCATGTTTATCCATCCCACTGTAGGATAATACCAACCATGTTTATCCATCCCACTGTAGGATAATACCAACCATGTTTATCCATCCCACTGTAGGATAATACCAACCATGTTTATCCATCCCACTGTAGGATAATACCAACCATGTTTATCCATCCCACTGTAGGATAATACCAACCATGTTTATCCATCCCACTGTAGGATAATACCAACCATGTTTATCCATCCCACTGTAGGATAATACCAACCATGTTTATCCATCCCACTGTAGGATAATACCAACCATGTTTATCCATCCCACTGTAGGATAATACCAACCATGTTTATCCATCCCACTGTAGGATAATACCAACCATGTTTATCCATCCCACTGTAGGATAATACCAACAAGGTTTATCCATCCCACTGTAGGATAATACCAACCATGTTTATCCATCCCACTGTAGGATAATACCAACCATGTTTATCCATCCCACTGTAGGATAATACCAACCATGTTTATCCATCCCACTGTAGGATAATACCAACAATAGAAATCTGGGTAATACAGTTTTGGAAGAAGATTAGACCATTGATGAAAAGCCATTTCCCAGGCACTGACTTGCACTGTATATTATACTCCAATGGAAAAAAACAAGAGATTAGTGATATTTCACAATCATTTGTCCTTCCCCTGGATAAAAAAAACATTTGTAGCTGTGCTTGTGCTGTGCACTGATCTGAGAGACTACTCCTCCGCATTCCTGGCACAGGAGAGCTGAGTAGTGTGTACCAGCACACTGTTAGTCACACAGCTCTCAGCAAACACTCTGCCCTGCTCTGGCTGGGGGATACAGGATGAAAGTGTATCTTGTCTTCTGTCCTAGCCCTGCAACCACACCGTTGGATAGTAATAGAGGCAGGATTTGTGTCTCATAGGATGCATCCCAAATGGCACCCTGTTCCCTATGTAGTGCCCTGGCCCACCAGTGCACTATATAGGAAACAGTGTGCCAATTGTGACGCAGACACAGTCTTGTAAAGGAAGAGAGCCGTCTGTTCTTCAACATCATTATCCTGCAGGTGTTTCTGTCCCACTCTGTTCTGCATCACATAGGCATTTACATGTGGAGTGGAAGCTGTTACTAGTCATGACTAGTCAGGCTTCAGGACAGTACTGGTGTCAACAGATAAGGATTCTGTTTTTTTAACATTGTCGTAACTTCAGGAGGTTCTCACCCTCGAAGTGACTTAAAAAACACAAACTAAACAGTTGTCTGTTTTTATGAAAACAGAAAAAATGTAATGTCTCCATACAGAGATGGTGAGTTGTTTAATGCAACATGTCTGCTGTCTTTCCCTCCATTCATTATTCATTAGAAACCCTGGTTCCCTCAGTGGCTTCCATCATGCAGCCAGGGAATCACATTACCAAACAATGAAGCCTGGCCTGGTGCTAACCTAACCAGCACACTGGGTCTGCAGTCCGAAGGGTTTTCTAACCCACCAAATTGTTATTTATTATGGATCCCCTTTAGTTCCTGCCAAGGCAGCAGCTACTCTTCCTGGGGTTTATTATGGATCCCCTTTAGTCCCTGCCAAGGCAGCAGCTACTCTTCCTGGGGTTTATTATGGATCCCCTTTAGTTCCTGCCAAGGCAGCAGCTACTCTTCCTGGGGTTTATTATGGATCCCCTTTAGTTCCTGCCAAGGCAGCAGCTACTCTTCCTGGGGTTTATTATGGATCCCCTTTAGTCCCTGCCAAGGCGGCAGCTACTCTTCCTGGGGTTTATTATGGATCCCCTTTAGTTCCTGCCAAGGCAGCAGCTACTCTTCCTGGGGTTTATTATGGATCCCCTTTAGTTCCTGCCAAGGCAGTAGCTATTCTTCCTGGGGTTTATTATGGATCCCCTTTAGTCCCTGCCAAGGCGGCAGCTACTCTTCCTGGGGTTTATTATGGATCCCCTTTAGTTCCTGCCAAGGCAGTAGCTATTCTTCCTGGGGTCCAGCAAAATTAAGGCAGTTATACAATTTTAAAAACATTACAATACATTCATAACAGATTTCACAACACACTAAGACCCTCAGCGTGCACACACACATTTTTTTCACACTTGTGTACACACTGTACGTGTGATTGTGCATACCTGTGTGCACACACATCTGTGCATACCTGTGCATGCAAACACACACACCTACTTGCTGTCTGGCTATGCTTGTTTTAGAACAGTTGGATGCACAGATGGTCTCCCTACAGGGGCAGTGCTACATCCCTGTGTGTGTGTTGCCATATGTTGGATGGGTTTAGCTGTCCATATGGATAGTGATGATGTTGAGAGGAGCGTGGGGTCTCTTTCTGTGAACAGGCGTGTTCCAGGGTGATTCCACACCAGCGGGAGAGGATACTAATGTAAAAGCATATTAAACATCCTTCCTCCCAATGAAATTTCCATGTGAGAATTCCCAGAACAATTTGAGATACCAAAAATATTTTCCGCTCACGTGGAATCTACATTTTGTTAAATCTTGCTTGAGCACAAGTCCTCCCAGGGGAGGACGTCTTTGCTAAGCTTGATCTTTATTCATCTCTTATTCTCTTTGCTTCCAAAACAAACACCCGGAGAACACGCTGTAATTATTTGATCAAATTCTTCCAGTGACTGGTGAGTAACGGAGGGCAACACAATGAATATCCTATCTGTCTGTCTCCTGAGGGGGTAACCCTTACCCTCCAGCTACTGTGAGTGTGAGTTCTCTCACTATTCTTCCTCCACAACACAGGCTGCAGGAGTTAAACTTTCCCTATTTGAAATTCGGTCTCAAACCAGTATATCTTCTTCAGCTTTCCCAAACCCTTTCTTAGGCCTACGCATACAGCACACTCCACCAATCATGTCATATTATTTAAGCGTGTTATAACAAGTCCTTATCTTGTGCTTTGCCAAATGTGGCATAGCCCTTATGCCATCCATTTAATATGACCTTAAACTCCTTTAGAGCAGTATGTGTCAGCTCTTGGCCTGCCCTGAAGGACCTCCAGCCCAGACAATACCCTTCCAGAATAACCAGTTATTAAAAAGAGAGCATTCTCCAAATGATCCGCAGTAGAATCATTTAATTTTGATTTGCGTCTCTGCTCTGGCGAATAATGACCAAGCTTCTGAGTTTCTGTAGACAAGTGACACATCCAGTATATCACTGTAGACATACAGTATGGTTCATTTCCTAATGGCTCCCTATTCCCCCTCTTATCTTTTTATTTAACTAGGCAAGTCAGTTAAGAACAAATTCTTATTTTCAAAGACAGCCTATTTTCAAAGACGGCCTAGGAACGGTGGGTTAACTGGATGTGGTCATGGGAACAGGGTGCCACTTGGGTCCCACACTGAATATGCACCTCAAAGCTCTCTCATAGTAACTGTATGGAAATTGCCAATGATGACAACAAAAGTCAGTGTGGTTGACATGGTGATCCAGTGGACCTGTCACTCATCCAGACTAAACTTACTGTGACGGTCATTGTCTGATTGGTTCCAGACAATAACAGTAGGCAGGTTTGGTCTGCCAGTGAGTCGTTGACTATAAATATAGTGCACTACTGAGAGTGAGAGCACAATGACACACACCTGGCTCTTCTTGACTCTCTCAGGTGGGCCTGTGGTAGCCATAGGGTAGTTAGCATGTAGCCCGTCCCCTGGGGGGGACAGTGGGTTGCCATATTGACCCCTAGATGGATGTCCCTGGGTCTTTTTAAATTAACTCTGTGTATTTGACCTTTTTTAATGTGATTCATTGTTCACACGCAGTTACTCCAGCTGTGGGTGAGATCCTTCCACCGGGAACAGTAGAGAGATGTGATGCATTAAGGACACATTCTATCATTCCACCTGCTGCAGTATTACTAGCTACATTTACACAATGATACTTGACTAAGTGTCTAAGGTAGCAGAGGACTTAAGCCTACAGTAGGTTTCTACGTTTCTGGGTTAGTTGGCATGCACAGCCTTGCCAGCCTGAGATCCATAGTATAGCCATACTAATTCATTAGATATGCTTGTATACTGTAACAGTACATGACTATGTCAAGGTACTTATGGTGCGTATAGTAGGTAGTATATTATGCAGGAGGAAGTTGTACCATCTTATGAGTTACCAAGGGAACACGGTGGGCATGATGACAGAGTACAAGGAGTAAGAAATTGTGGTTACATTTTCCTTCACTAAACACAAACCTCAACCGTCCATGCAATTAAAGTAGCACATTTCCCCTTAGGTTACAGCAGATCCCATGGGTATTGGGCTGGAAATTGCATTTCCAAATTTTTCTAATTTGCCTTGCCCTTCTTGGGTAATGAATACTGTGTATCATCATCATGGCATAATGCTAGCCTTTAAAGGTGTTTATAAAGATGGATCTGTGAAGAAGGGACATATCCCTGGGCTGCACTAGGTGCTATAGATCTGTTGTGTGGCAACCTTGGCAGCATCCCAAATCGTATCCTATTCCCTACATAGTGCTTTAGTGCACTACTTTTGACCAATGTAGGGAATAGGGTGCCATTGGGAGCCTGTTAAGTAAAATAATAAGGTGGACATGTACTGATGTTCCTTGAAGCAGGGAGACTGAATAAAACTATTCACTTACTGAGCAATGAGTATCTCAAGAGGCTTCAGTGTGAATAAACCCTGTGTATAATTATGCTAGTCTAGCAGAATAACTAGACTGAGATGTAAACAACCCTGAAATAACCATGGTGATGAGTTCATAATCCATTCAGAGTGAATGTAACTGGGACGCAGAGAGACAGACAATTCACCCAAGAAAGAATAAAACGGTTCTATATGCCTGTTGTCTAACCCCTTTAACTCCCTTCTGTCTAGTTCTGAACACTCTCTGTCTCTCTGTCCAATTTAAGGGCTTTATTGGCATTGGAAACATGTTTGCCAAAGCAAGTGAAATAGATCATATAAAAAAGTAACAGTAAACATGACACTTACAGAATTTCCAAAAGAAAGACATTTCAAATGTAGTGTGTGTGTGTGTATGTATATATATTTCTTGTGGCAACAGGTCACAAATCTTGCTGCTGTGATGGCAGACTGTGGTATTTCACCCAATGGATGTGGGAGTCTGTCTCTCTCTCTGACCACTAACCCGCCTCCTGTGTTGTCGTTTCAGATCCTGAGGATTACCAACCGCCCATATGGAAGTCTTACTGTAAGTGTCTAAAGTACTGTTTATCCACTGTAAAGTCATTGGTTGTCCATGAGGAATGTGGAACGCTAGAAGCCTAGTCATCATGGCCGCCAGGCTGCTACATGTCACTACAAAGGACTCTTATGTGATCATATAAGGATATTAAAGCAGAAATACTTTCATCTGTTACAGTTAGTGTGTACAGTAAGGCTTCTTGGGACGCGCCATGCCTCAGAACAGCTTCCTGTTTCTTCTCTCTCTTCTCCAGTCTTCTAACACTAGCTGAGAGATATTTTTAGAGCTCACCAGTGGAGGCTGCTGAGGGGAGGACGGCTCTTAATAATGTCTGGAATGGAATGGTGTCATACACAACCATGTTCATGTTACCATTCCATTCACTCCATTCCAGGCATTATTATGAGCCGTTCTCCCCTCAGCAGCCTCCACTGGAGCTCACTATGTCTTCATGTTCGTGGAAGACAACCTGTGTGTGTGTCCGTGGAAGACGTCCAGGTCTTGCTGGTTGACGTGAATTGTCCCGACTAAAACAAACTCAGTCAGGAGTCTGCCTCCTCCCGCATGGAAAGTCTGTTGTGGGGAAGATCCAGTACAGAAACTTAACCTGTTACACTACTCCCAATGCTGTTACATTACAATGAGGAAACGGCACTACTCCCAATGCTGTGTTACATTACAACGAGGAAACGGCACTACTCCCAATGCTGTGTTACATTACAATGAGGAAACGGCACTACTCCCAATGCTGTTACATTACAATGAGGAAACGGCACTACTCCCAATGCTGTGTTACATTACAACGAGGAAACGGCACTACTCCCAATGCTGTGTTACATTACAGTGAGGAAACGGCACTACTCCCAATGCTGTGTTACATTACAACGAGGAAACGGCACTACTCCCAATGCTGTGTTACATTACAATGAGGAAACGGCACTACTCCCAATGCTGTGTTACATTACAATGAGGAAACGGCACTACTCCCAATGCTGTGTTACATTACAATGAGGAAACGGCACTACTCCCAATGCTGTGTTACATTACAATGAGGAAACGGCACTACTCCCAATGCTGTGTTACATTACAACGAGGAAACGGCACTACTCCCAATGCTGTGTTACATTACAACGAGGAAACGGCACTACTCCCAATGCTGTGTTACATTACAATGAGGAAACGGCACTACTCCCAATGCTGTGTTACATTACAATGAGGAAACGGCACTACTCCCAATGCTGTGTTACATTACAATGAGGAAACGGCACTACTCCCAATGCTGTGTTACATTACAACGAGGAAACGGCACTACTCCCAATGCTGTGTTACATTACAACGAGGAAACGGCACTACTCCCAATGCTGTGTTACATTACAATGAGGAAACGGCACTACTCCCAATGCGGTGTTACATTACAATGAGGAAACGGCACTACTCCCAATGCGGTGTTACATTACAACGAGGAAACGGCACTACTCCCAATGCTGTGTTACATTACAATGAGGAAACGGCACTACTCCCAATGCTGTGTTACATTACAATGAGGAAACGGCACTACTCCCAATGCTGTGTTACATTACAATGAGGAAAGAGTTCTCGGCAAAGACTCTTCTAATCCTGTTTTGTTCAACAATCTTAGGATGCGTTCTCAAATGGCACCCTGTTCCCTATTTAATGCATCACTTTTGCACTAAATATGTAAACGTGTATAATTTTGTGTTCTTCACCAATAAATCTGTTATAAAGTAGTGCAGTATGTAGGGAATAGGGTGCCATTTGGTACACACACTTAGTGCATCCCATGAGTATAGTATAATCTTTGTCTACAGTAATGCCCTTAGAATAGGTACATTACAGACAATAGGCCCAGTGTCCCCAGCTCAGCTATGATATATTATCCTGTGGCTTAACCATAGATGTGATTTAATCTCACTCGCTACATGTTTTTTTTTCTCCATTCCATTTTCAACAGTTTCACTGATTTACACCGAGCACTCAGTCTTTAAGTACACTTCATCCTTGATGGCAGCTTGGCTCAGTGCTGCTGCTGCATGTGTTACTGTGCTACTCTGGTTGCGTCCTGAATTAAACCCTATTTACTGTAGTACTTGGCTCTGGTCAAAAGTAGTGCACTATGTAGGGGGACTTTTGGGATGCATACTGTTTCTCCCCATTGTGTCCCAGTACTAAGATTTAATAGTCACTGTTCGTATCCTGCACTAAGGCCCTAGACTACAGTTGTGTCCCAAATGGCACCCTATTCTCTATATAGTACACTATGGGCCCTGATCTAAAGTACTGCACTGCATAGGGAATGGGGTGCCATTTGGGATGTATCCCTCTGTGAAATATCCATTGACATTCACACAGAGGGTTTGGTGATGTATGGGACCTGTCATATAAACCACTGAGAGACATTAGGCCGTGGATATCTTCCATTTAGCTAACAGCTCCTGGTGTTCTACTGTTCCTAGTTGACTTTGCTCTGAGTTAGGCTAAAAGTGAGCCTGCCATCTTTGAATCATACTGTCAGTGGCCATACAGAGACTGTGTATGCTGCATGTCCAATATTAGAGCAACTATAAACTTCTAACTTCCTAACGGACAGTTAACTCCTCATAATCTAGTGCCCCTCCCAAGTCCTGCTGGGACCACTGCACACAAACATGTTCCATGGTTAGAAATAGTGTTGTGCATGTAGCATGTGACAGAGGGAGCTGCAAGAGGAGTGCATTGGGGCGTTATTAATAATTGTTTAACTCAAATAAATGTTTAGACATCTGCTTGAACATATATCGCAAGGCCAATAACTTGTCAGGTGGATGGATTTTCTTGGCAAAGCAGGAATGCCCACTCACAGGGATGTAAACAAATTTGTGCACAAAATTTGAGAAAAATAAGCTGGACCGGCCTGGTAACTGTGGAGTGAAAATGTGACTTAAAGGAGATGAATACATTGGGGATGACTGTAGTGGTACTGTATGTCCAGCTGATGACCCCATACAGTGCATGAATGAATACGTTACTAAACTTTATTGTCCCATAGGGAAATAATGCATGAATTAGTGTCTCTGTGTGTGAAGCGGTCTACAGTCTACTTAAACGGAGCTGAAGGAGGTCCGTTTGTGTTGCTGTCTACGTAGTCTTTGTCCGTCTGAATTTTTGGAATGCGACGCGAAATGGACCACCGTCGGTTCAGTTCCCGTAGACTGTGCTGCGCCCGTAAGGCTGTGTAACTCTCTAGCGTACATATCGTGGCCTCAGCAGTGCAGCCATTCTAATACTGAATACTATGCTTTTTACTTGACAGTCCATGTTTGTCTCTAACAGTGTACCGGCTCCAGCAGGAAGCTCCTCGGCCCAAGAGGATGACCTGCCCTCAGGAGGTCAGCACTGTACCTCTTTAAACATTAAACTACACCCCCATTGTCTACCCTTCTCTCAAAGTGTCTCAGAATCATGGAGGCAACCATATAGACTACAGTATTTTGTGATAATGTAATGAACATAGTGATAAACTAATCATTTAGCACATTGTTGTTTTCTTATCTCTAATCTGGCACCAAATGGTTAAGAGGTCAGGCAATTGGCAGGATGATTGTACACAGTGGCAGAATACAGAGTACACAGTGGCAGAATACCTAACCTGGATCTCAAGAGAAGACAGGCTATGTGCACACTGCCCACAAAATGAGGTGGAAACTGAGCTGCACTTCCTAACCTCCTGCCCAATGTATGACCATATTAGAGACACACATTTCCTTCAGATTACACAAACCCACAAAGAATTCGAAAACCAATCCAATTTTGATAAACTCCCATATCTATTGAGTGAAATACCACAGTAGCAAGATTTGTGACCTGTTGCCACAAGAAAAGGGCAACCAGTGAAGAACAAACACCATTGTAAATACAACCTATATTTATTTCCCTTTTGTACATTAACTATTTGCACATCATTACAACACTTTGTGTAGATATACATATTATGCCATTTGAAATCTTTATTTTTTTACTTTCGTGAGTGTAATGTTTACTGTACATTTTTTGTTTATTTCACTTGCTTTGGCAATGTAAACATATGTTTCCCTTGCCAATAATGCTCCTTAAATTGAAATGAAATGGAATTGGCAGAGAGACAGACGGGCAGAGAGACAGACGGGCAGAGAGACAGACGGGCAGAGAGACAGACGGGCAGAGAGACAGACGGGCAGAGAGACAGACGGGCAGAGAGACAGACGGGCAGAAATATCTGTTCCCCAACGTAGACATCCTTTATGAAAGGTTTATCCTTCAATCTAAACAGCTTGTTAGATCTCTTGGCCAAGCCATTGAAGTGACCTTTCAACTGACTATGTCTCTGTCAGCCAATGTATCTTGTCTCTCTCCTCTGGATTTACAGATGGAGACCAGACCCAAATATTACGGCAGAGAGTGAGTAGTGGGACTTACTTTGATTTTTCATCCATGTTCTAATATAGCTGCTGGGGAGACTGGCTCTAGCTGTGTGATTTATCATTAACGTCAAGCTTTACATGTGCTAAGGGTGTTGAAGGTAGGTGTGTGTGTGTGTGTGTGCGCAAGATGGGGATGGGGATAATTGAGTGTTAAATCCAGAGGGACAGAGACATCAAGGTCCATAGACAAGGCCACAGCATTGACGGGAGACTTGTGGCGGCATTGACGGGACACTTGTGGCTCTCTCAAGGTTCCATGGCATGCTATCGAGAGAGTGTGCAGATGAGCTACTGGGAGGAGCAGAGGGGGCTTACCTCGTCAGAGAGAGCCAGAGACAGCCAGGGACACACACCTTGGCCTTAAGGTACTGTACACAGTACACACACACATTTACTTAGTAAATATACACACCTTGTCAAAAACCCTCTCCCCACCCACCCACCTACTCTACCTCCCTCTCCCCAGGTTTGGGGACCAGACCCTGAACTACAGACTGTTCTATGACGGGAAGCACTTTGTGGGGGAGAAACGCTTTGAGACGGTCCATGACTTGGTGACGGATGGCCTCATCACCCTGTACATCGAGACCAAGGCAGCAGAGTACATCGCCAAGATGACCACCAACCCCATCTATGAACACCTGGGCTACACATCCCTGCTGAAGGACAAGATGGGGCACCGGCTGAGCCGGGGACGCACTGAACCCCGTAAGGTCACCTTCCAGAGAGAGGACAGTAAGGTGAGTTACTACAGTACATCGCTTTGACATTCTTTATGTAACTAAAAGTGCTATGAAAAGTTACTATGGTGGGGACGGTGAGTGGTGGGGACGGGGATTGGTGGGGATGGTGGGGGATGGTGAGTGGTGGATCGTGGGGACGGGGATGGTGAGTATGGGGATTGGTGGGGATTGGTGGGGATTGGTGTGGATTGGTGGGGGTGGCTGGGGGGTGGCTGGTGAGTGGTGGGGATGGTGAGTGGTGGGGATGGTGAGTGGTGGGGACGGGGAATGGTGGGGGACGGGGAATGGTGGATCGTGGGGACGGGGAATGGTGGGGGACGGGGAATGGTGGATCGTGGGGACGGGGAATGGTGGGGGACGGGGAATGGTGGATCGTGGGGACGGGGATGGTGAGTATGGGGATTGGTGTGGTGGGGGTGGATGGTGAGTGGCGGATGGTGGGTGGATGGTGGTGGTGGGGACGGGGATGGTGAGTGATGGTGAGTGGTGGGGGTGGTGAGTGGTGGGGACGGGGATGGTGGTGACATTGGGGGGGGGGGGTGGTTCTCTCCCATAGCACCAGGTTAACTATGTATTAACGTGCTACGTCTACTACTGTTGTGTTTCCTGACTATAGTTGTGACCTGAACAGGAACAACTCTGGGCCTTAGCTATGGACTGTAACAGACCAGTTTTTCTTGGTCTCGCCACACGGTCTGGAAAAACTCCTGTCCCTAAAACATGTTCATTACCTTCTACTCTATCAGCATCTGCAATAAGGATGTTTCATTATGTAACCGTTTGTCAAGAGAGATTTTTATTTATTGTCTCTGCAGGGGGGTGTTTCCTTCCTGACATCACTTCTCATTAAAGGTCATGATGACCAACAGGACTGGGATGTTATTCTGTGTAATAGACAGACACTGTTCTAGGGCGATAGATGAATCACACATTTCACACCATTTGTTCTCATCAACTAACTGCTGAAGGATATTGACTGTCTGTGACTCATTATATTAGCCAATGTGAAATGCTTTCATTCTACTGTCGGTCTAGGGTGTTGGCAATTCCCACATCTCACCACTAGGTGGCAACCGGACCAAGCCATAGCATATCAACAGCACATTTCACACTTAGTTGTGATTGAAGAAAAAAAAACATTTCCAGTCTTTGACTGTTCAACATGGTGAAATCACAAAGCCTTTCCTTCATCCATGTTTGGTTGGATGAAGTTGTCTTGACATTCTGCTCTGTTATGTTCCTCTCATACCAGCCACACACCCCTGGTGCTTCTTGGAATATTGAACAAATCATTTAGTTCTGATAAACAGCATTAAGGTTGTGTCCCTCCCAAATGTCACTATATTTCCTATGTAGTGCACTACCATTGCCCTGGTAAAAGTAATGCCCTATATGGGGAATAGGGTGCCATTTGGGAAGCACATTGGTCTCATCAGTCGACTGACAGCAACAAGGCAGTCCTGCCGGAGTCCTGCAAGATGTCCGTTTCCTCTCCGCTCCTTTCCAACACCCACCAGCGCTGTGCTATTCATGTCACTGCCTGTCCACTGGAGTTAGAGTGAAGGGGACAGAGAGCCTTAAGCCCTTACTGCAGGAGGCAGCTCTATCCCTGCAGGAGGCAGCTCTATCCCTGCAGGAGGCAGCTCTATCCCTGCAGGAGGCAGCTCTATCCCTGCAGGAGGCAGCTCTATCCCTGCAGCTCTATCCCTGCAGCTCTATCCCTGCAGCTCTATCCCTGCAGCTCTATCCCTGCAGCTCTATCCCTGCAGCTCTATCCCTGCAGGAGGCAGCTCTATCCCTGCAGGAGGCAGCTCTATCCCTGCAGGAGGCAGCTCTATCCCTGCAGGAGGCAGCTCTATCCCTGCAGGAGGCAGCTCTATCCCTGCAGGAGGCAGCTCTATCCCTGCAGGAGGCAGCTCTATCCCTGCAGGCTCTTGACTTGGTCAGTAGTTCATGGACTCTGACGGATTCCAACACGTTCAGAGATGAATCCTTAACATAAAACTAAACCCCTCCAGGAGTGTTCTCCATAGCATGGTCTGTATTTGTTAGAAAACATACAGGACCTGATATACAGAAAGTACATGTTCTAGGCTATTTGGTCTGGTCAAGTAAAGACTGTCTGACCTTGTATAGTAATATCTAGAGCATGCTTTGAGACATGTGAGTGGATAGCTAGAGCATGCTTTGAGACATGTGAGTGGATAGCTAGTGCATGCTTTGAGACATGTGAGTGGATAGCTAGAGCATGCTTTGAGACATGTGAGTGGATAGCTAGAGCATGCTTCGAGACATGTGAGTGGATAGCTAGAGCATGCTTTGAGACATGTGAGTGGATAGCTAGAGCATGCTTTGAGACATGTGAGTGGATATCTAGAGCATGCTTTGAGTTTTGACATCAGACTGCCAGCCTGTCAGTCAGTAATGTCAGTGTCTGTAAAAATGTGTTGTTTTGAGTGTCACACTTCTATCTGTCAAGCTTGGGTTATGTCCCAACTGGCACCCTATTCCCTATTTAGTACACTACTTTTGCCCAGATCTTTATAGTATCCTTATAGGCCCTGATCAAAAGTAGTGCACTAAATAGGGAATAGGGTGCTATCTGGGATGCAGTCTTGGAAAACATGACGAGTTGGGCCAATGACAGGTCTCCTGATTTTAGGCTTTCAGTGTTGGACAAACACCTGCCAGTCGGTCACGTCCACCAAAAAAGCGGGAGGTCAAAGTGCAGTCCTCCGGTTTCCTCTCTCTGTGTCCCAAATGACACCCTATTCCCTTTATAGTGCTCTACTTTTGACCAGGGCCTATAGGGCTCTGGTCAAAAGTAATGCACTACGTAGGGAATAGGTTGCCATTAGGGATGTAGCATATTTCCCTATGGAGTGGAGTCAGGCTTGTTCTAATGGCCTGTATCTTTACTGACTTTAGTTAACAGTGTACTATAATACTCTGTCCAGTATCAAGCCTGTATCTTTAGTTAACAGTGTACTATAATACTCTGGCCAGTATCAAGCCTGTATCTTTAGTTAACAGTGTACTATAATACTCTGGCCAGTATCAAGCCTGTATCTTTAGTTAACAGTGTACTATAATACTCTGGCCAGTATCAAGCCTGTATCTTTAGTTAACAGTGTACTATAATACTCTGGCCAGTATCAAGCCTGTATCTTTAGTTAACAGTGTACTATAATACTCTGGCCAGTATCAAGCCTGTATCTTTAGTTAACAGTGTACTATAATACTCTGGCCAGTATCAAGCCTGTATCTTTAGTTAACAGTGTACTATAATACTCTGGCCAGTATCAAGCCTGTATCTTTAGTTAACAGTGTACTATAATACTCTGGCCAGTATCAAGCCTGTATCTTTAGTTAACAGTGTACTATAATACTCTGGCCAGTATCAAGCCTGTATCTTTAGTTAACAGTGTACTATAATACTCTGGCCAGTATCAAGCCTGTGTTTTCAGACACACTAGCTACAGTAAACATACTCCCTCACATGCTGTCTTTACTCTCTTGTAAATCCTCATTCTTGTGTGTGTGTGTGTGTGTACATTCCTCCCGGGGGGGGGGGGGGGGCTCACGCAACCTGTCTGGTGACCTGCTGTGTGTCAGCCTCGTCGGTTCACACGGCTCAACTCAATGTGTCTGTACTTGTGCTGGGAGTTGCTACAGTGACCAAACTCCTGCCAGTTTTCTCCCATATAACAACAGCTTCCCAAATGGCACCCTATACCCTCTGGTACCTCAGGGCTTTGGTCAAAAGAAGTGCACTATGCACAGAATAGGGAGCGTTTGAGAACCATCACTGGTTTAATGTAACTGGTGCTGGTGGGGAGATGGAAGAAGGTGATCAATGCATTTCTAGTCCATGTTCTGGTCCTAGTTCTATAATGTGAGGTTAGCCTGCTTGGATATTATTCTGAGGTTATAGTAGTTTGTTTGTTATTTCGAAGTTTAATGACCTTGTCCTTGAGCTACCCGTTAGTCTGTTGGAAACAACATGATCTATAAAGATGGCATTGGGAAATAATTGAGCTACCACTATAAAGATTTTATACAGTAGCTACATACTTTGTAAAAGGCAGAAGGCTTTCAATGTTGATCTGTCATACTTCCAGACACAGGCAGGCCTGTTTTTAATTGGCGCTGTACATTTTCCTTTCGCTACACTTTCTGAATAGTAAAACAGATTTTATCACTGACTACATCCCCATTCACGTCTATGTTTCTGTTTGGATGAAATTGTATGAGATGTTGTGTGTGTGTGTGTGGTGTGTTTTTGTTTGGATGGTTGTTCTTACATTATCTGACCTTACAGAAAGAAAGACACTAGTGTTATGTTCTATTTTCCCATGATCCTCTGTTCTCCCCACTGTCTGCTCAGCTGCACCCACACAGTGAATAACAGAGCCTGGCTGCTGAAAAGAAACCAGGGCCTTTTTTTAAATGTATTTTATTCCAAACTCTTCTCTGAGACAAGAAGCCATCTGCCTCTAGGGAGAAAGACCATAACCGTCACACACCCGGTCTCTCTCAATACGTCCTGTATACCCCCTCCCTCCTCTTCTTCCCACCCCCTCCCTCCTCTTCTTCCCACCCCCTCCCTCCTCTTCCTTCTTCCCCCCCCCTCCCTCCTCTTCTTCCCCCCCCTCCCTCCTCTTCTTCCCCCCCCTCCCTCCTCTTCTTCCCCCCCCTCCCTCCTCTTCTTCTTCACCCCTTCCTTTTTCTGTCATAGATTTTTTTCATCCGCCTCTCTCTTCCTCCAGATCCCTTACTCTTCTTTCTGCTCCATCTAGTTTAGATCCTCCTCCTGGTCTTTGATAGGATGTCTACCTCGGTGACAAACAGCTTCTCCTGTCCTGACTGTTACCCGTTCAGCCATTTTAATTCAAATCAAATGTATTAGATACATGCTATGTAAACAACAGGTGTAGACAAACAGTGAAATACTTCCGGACTCTTCCCAAAAATGCAGAGAAATAAAAGATAAATAATAGAAAAGTAATAATAAATACACAATGTGTAACGATAACTTAGCTATATACACACAAGGTTAGACTAAACTCTCCTCCCAGACTCACATTAAGCATCTCCAATCCAAAATGAAATCTAGAATCAGCTTTCTATTTCGCAACAAAGCATCCAACACTCATGCTGCCAAAGTACCAGTGCCATCCGTTTTGTCACCAAAGCCCCATATACTACCCACCACTGCGACCTGTACGCTCTCGTTGGCAGGCCCTCTCTTCATACTCGTCACCAAACCCACTGGCTCCAGGTTGTCTACAAGTCTCTACTAGGTAAAGCACCGCCTTATCTCAGCTCACTGGTCACCATAGCAGCACCCACCCGTAGCATGCGCTCCAGCAGATATATCTCACTGGTCACCCCCAAAGCCAATTCTTCCTTTGGCCACCTTTCCTTCCAGTTCTCTGCTGCCAATGACTGGAACAAATTGCAAAAAACACTGAGGCTGGAGACACATCTCCCTCACTAGCTTTAAGCACCAGCTGTCAGAGCAGCTCACAGATCACTGCACCTGTACATAGCCCATCCAACTACCTCATCCCCATACTGTATTTATTTATCTTGCTCCTTTGCACCACAGTATCTCTACTTGCACATTCATCTTCTGCACATCAACCATTCCAGTGTTTAATTGCTATATTGTAATTACTTCGCCACCATGGCCTATTTATTGCCTTAACTCCCTTATCCTACCTCATTTGCACATGCTGTTTATAGATTTTTCTACTGTATTATTGACTATGTTTGTTTATTCCATGTGTAACTCTGTGTTGTATGTGTCGAACTGCTTTGCTTTATCTTGGCCAGGTCACAGTTGCAAATGAGAACTTGTTCTCAACTAGCCTACCTGGTTAAATAAAGGTGAAATAATAAAAATACATTAAAAAAATTTTGCTTGTACCCCTGCACATCGACTCAGTACTGGTACCAGACACCTAGGTATTTGTAGTTGTCCACATATTCTAAGTCAGAACCGTCCAGAGTAGTGATGCTGGACGGGCTATGTACATATAACTAGGACTAAAGTGACTAGGCAACAGGCTAGATAATAGACAGTAGCAGCAGCGTACAGTATGTGAGGAGTCAAAATGAGTGGAAAAACGGTCAATGCAGATAGCCAAATGGCTAACCAGACAAACTATTTAATAGTCTTATGGCTTGGGGGTAGAAGCTGTTCAGGGTGCTGTTGGTTCCAGACTTGGTGCAGTGGCACTGCTTGCCATGCGGTAGCAGAGTGAACAGTCTATGACTTGAGCGGCTGATAATTGTTATGGCCTTCCTCTGACACCGCTTGGTATAGAGGTCCTGGATGGCAGGGATTTTGGCATCACTGATTAACTGTAGTGCCTGGCGGTCGGATGCCAAGCAGTTCCCATACCAAGCAGTGACTCAACCAGTCATGCTCTCAATGTTGCAGCTGTAGACCTTTTTGAGGTTCTGAGGCCCCATGCCAAATCTTTTCAACCTCCTGAGAGTGAAGAGGCATTGTCGTGCCCTCTTCACGACTGTGTTGGTGTGTGTGGACCATGATAGATCTTTAGTGATGTGGACACAGAGGAACTTGATGCTCTCGACCCGCTCCACTACAGCCCCATTGATGTGAATGGGGGCATGCTCGGCCCTTCGTTTCCTGTGTCCATCATCAGCTCCTTTGTCTTGCTGACGTTGAGGGAGAGGCTGTTTTCCTGGTACCACACTGCCAGGTCTCTCTGACCTCCTCTTTATAGGCTGTGTCATCAGGATCAGGCCTACCACAGTGGTATCGTCAGCAAACTTAATGATGGTGTTGTAGTCGTGCGCTGCCACAGGGAGTACAGGAGGGGAATAAGTACGCAGCTCTGAGGGGTCCCCGTGTTGAGGGTCAGTTTGGTGGATGTGCTGTTGCCTACCCTCACCACCTGGGGGCGGCCCGTCAGGAAGTCCAGGATCCAGTTGCAGTGGGAGGTGTTCAGTCCCAGGGTTCATAGCTTAGTGATGAGCTTGGAGGGCACTAAGGTGTTCCTCTTGTCCAGGTAGGAGAGGGCAATGTAGAGTTGTTAGGGAGGTTTGAATTGGAGAGGATCCAGGGTGTCTGGGATGATAGTGTGATATGAGCATTTCATGGCTGCAGGTGTGAGTGCTACGGGGTGATAGTCAGTTAGACAGGTTACCTTGGCATTCTTGGGCACTGGGACTATGGTGGTCTGCTTGAAACATGTAGGCATTACAGACTGGGTCAGGGAGAGGTTGAAAATGTCAGTGAAAACACTTGCCAGCTGGTCAGCGCATGCTCTGAGTAAGTGTTCTGGTAATCCGTATGTATCCTGGTAATCCGGCCTTGTGAATGTTAACTTGTTTAAAGCTCTTACTCACACTGGCTACGGAGAGCGTGAACCCGCAGTCATCCGGAACAGCTGGTGCTCTCATGCATGGTTCAGTGTTGCTTGCCTCAAAGCGAGTATAGAAGGCATTTAGCTTATCTGGTAGGCTCGTGTCACTGAGCAGCTCGCGGCTGCGTTTCCCTTTGTAATCTGTGATAGTTTGCAAGCCCTGCCACGTCCAAAAAGCGTCAGAGCCGGCATAGTATGATTCTAGCTAAGTTGTGCATTGACGCTTTGCCTGTTTGATGGCTCGTCAGAGGTTGTAGCAGGATTTCTTATGTGTCCTGATTAGTGTCCCGCTCCTTGAAAGCGGCAGCCCTAGCCTTTTCAGTGTGGATGTTACCTGTAATCCATCACTTCTGGTTGGGATATGTACGTACGGGCACTGTGGGAACAACGTCGTTGATACACTTATTAATGAAGCCGGTGACTGATGAATTCCATAACACATTCCACTCTATGCAAGTGAAACAGTCCTGTAGCTTAAAACCTGTTGAGGACAGACGTTCCGCTAGCGGAACGCCTAGCCAATATCCAATGGAACAGCGTGGCGCGAAATATAAAACCTCAAATCCAATAATTTCAATTTTTCAAACATACGACTATTTTACACCATTTTAAAGATACACTTCTCCTTAATCCAACCACATTGTCCGATACAGAGACCAAAATAACCACACAGCCATTTTCCCAGCAAGCATATGTCAATAAAACCCAAAACACAGCTAAATGAAGCACTAACCTTTGATCTTCATCAGATGACACTCCTAGGACATTATGTTATACAATACATGTATGTTTTGTTCAATCAAGTTAATATTTATATCCAAAAACAGCTTTTTACATTGGCGCGTGATGTTCAGAAAATTTATTCCCACCAAAAACTTCCGGTGAATTTACAAAAATACTCATCATAAACGTTGACAAAATACATAATTATTTTAAGAATTATAGATACAGAACTCCTTTATGCAACCGCTGTGTCAGATTTTAAAATGGCTTTACGGAGAAAGCACATTTTTCAATATTCTGAGTACATAGCTCGCCATCAGACACCCGCCAAGTTTGGGGCAACCTAAACTCAGAATTAGTATTAGAAATATTGTATTACCTTTACTGATCTTCGTCAGAATGCACTCCCAGGACTGCTACTTCCACAAGAAATGTTGTTTTTGTTCGAAATAATCCATATTTATGTCCAAATACCTCCGTTTTGTCCGTGCGGTCAGGTCACTATCCAAAGGGTAACGCGCGAGCGCAATTCGAGATACAAAAAGTCTAAATGTTCCATTACCGTACTTAGAAGCATGTCAAACGCTGCTTAAAATCAATTTTTGTTATTTTTAACATAAATTTGCGATAATATTCCAACCGGACAACAGTATATTCATTCAAGGAGAAAAAGAAAAAAACGGCGAGCTCGCGGGAACGCGCATATCCAATCCCTTTGTCCTCAGGCAGACCACTCAGTAACTGAGCTCCTATACTCTGCCCAGAGACAGAAGGCTCAATCCACTTTCTGAAGGCTTTAGACAGCCAATGGAAGCCTTAGAAAGTGCAACGTAACAGCACAGATACTGTAGTTTCGAAAGGGACTAGAAAGAACTACATTTCTCAGATCCTACACTTCCTGGTTTACTTTTTCTCAGGTTTTTGCCTGCCATATGAGTTCTGTTATACTCAGACACCGTTCAAACAGTTTTTTAGAAACTTTAGAGTTTTCTATCCAAATCTACTAATAATATGCATATTATTAGTAGAATAATATTCTGGGCAAGAGTATTAACCAGTTTAAATCGGGTACGTTTTTCATCCGGCCGTGAAAATACTGCCCCCTATCCATATCAGGTTTTAACAACCACTTCATCGGACCACTTCCTTATTGAGCACGTCATTGGTACTTTCTGTTTTTGAGTTTTTGCTTGTAAGCAGGAATCATGAGGATAGGGTTATGGTTAGGGAGAGCTTTGTATGCGTTTGTGTGTGTGGAGTAAATATTTTGTCTCATCTAGTTGCACAGTTGACATGCTGGTAGAAATCCGAAGACATTACTTCTGTAGCTACAGAACATGGTCCTCTGTCTACGTTACTGAAGTTTGGGCGGTGTACAGGAGGCCCAAAGCCATATTTTGAAAACAGCTTCTATGTCTATTGCAACCTTTTTAAAGCTGCCCATCCTCTCATTTCAACTGAAGTGCTTTTGTCTCTGAGCTAAGTGAGCTTCAAGCATATATTTCTCTCTCCCTAGGATCATTCCCTTGCTCAACTATTCTACCCTTCCAGCTCTTCATCATTCCATCACAGCTACAAAATCCTCTGATCTCGTTTAATTCTGACATTCCCTCATTCTTTATCTTCACAGATGAACTGCATTGCTGTCCCTAATTTCAACATTTCATTTCAGCAACCCTGAATGTCCACTAGTTTGAGTTGTCTACTTCCCATTTGATTGTATTGTTAACCAAGAGGAGCTGATGAGGCCCTCCTGGTGTTTTAGAAGGAGTGGATGTTTAGGAGGAGAGTCGCTCAAAATGTGCTGTAGATTCGGCAACAGCCTCCCCATTGAGTCAGGACATGGCCACCATGAGTTCTGCCTGGGATCTGACAGGGATTTGGCCACCGTGGGATTACACCTTGAGTGGGGATTACGGCCATAATCCCTGCCAATCCCAGTGGATGACCATGGTCGGGTGCTGTTCTGCTGGGGATTTAAGAGCAGAGCAGAGTGATTGGTGGGAGCAGGCTGGAGTCAGTGTCTGTTTGTAGTCTGGCTGCAGTCTAGGCAGGGAGAGGAAGACCACCAGTGGATTGTGAGGCATGAAGTTCGAGATGTAGTTGACTAATCTGTTTCTGCTGGACTGGAAAGAATCTAGGAGCATGTCGTGGCTCTTCTTGGCCAGAAGGATAGTGCCATGACTCCTGTTGTGTGGAGGGGACTTGGTTATGTAACTGTTGTTGGTGGGGGGGCTTGTTACCGTGGGCAGTTCAGTATTATCTCCAGTTGAGTGTGTGTATGTCCTGGAGGCAACGTGCTAATAGGTAGTGTGACATGGTTCTCTGTGTCTTTTAGAGAGTTTGACTGCAGCCATTGATCCTGCTTTAGATTGCTGCTTAGTCGTGAAGAGCTGTACTGACAGCTCCCCCTCACCCCACACACACTGACTCTAACTCCACACACCCACCTAGCCCCTCCCCACCAACCAAGGGACCCTCCCCCTAGACTTCTCTCTCTCCTATTGGGTGTGTGTGTGAATGAGAGCCATTGTGTGAGGCACACTCCTGCCCTGGGGCCACCCACTGCTGCTGGCTGTTCTCTGCTTCTTTCCCCTGGAACTAGAGCTCAGATCAGATGCAGAGCCGCCCCCATCCTGACTGTCAGTCTGTACCCTCCTGGGTCCCAGCAGGAAGAGGAACAGAGGGAGGAGGGGAGTGGAGCACAGTGGCCGTGTCCTCCTCGTTGGGCGGCTGCCGCCGGCGTCTGTTACCCAGCACTGGGCGCTACGTCCTCCAGCACACACCACACGGCTCACCAGAGGAGACAGAGGGTCTGTGGGAGCCCGGACCAGGACAGGGAGACACAGTCAGACACACGGCAGCGGCCATGGAAGTGGAGGAAGGGAGCCGGGTTCCGGGAGGAGGGATAGGGCCAGGAGATGTAACGGTCCACAAGACAAAGAGAGGGGAGCGGAAGAGGCAGGAGCTACTGGCCTTAGCCCTGAGGGTCAAGTTGGGGAGCAGGGGAACGTTACTCTGGAAGCCTCTAAAACTGTTGGCTTCCTGTCCACAGATCACCACTTCTCCTCTGGTACGGCACAGCACCTTGAAAGACTGCCCCTCCGAGAAGCAGAGCTCCTACGACAAGATCCACAACTTCAAGGTGAGACGGTTTGTTTGATTGAACCTTTTTAAAGGAGGATGTGGTGAGGTACTGGGAGGGAGGGGGTGAGAGTCGACTGCTTTAGGACCTTTGTAGGAGGTCTGCTTCTCTGTAGATTCTCTGTTCAAAGCTCTGTTCGAAGCTCTCTTACCTCAGGAAATGATTCCATTCCTACAGGCAGCTCTGCTTGTCCATGCAGGGTCTGGGAGATTAAGTTCTGTCAGGTTGATCTGAAACTTAAAAGCGACGTTCCTCAAAGTGACAAAGTAACCGATTTCAATGACTCTTTTTATCTGCCTAGTGAGCTGCCTACCTGTCACTAGACTGGCTACTGTTAGCTACCATTATAACACGGAGACTGATGTCATTCATGTGCTTTCATGATGAAAGCTGTCTTGTGGGCACGTGCAGCTGTCAGCTATATGTTTAAATCTATTGATTGTGCTTAATCGATATGGCGTATGTTTTAACCCATTAACGGCTGTGAACATTGATTGTCTGAGATTTTCGAGCACTTTAACCTCTTTGTGTTTCATCTTGATTTTCAAAAACAGAAATACAGTTGATATATTGAAATAAATATTGAATACAACAAATGATTTTGGTGTGTGTGACCAACACATACTTGGCAATAAACCTAACCAGTATTTTTGACCTCTCAGCTTCCCTATCAAATCGAAACATTTCAAACAGAAAACCAGAGAAAATTAACAACAATGAAAAATGCAAAAACCTAAAAGAAATTGAGAAACCTATCCAACCAGAACCTCAGCCTACTCCTTCACTATGGTGAATCACTAAAACGATACAGAAATACCCTACGGAAAAAGGAAGTCTCATCGCGCACTAGCGACTCCTGTGGCGGGCCGGGCGCAGTGCACGCAGACACGGTCGCCAGGTGCAGTGTTTCCCCCGACACATTGGTGTGGCTGGATTCCGGGTTGGATGGGCATTGTGTCAAGAAGCAGTGCGGCTTGGTTGGGTTGTGTTTTGGAGGACGCATGGCTCTCGACCTTCGCCTCTCCCGAGTCCGTACGGGAGTTGCAGTGACGGGACGAGACTGTAACTACTACCAATTTGGATACCACGAAATTGGGGAGAAAAAAGGGGTAAAAATAAATAAATAAGGGTGTTCCAATAAAGGTCCGGTTGCCAGGACCACAAATTCCATGTAGACACCGTTTCCCTAGAGCACACAAACTATACATAGTGCCACATGTAACTTCCACAAAGCTGTGAAGGATCTGAGAGACAAGGCAAGAAGGGCCTTCTATGCCACCAAAAGGAACATAAAATTTGACATACCAATTAGGATCTGGCTAAAAATAGTTATAGAACCCATTGCCCTTTATGGTTGTGAGGTCTGTGGTCTGCTCACCATCCAAGAATTCACAAAATGGGACAAACATCAAAATGTTCTCTGTGTACAATGTCAAACACCAAATAATGCATGCAGAGCAGAATTAGGCCGATATCTGCGAATTATCAAAATCCAGAAAATAACCATTTAAATTCTACAACCACCTAGAAGGAAGTGATTCCCAAACAGTCGATAAGAAGCAATTTAGACCCAACCAAATCATAAGAAAACCAAAATATACTTTTTTGACCCATTAAGAATTAACAAAAACAAGAGAGCAAACTAGAATGCTACTTGGCCCTAAACAGAGAGTACACAATGGCAGAATACCTGACCACAGTGACTGATTCAAAATGTAGGAAATCTTTGACTATGTACAGACTCAGTGAGCATAGCCTTGCTATTGAGAAAGGCAGACCTGGCTCTCAAGAGAAGACTGGCTATGTGCACACTGCCCACAAAATGAGGTGGAAACTGAGCTGCACTTAACATCCTGCCAAATTTATGACCATATTAGAGACACACATTTCCCTCAGATTACACAAACTCACAAAGAACTTGAAAACAAACCCAATTTTGATCAACTCCCATATCTATTGAGTGAAATACCAGTGTGCAATCACAGCAGCAATATTTGTGACCTGTTGCCACAATAAAAGGACAACCAGTGAAGAACAAACACCATTGTAAATATAACCCATATTTCTGTTTATTTATTTTCCCTTTTGTACTTGACATTTTTGCACATAATATGACATTTGTAATGTATTTTTATTATTTTGGAACTTTTGTGAATGTTTACTGTTAGACCAAAAAATTATTTTTGTTTATTATTTGGTTCACTTGCTTTGACAATGTTAACATATGTTTCCCATGCCAATAAAGCCCTTAAATTGAATTGAGAGCAAGAGAAGGAGATCTCTCTTCATGGGCACCTGAATACATTCCTGCCATTGTATCTCAGGTTTCAGTGAGCCTGCAGGGTAGAATGGTCTCCTAACCGCTAGCTCTCCAGCCTAGTGTCTGGTCCCATTTGAGAATGGAACAACAAACCACCTGCCTGCTCAGCACCTGTCAAGAGCCCTTATCTGTACTGTTCTATCAATCTAACGTATACTAATAACTCTTTAGTGAAATTGTGTGTGTGTGTGTGTGTGTGTGTGTGTGTGTGTGTGTGTGTGTGAGAACATGTATCCAGCAGCCCGGGCAGGAACAGATGCCAGATACTTTGTAAATCCTTTTAATCTGACTTGTATACACAGTCACTCATTGGGCTTGGGGTCCCTCCCTCCCTTCCACTGTAGACTGGGCTTGGGGTCCCTCCCTCCCTTTCACTGTAGACTGGGCTTGGGGTCCCTCCCTCCCTTTCACTGTAGACTGGGCTTGGGGTCCCTCCCTCCCTTTCACTGTAGACTGGGCTTGGGGTCCCTCCCTCCCTTTCACTGTAGACTGGGCTTGGGGTCCCTCCCTCCCTTTCACTGTAGACTGGGCTTGGGGTCCCTCCCTCCCTTTCACTGTAGACTGGGCTTGGGGTCCCTCCCTCCCTTTCACTGTAGACTGGGACCAGAGACCAGGTCTGAGTTCCAAATGGCACCCTATTCCCTAGATAGAGGGCTAGTTTCACCAGGGCAAAGTAATGCACTATATAGGGTGCCGTTTGGGACGCAGCCCAGTATTCTCTGCCTTACTGAAGAGACATTCCTCTGTCATTACTAAGCACAGTGTGAAGAGCTGTGGCACATCCAGGTAAACAAGTGTCCCTCTATTTTGCCATAGTGTAATATTTTCTTCCCAAGCCGGAGCAGCCCATAGGACCGTGAGCCACGTCCTAGCCGGAGCAGCCCATAGGACCGTGAGCCACGTCCGAGCCGGAGCAGCCCATAGGACCGTGAGCCACGTCCGAGCCGGAGCAGCCCATAGGACCGGAGTCTGTTGCTGTAGTGTGAGGCAGCTTGATGTGCATGTACACCCCCTGGACAGGACGCTAATATTCTCTCCCCTATGAGAAACCATTGCAGAACTTCCATTTCGATCTAAGAAACAAAAGAGCTGATGAACGAATACAGAATGTGTAGTTTGGACGACAACATGATTTCATTGTGTGTGAATCTCTGTCAGCCCTTCGCTTCACTGTAATAATGGTGTCCAATTTTTTTCACTTACCCCCAATTCCTGATGTTATTTTGAGTACTATATAGCGTGAGAACATTGAACAGAAGAAGACTATGTCAATAACGAAATGTTGCCAGAAACGCAGATAGAACCGTATAGTCCCAAATTCTCCATAGTATGTTACTGCTCACCTACAGTAACCATCTGACCTGACCTGGGTCCTACCCACCTACAGTAACCATCTGACCTGACCTGGGTCCTACCCACCTACAGTAACCATCTGACCTGACCTGGGTCCTACTCGCCTCCAGTAACCTTCTGACCTGCCCTGGGTCCTACTCGCCTCCAGTAACCGTCTGACCTGCCCTGGGTCCTACTCGCCTCCAGTAACCGTCTGACCTGCCCTGGGTCCTACTCGCCTCCAGTAACCGTCTGACCTGCCCTGGGTCCTACTCGCCTCCAGTAACCGTCTGACCTGCCCTGGGTCCTACTCGCCTCCAGTAACCGTCTGACCTGCCCTGGGTCCTACTCGCCTCCAGTAACCGTCTGACCTGCCCTGGGTCCTACTCGCCTCCAGTAACCGTCTGACCTGCCCTGGGTCCTACTCGCCTCCAGTAACCGTCTGACCTGCCCTGGGTCCTACTCGCCTCCAGTAACCGTCTGACCTGCCCTGGGTCCTACTCGCCTCCAGAAATACAATGAATGAAAGAATTCACAGATCTTGTGTGTTTGTCTGTTTGCGTATATATGTGTGTGATAGTTATGTTTGTTTAGTGAGAGCGAGAAGGTGTGGCGTGTGTGTCTTCCAGACTCTAATCTATTGCTGTGTTGTCTCACCCTTCCATAGGTTCATACTTTCCGAGGGCCTCACTGGTGCGAGTATTGTGCCAACTTCATGTGGGGCCTCATAGCCCAAGGGGTCCACTGCTCAGGTAACCTCCTCTTCCATTCAGACATCCCAACACTGCTGACCTAGCTACCATCACTGACCTTTCATGGGTACTTCATCACATTAGAGCACTGTCCCAAATATCACCTTATTCCCTATGTAGTCCATGTGTGTAGGGCTCTTAGGGTTCTGATCTAAAGTTGTGCACTTTACAGGGAATAGGATGCAATTTGGGATGAAAGCCTAAAGAAAATGACTCCAATCCCTGATCAGACCCTTGGAGTCCTGTTAACATCCCTGATCAGACCCTTGGAGTCCTGTTAACATCCCTGATCAGACCCTTGGAGTCCTGTTAATCCATTTCTGCCCAGAGGGATGTTAAGTCAACATGTTCAATAAATCATCCATGTAACCAGGCTTTGTCTCATTTTATCCCCAGTGTTTACCACAAATAAACAATATGACTTCCAAGTTTTGATTTATTTCAGGAATTCCCGTTTGATCAAATATCAATCAAATTGGACAACTGATCGAATGTCTCTATCCAGTTGGGTTTAATGTCATGTGACTAATTGTAACACATGAGATATGAAACTTGGAATGCCTAATAATGTATTTATTTTTAAATGCTATGACAATAAAAAGGGTATTACAATATTACGTCCAAGCTTGGATCATGTCATGGAATGTAGAGTCCAGGAAATGTGGTTTGTTCCATGTAAATCAATGGTTGGATGAGGCCTGTGAAATGTAGTAATTTAGCATTCCTCAGTGACACCTGGGACAAACCAGTTCCCCCTGTGACTATGGCTGTCAACTATTTATAAACAAGACAGACGCTCACAGAGAGCTTAGAAGGTGCATCAACGGGACACACCCAGTCAAGTAAGGACAAAACTGCAACAAGGCTGGCTGTGCTGTCAAATCAAATTGTGTTGGTCACATACACATGGTTAGCAGATGGAGTGTAGCGAAATGCTTGCTTCTAGTTCTGACAGTGCAGCAATATCTAACATGTAATCTAACAATTCCACAACTACCTAATATACACAAATCTAAGTAAAGGAATGGAATAAGAATATATACATACATGGATGAGCAATGACAGAGTGGCATAGGCAAGATGCAATAGAATGTATGAAATACAGTATATGAGTGAAGTTAACGAGGAATGCAAGATATGTAAACATTAAAGTGGCATTCTTAAAGTGACTAGTGATCCATTTATTAAAGTGGCCAATGCTTGAGTCTATGTAGGCAGCAGCCTCTGTGTTAGTGGCTGTTTTTAACAGTCTGATGGCCTTGAGATAGAAGCTGTTTTTCAGTCTCTCGGTCTCAGCTTTGATGCACCTGTACTGACCTCGCCTTCTGGATGGTAGCGGTGTGAACAGGCAGTGACTCGGGTGGTTGTTGTCCTTGATGATCTTTTTGGCCTTCCTGTGACATCAGGTGCTGTAGGTGTCCTGGAGGGCAGGTAGTTTGCCCCCGGTGATGCGTTGTGCAGACCGCACTACCCTCTGGAGAGCCTTGTGGTTGAGGGCGGTGCAGTTGCTGTACCAGGCGGTGATACAGCCCGACAGGATGCTCTCGATTGTGCATCTGTGAAAGTTTGTGGGTTTTAGGTGACAAGCCACATTTCTTCAGCCTCTTGAGGTTGAAGAGGCGCTGTTGCACCTTCTTCACCACACTGTCTGTGTGGATGGACCATTTCAGTTTGTCCGTGATGTGTACACCGAGGAACGTGACTTTCTACCTTCTCCACTGCTGTCCCATTGATGTGGATAGGGGGGTGCTACCTCTGCTGTTTCCTGAAGTCCACCATCTTCTTTGTTTTGTTGACATTGAGTGAGAGGTTGTTTTCCTGACACCACACACCGAGGGCCCTCATCTCCTCCCTGTAGGCCGTCTCGTCGTCGTTGGTGATCAAGCCTACTACTGTTGTGTGGTCTGCAAACTTGATGATTGAGTTGGAGGCGTGCATGGCCACGCAGTCGTGGGTGAACAGGGAGTACAGGAGGGGGCTGAGCACACACCCTTGTGGGGCCCTATTGGGATCAGCGAAGTGGAGATGTTATTTCCTACCTTCACCACCTGGGGGGCGGCCCATCAGGAAGTCCAGGACCGAATTGCACAGGGCGGGATTGAGACCCAGGGCCTCGAGCTTAATGCTGAGCTTGGAGGGTACTATGGTGTTGAATGCTGCGCTATAGTCAATGAACAGCATTCTTACATACCGGTAGGTAATCCTCTTGTCCAGATGGGATAGGGCAGTGTGACGGCGATTGCATCGTCTGTGGACCTATTGGAGCGCTAAGCAAATTGAAGTGGGTCTAGGGTGACAGCTAAGTTGGAGGTGATATGATCCTTGACTAGTCTCTCAAAGCACTTCATGATGACAGAAGTGAGTGCTACGGGGCGATAGTCATTTAGTTCAGTTACCTTTGTCTTCTTGGGTACTGGAACAATGGTAGCCATCTTGAAGCATGTGGGAACAGCAGACTGGGATAGGGAGAGTTGGAATATGCCCGTTAACACGCCAGCTGGTCTGCGCATGCTCTGAGGACGCGGCTAGGGATGCCGTCTGGGCTGGCAGCCTTGCGAGGGTTAACATGTTTAAATACCTTACGTCGGCCATGGATAAGGAGAGCCCACAGTCCTTGGTAGCAGGCCGTGTCTGTGGCACTGTATTATCCTCAAAGCGGGCAAAGGTGTTTTATTTTGTCCGGAAGCAAGACGTTGGTGTCCGTGAGGTGGCTATGGTTTTACCTTTTGTAGTCCATGATTGTCTGTAGACCCTACCACATATCTCGTGTCTGAGCCGTTGAATTGTGACTCCACTTTGTCTCTCTACTGACATTTTGCTTGTTTGATTGCCTTGCGGAGGGAATAACTACACTGTTTTGTATTTGGCCATATTCCCAGTCCTCTTTCCATGGTTAAAGGAGGTGATTTGCGCTTTCAGTTTTGCGTGAGTGCCGCCATCTATCCACAGTTTCTGGTTAGGGTAGGTTTTAATAGTTACAGTAGGTACATCTCCTATACACTTTCTTATAAACTCACTCACCGACTCAGCGTATACGTCGATATTACTCTGAGGCTACCCGGAACATGTCCCAGTCTGCGAGATCAAAACGATCCTGTCTGGCCGTGCTGTCATGCTTTGTAATGGAGATCCTTTTTAATGAGTGGTTTTAACCCGTTTCAGTGCTTCAGTACATTGGGAAAATATCACAGTACTGTTCATATCATTCCAATCCTGAAGTTAAATCCAGTGAAAAGGGACACGTACTGTAGCTGGCCTTGGAGCTTCCTGCCAGATAAAAGGATGTAATATTTAGGGTTGCAAAGCTACCGGTAAGTTACCATAGTGTCCATGAGTTTCTAGTAGATAGACTATATGGTTGAAGAGAGAACAGCATAATAATGCAAAAAGCATCTAATCAACAATCGCATTTTCAATGAACTGTGACACTATTTACTATTAACTTTTGTCACAACTGCCACCAGTTTGGCACCTGTTTTATTTATTTTTACTATTTTCTACACTGTAGAATAATAGTGAAGACATCAAAACTATGAAATAACACATATGGAATCATGTAGTAACCAAAAAAGTGCTAAACAAATCGGACGGTATGAGATTCTTCAAAGTAGCCACCCTTTGCCTTGATGACAGCTTTGCACACACTTGGCATTCTTTCAACCAGCTTCATGAGGTAGTCACCTGGAATGCATTTCAATTAACAGGTGTGCATTTCTTTCCTTCTTAATGCATTTGAGCCAATCTGCTGTGTTGTGACAAGGTAGGGGTGGTATACAGAAGATAGCCCTATTTGGTAAAAGACCAAGTCCATATTATGGGAAGAACAGCTCAAATAAGCAGAGAAAAGACAGTCCATCATTAATTTAATCAGGAACATTCTAAGAACTTTGAAAGTTTCTTCAAGTGCAGTCACAAAAACCATCAAGCACTATGATGAAACTGGCTCTCATGAGGACTGCCACAGGAAAGGAAGGCCCAGAGTTACCTCTTCTGCAGAGGGATAAGTTCATTAGAGTTAACTGCACCTCAGATTGCAGCCCAAATAAATGCTTCACAGAGTTAAAGTAACAAACATCTCAACATCAACTGTTCAGAGGAGACTACGTAAATCAGGCCTTCATGGTTGAATTGCTGCAAAGAATCCACTACTAAAGGACACCAATAAGAAGATGAGACTTGTTTGGGCCAAGAAACACAAGCAATGGACATTAGACCGGTGGAAATCTGTCCTTTGGTCTGACGTGTCCAAATTTGAGATTTTGTCTTTGTGAGATGCAGAGTAGGTGAACGGATGTTCTCCGCATGTGTGGTTCCCACCATGAAGCATGGAGGTGTGATGGTGTGGGGGTGTTTTACTGGTGACACTGTGATTTATTTAGAATTCAAGGCACACTTAACCAGCGTGGCTACCACAGCATTCTGCAGCGATACTCCATCCCATCTGGTTTCCACTTAGTTCCACTATCATTTGTCTTTCAACAGGACAATGACCCAAAACACACCTCCAGGCTGTGTAAGGGCTATTTGACCAAGAAGGAGAGTGGTGGAGTGCTGCATCAGATGACCTGGCCTCCACAATCACCCGACCTCAACCCAATTGAAATGGTTTGGAATGAGTTGGACCGCAGAGTGAAGGAAAGAAGTGCTCAGCACATGTGGAAACTCCTTCAAGACTGTTGAAAAAGCATTCCTCATGAAGCTGGTTGAGAGAATGCCAAGAGTGTTCAAAGCTGTTATCAAGGCAAAGGGTGGCAACTTTGAAGAATCTCAAATAAAATACAAAATATATTTTGATTTAACTTTTTTTGGTTACTACATGATTCCATGTGTATTATTTCATAGTTTGTCAACACTATTATTCTACAATGTAGAAAATAGTACAAATCTAAACCTTGTAATGAGTACAGTAGGTGTGTCCAGACTTTTGACTGGTACTGTATGTCACACTGAAACCCTAATATGGTACCAATGGTATTCACTAAGTTGCTGGTTTATATTTAGGATCATGTTTTACAGCATAGTCATTCTGTTTTGCTTATTTTATAGATTCTTACAGGTAATAAGGCCACACAGAGGGCCAGAGATAATTACAGATACCTGTGATAATCTGAAATACCCAAAAAGCGCCCCTAGATGTCTTGTGATAACTTGAAAGTTTCCAGTAAATGAACCACCCTTTGCAACCTGGGTATTTATGAACACTCCACCTAATGATTCCACTTGTCAATAATGTTGTATCCTAGTGAACTTGTTGAAATGTTTGTTGGCTGAATAACAGATCAGACTGTATTTTTATTTTATTTAACTAGGCAAGCCAGTTTAGAACAATTTCTTATTTACAATGACTGCCTATCAGGGAACAGTGGATTAACTGCCTTGTTCAGGGGCAGAACGACAGATTTTTACCTTGTCAGCTCGAGGATTCGTTCCAGCTACCTTTCGGTTACTGGCCCAACGCTCTAACCACTAGGCTACATGCCACCCTATACTTCACTGGTGCAGTGAAGTATAGGGTTCATACACACAATATAAATCCATTACAGACATTTACAACTTAGCAAGACTGTAGCACAATTCAGGCTAGTTGACCAGTAGACAAGTAGGTTTGGAAAGTCCCTAAACTCTGCGATAGACAAAGGGTTCTATTATGTCCTGGGCACAATCCTGACATGGATGTGTTGAAAGGAGGACTAACGTGGCTGTTTTTCTCTGTAGACAGATGGTTTGTTGTTCAGTTATTAGCCATGCTTATAAGCCCCAGGCAAACACTGGTGTCATCAGACAGCCCTGTGCCCTATGGGAATCAGAAGAGACTTCTTTAGTACTTCCAGTTGTATCTGAAGCAGTCCTCTAACACACAGAGATACACAACTGATGACTGGCTTTCTAACCTCATTGTCTCTCTTCCTCACTGTCCTCATCTCTCTGTTCTCTCTCTCTCTCTCTCTCTTCCTCCCTATCGCCATCTCTCTCGCTCTCTCTCTGTTTGCTCTCTCTCTTCCTTCTTATCTGGCATGCTTAGCTTGTCCTCTTCCTCCCTATCCCATCTCTTTGTCGGTCTATCTCCTTCTCCATCGTTATCTGTTTCTGTCTGACAGTCTCCCTCTGTTTTTTTCTCTGTTTTTAATCTGTCTGTGTCTGAGAATAAGGAACCCCAGTCAGCGGACCAGCAGTAATGCTGGGTATTTCTTGGTAGTAAAAACGCCACTATCAGTGATGAATCATTTAGCTGGATGTTCTTATTGAGTCAGGGAGACTCCCAAGTACAGTATGTTTACAGGCAGGCAGAGAAACCTCAACCTAGGTTACATTCCTGTGGCATCTCCCAGAGAGGCAGCTTGTTCTCTTCGTCACGGTGTGTGTGTTTGCCAGACCGGGACAGTGATTGCACACAGAGGTGGTGCTTCGCTCTCTCACCCCCAGCTGTCCAAGACCCTCTGCGTGACTAAAACCACAACACTGCCAAACGGCCAAAACAAGACACGCCCCTGTGGACAGATACGCTGTGACGTGGCCCACCATGGCATATTGAAGCAGCCTGGTCTGACCGTAGCTGGCTGGGCTTTCTCTCTGAGATTGGGGTTAATAAATGTACTACTTGTTATCTCTAACCCTTCTATAATGTGTTAGTGTTACATGTTGTTTTAGAAGAAGTCGACCATAATCATGTCAGATTATAAGATTTGAATAAATCCTTTCTGTATGGGTGTGTATTTTAACACGGACTGACTACCTCTCTGACCTGTGGTTTCCAGACTGTGGGCTGAACGTACACAAGCAGTGTTCCAAGCTGGTGCCCAGCGACTGTCAGCCAGACCTGCGCAGGATTAAGAAGGTGTTCAGCTGTGACCTCACTACCCTGGTCAAGGCCCACAACACCACACGGCCCATGGTGGTGGACATGTGTATCAAGGAGATAGAGCTACGAGGTACCGTTCCGTTTATCAGCCGTTCAGTTCATTCAGTTTAGAATGTTTCTGTGACATTTAAGCTAGGTGCACCCTGCATGTTGTTAGCTAAACTGAAAGAATATTCACATTTCAAGGTGAAAATGGATGTCTGTGATTTGGTCTTGTGTGGCTCTGTTGGTAGAGAATGGCACTAGCACTAGCAACACCAGGGTTGTGGGTTCCATTCCCACGGGGGAACAGTACTTTAATGTATGCACTCACAAATAAGTCGCTCTGGATCAGAGCATTTGCTAAATGACTAAAATGTATTGGCTCTCTTGGACCAGGGCTAAGGAGACTCCTAAACTAAGTGCTGTGTAAACCAATCTTTTAAATTGGCATCAAATTCAATCAATCAAATGTATTTATAAATCCATTTTTACATCAGCAGATGTCACAAAGTGCTGTACAGAAACCCAGCCTTAAACCCCAAACAGCAAGCAATGCAGATGTAGAAGCACAGTGGCTAGGAAATACTCCCTAAAAAGGCAGGAACCTAGGAAGAAACCTAGAGGAACCAGGCTCTTATTTTAGAAATAACACATCCAGTTGAAATAACCCTTTTGAGAGTAGTTCAACACAGTTCAAATGGACAATTTTCTTTCACTAAATGTAGCAATCTCCACCTGGAACAGCCTGGAGATTGCTACATTTAGTGAAAGAAAATTGTCCATTTGAACTGTGTTGAACTACTCTCAAAAGGGTTATTTCAACTGGATGTGTTATTTCTAAAATATATATAATACACTTAATCAACATTTTAATCAAAATATGTAATTTCCCCAAAGTACTGTAATCTGCCTCAAGGCTCCATTGGTTGAAATAAAGGCCACCCTTGTTGAATAATTTTGTTGATCCAAAGAGCTTGTTGAGTTTATTTAGTAGAGACTGCATGGGGGTGAAAGAGGGTACAGGGAGTGGAGATAACCAACTCTCTGTGTTGCTGCTTGCAGGTCTGCAATCTGAGGGCCTTTACAGAGTGTCTGGCTTCTCAGAACACATTGAGGACGTGAGGCTCGCCTTTGACCGAGGTTTGTGTTAACTTAATTTCCTTTGCCTCAGGGCTTAGGTCTGGTTTAAGGTTATGAGACATGAAAGTCCATAGGTTCAAATGAAAAGCACATGAGCACAGGAGAGCCGTATCAGACTGCCGGATGTCGTTATGTGAAGTGTAAAGGGCATATATGTTGCATTGTGGTAATTGTAGTGAATATACTGCAGTCTGGTTGGTACATAATGTGTCTGGTGTGTCATCTCTGCAGATGGCGAGAAGGCAGACATCAGTGCCAATGTGTACAACGACATCAACATCATCGCTGGAGCTCTGAAGCTCTATCTGAGAGACCTGCCCATTCCAGTCATCACATTCCACGTGTACTCCAGATTCATACAAGCTGCAAGTATGTACTCCCATACTTATTCCCACAATTAGCTCAATGCACCTTGGGTCTCCAGCGCAATGATTGCTGGCGTACTGAGCTAAAGGCTAGGCACTAGCTTGGGGAGCTAAGGAGAATGTTCAGGTCTTAGGCACGGTTATTTATCAGGTGAATGGAACTAACAGTAGTACTTCCTCCTGGTAGAAATTCCCAACCCAGACACCAGACTGGAGGCCATCCACGAGGGGCTGCTGCAGCTCCCGCCAGCCCACTACGAGACCCTACGCTACCTGATGATGCATCTCAAGAAGTGATGAAACACACACTGCATCTGATCTTCATGGGGTTGAATCAGTGATGTAGTCTTACAAATATACATCTGTTGTTTCTCACCTTTCTGACTGATATAATAATCATCTTTCTCACAGGGTCACCATGTGTGAAAAGGACAATTTCATGAATTCTGAGAACCTGGGGATTGTGTTTGGTCCGACGTTAATGCAGCCGCCTGAACAGAACGCCCTGGCCACTCTGAACGACATGAGGCATCAGAAACTCATCATACAGCTCCTGATAGAGAATGAAGACGTCTTGTTTTGAAGGACTGGAGCCCTGTCTGTTGCTGGGCAGGAAGGGCAGGAGCCCTGTCTGTTGCTGGGCAGGAATAGGATGTTTGATTTATTCCATACCAGAGGAATCTCAAGCCATCATGTCTGTCATCATATGAAGTGTCAAAATTCCCAAATGTTTCTATTGTGGTCAGATTTGAGCTTCCATAAGCATGACTGTATCAGTTGAAGTTGAGTCTGTGGTACGTCAGTCAGACATCATGTCGTGTAAGGTCAAAGGTTGTCACATTCTGCCATATTCTCCTTAGGAGGAACAAGGTATTGGATATGTCCCAAATGGCACCCTGTTGTCATTACTTCTGAACAGGCCCCATAGGGCTCTGGTTAACAGTAGTGTGCACTATATAGTGAGTAGGGTGCCATTTTAGAAAAAGCCATTGATTCCAGCATTTCCACACACCTTTCATGGCGTCAAGTAGCCTAGGGGTTAGTGTTGGGCCAGTAAACGAAGGGCGCTGGTTTGAATACCCGAGCCGACAAGGTTAAAAATCAGTCAATGTGCCTTTGAGCAAGGTACTTAACCCTAATTTGCTCCAGGGTCACTGTACTACCATGGCTGACCCTGTAAAACAACACATTTCACTGCCCCTTTCCGGTGTCTGTGACAATAAAAACATGTTTCCATAAATCTAGCATCATCACACTAACACATTCTTCCTGGTTGATGTCTGTCTGTATAGTGATTGTCTGCTCAAGTGTGTTTGTTGTGTGCTTATTGGTTAATGAGTCTCATGACTCAGAGACTCTATTGACTCATTAACTGTGTGATCCTGTAGGGTGAGATATGGATGGATGGTCTATGTATGAAGCACTGTGCTGATCAATTTATTTGGTGAAGATTTCTTTATGCAAACGTTTTCAGCATCATGTGCTTTTTTTTCCCTGAAGCTGATAGGTTATCAAGGATCTGCGATGTGTTCCATTGTCAAAATACAACAAAACCCTAAAGGAATTGGTAAACAGAGCAGGTTAAACTTGTAAGGAAATGCTTAGAAACATATTTTGAGTGGCACTGTTGAAGTTCCATCTGCAACTGTTTGCTGGTACTAGAAAAAGAGGCTGAGTTATAGTATATAGTTTGGGTGAAATGTGTCTGAGCCTAAATGTTTACAGAAAACTTTTGAATCAAACTTCCCATTCTTATAAATTGACACATGGAATGGGTAAATTAATTAATATAATATATATATATTCATACTTTAGTGGAATACCATGGGGTTATATATATATATTACACACACTGAACAAAAATATAAACACAGCATACAACAATTTCAACAGAATTTACTGAGTTACAGTGCAAATAAGGAAATCAGTCGAAATAAATGAATTAGGCCCTTATCTATGGATTTCATAGGACAGGGGCACACCTATGGGCAGGGGCGCACCCATGGGTAGGCCTGGGAGGACATAGGCCCACCCACTTGGGAGCCAGGCCCAGCCAATCAGAATTAGTTTTTTCCCCACAAAAGGGCTTTAATACAGACAGAAAGACTCCTCAGTTTCATCAGCTGTCCGGGTGGCTGGTCGCATGTGGAGGTCCTGGGCTGGCATGGTTACATGTGGTTGTGAGGCCGGTTGGACATACTGGCAAATTCTCAAAAATTATGCCGGCTTATGGTAGAGAAATGAACATTCAATTCTCTGGTGGACATTCCTGCAGTCAGCTTGACAATTGCACACTCCCTCAAAACTTGAGACATCTGTGGCATTGTGCTGTGACAAAACTGCACATTTTAGAGTGAACTGTTATTGTCCCCAGCACAAGGTACACCTGTGTAATGATCATGCTGTTTAATCAGCTTCTTGATATGCCACACCTGTCTGGTGGATGGATTATCCTGGCAAAGGAAAAAACTCACAGGGATGTAAATACATTTGTGCACAACATATTAGACAAATAATCTTTTGTGTGCATGGAACATTTCTGGGACCTTATTTCAGCTCATGAAACATGGGACCAACTCTTTACATGTTGCGTTTATATTTTTGTTCAGTAGACTGCCAAACATCTAGTCTTGGTAAGGACTTGACCTCGTAGTGTTCTGCCACTATTTGACACATACTAAAGTCAGGAAACATGATGTCTAAATGTTCAGCCTATAAAACTGCCTGGAGCAGCTATAGGTGTTGTGGAGACCACCTTCTCCAAACAACAACATCATGGCGACGGAGTTTACACATTCTCTGTTGTTTTCCATTATTGATCATTGAAATCCTTTCTACGAATCCATTTTATTAAAAGTATTTTTGTGATGGGTGCAATTAAGATTGTAATTTATCAAATGCTGATTTATTAAAAGGATGTAAAATGACATTTTGCTCAATCTTTTATGTGTATGTTTAGGATAGGCTACAATTCAATTGCTCAAAGCAATGTCTGCGTCATGGTGCAATGCAATCACAACACACACGTACTCTACCACACCTTCAACAGGACAACGATGGCTCAATAGCGCTGGTGCTGAAGAGAGCAACAATGGTGGACGCCCTGTACCTGAGGGTACACACATGGAATGTGTCTCAAATAGCACCCTATTCTCTATATAGTGCACTACTTTTGAACAGGTTCTATAGGACTGTGGTCAACAGTAGTGCACTATGTAGGGAATAGGGTGCCAATTTGGGACTCAGCCATGATTAGTCACGCTGTTTCTAAATGTAAGGGTGTGGAGGACTTCGCATGTATTGTTTCTTCTGTGTGTCTAGTTCTCAGATAATGTGTTACTCTGTCTGTCAGGTCAGGTATTCTTCCTGCAGGCTTCCAGGGAGGTAACTTCTTTCCCAGTTTTACGTGCACCAATCAGGTGTGCATGGGTGGGGTTTTGTTTGTAGGCGATATAGACAGCTCTATTCCGATACCTGTAACATTTGTTGCCTCTCAGTGACAGGGAATACATCAGAAGTCGGTTATTTACAGTCGTTTTTCTACTTAAAACATTGGCCTTTGTGTAAATTCAAGCCTTGATTGGATGTTGTAAATTGAGTCTTCCAAGTGGATGCAGCTGTAAACAACTTGGAATCTTAGAAGGTCTGTGTGCGGGTCATGTTGTCCTCAGCCGAGGACTGACCTCACGTTGAACCCCCTTGGAGATACTAGTGGAGATACTAGTGGAGACACCAGAGGGCTGAAAACATACAGGTGAGTTGATGGCAGGTGTATGATATATTATCCATCATAGCTGATCACAAATGTATTGCATGTTTACATGACAGCTATATGAACATGATTTCCTATATTTTCTATTATTGACAGAATTTTTATGGCATGATTGATTCTTTTTTCTCAATACCAGTTTGGCTATATTGACATACAGAAACGTATCTTGCAGGTGAAACTTAATCCTCCAGATATGGCAGCGCCTGTGAGATACCCTTGGTGGAGAGCATTTGTGACAAGGAAGAGTATTCCAACAACCCAAGAATCTGGTGAGACCCAACCTTCTGGGGAGAAGATGTCTCCTATCTCCTCCAAATCTACACCGGACTCAAAGGGAAACGAAACATTTCCAGATGCAGAAACCTTCGACGATGCAGAGTTTGAGCCAATGTTCAATGAGAAAACTTGTAGACGGAATCTCAAAGTGTCACGTTCTGGACGTTTTAAGGAGAACAGAAGAGTACGGGGGACCATACCTGACAATAACAACTTCAGTGGAAGTGTTGCTGCGACTGCTGTTGCTAAGTAGTCCAGGCTATATCATGATCATTCTACCTGCCAGACTGCAGCCTGTTATGGAGCATGGAGCAATGGTGATGCAATTTGAATACATTTTGAGGCATTTTTTAAAGATATAACTTTCATAAATGTTCATCAATTGTGCCTATCACCAGGTTAATATATTAGGTATACACCTAATTCATAATATGTTTAGGCCAATGAAGGATGGATACGGAATAGTTATGAAGTATCAAATAATTGTAAAGAATGATTTCATAATCATTTTGTAGTGAATTCAGGAAGTAGGCCCGTCCGGGACTCAAACCAGGGTCCGGTAACTGTCAAGCCAAGACTTTAATGGTAACGCCAAGAGGTCTGGGTTAAGGTTACTATATTACCACCTTCCTTCAGGAGAGTGTCCCCACACTTCTCTATACCAAGTCTCTCTCATGTGTACACGCCTCTCCGATGGCCTCACGGGTACCATCCCAATTCACTAGGTGTGGGTTAAGGTCTCCTACAATATCGATTTTCAAGTATGTTTTCATATTTCATACACACACAGCCTAAAGCACATGGTATCTAATGTTACAAATATATCCAGCCAGGGTCAATTACTTATTTTGTAATTTGTTTGAATAGCTTTTTGTGTGTTTGTTTTCTTGACATGAAGGACTTGTGGTGGTTTGATATGAAGAACATGAAGGACTTGAGGTGGTTTGATATGAAGAACATGAAGGACTTGAGGTTGTTCGATATGAAGGACTTGAGGTGGTTTGATATGAAGGACTTGAGGTGGTTTGATATGAAGGACAATAGGTGGTTTGATATGAAGGACAATAGGTGGTTTGATATGAAGGACTTGAGGTGGTTTGATATGAAGGACAATAGGTGGTTTGATATGAAGAACAAGAGGTGGTTTGATATGAAGTACATGAGGTGGTTTGATATGAAGGACATGAGGTGGTTTGATATGAAGGACATGAGGTGGTTTGATATGAAGCCCAAGAGGTGGTTTGATATGAAGGACATGAGGTGGTTTGATATGAAGGACAAGAGGTGGTTTGATATGAAGTACATGAGGTGGTTTGATATGAAGGACAAGAGGTGGTTTGATATGAAGGACAAGAGGTGGTTTGATATGAAGGACATGAGGTGGTTTGATATGAAGGACATGAGGTGGTTTGATATGAAGCCCAAGAGGTGGTTTGATATGAAGGACATGAGGTGGTTTGATATGAAGGACAAGAGGTGGTTTGATATGAAGGACTCACATACAACCAAACTTTATTTAGATCATGCTGGATTAATCTGATTCTGTTCATACTGTACTAGGCTACCTAAGGTCTAGTATGCACTAATGCAGTGGTTCCCAACCATTCTTTTGTTACTGTACCACCAACTGAATTTTGCTCTGCCTGGAGTACCCCTGAAGTACCCCCTCGTGTATTTTACCAGTAGGGCTATGGGCTCATGAGTCTTCTCAAGTACCCCTGTGGATAGACCAAGTACCCCCAGGGGTCCTAGTACCACTGGTTGGGAACCACTGCAGTAATGAACTCTTAAAGTGGATGTGAATGAAGGATATGCCAGCATGTACATTAGCTAGTGTTGAGATTTTAAGATACTATTTTAAATGTAAAAAAAAAAAAAAAACATCTGCATTTTGTACTGCAATGTACGTACTCGCACGCACACTCACTCAATTACATACGACGTTAATACACCTTTGTTACATATTTATTGTGGATAATATATTTACTATTTAGTCACGATCTCAACATCTCTGTTTTGAATGGACAATGCCTACTGGCATCATTGTTTACAGTCTGCTAAAAGTTTACTTCAGAGATGTATATGAAGAAAAAACATCTACAATATTGTAAATAAATGTGTAAATATGTAATTTGGTTTACTTTGTGTTTTATTTTCACTTAACAATAACATATATGGTGAAGAAAGCTAAATACATCTAAAATTTTAAATACATCTTAAATAAAATAAAATGTTATTGGTCACATATACATATTTATCAGATGTTATTGCGGGTATAGCGAAATGCTTATGTTCCTAGCTCTAACAATGCAGAAGTATCTAACAATACAAAATAATACACACAAATCTAAAAAGTAAAATAATGGAATTAAGAAATATATACATGTTAGGATGGAAGTCCAGAAGTCTAAAAGTCTAAATACACCTACCTAAAAGTCTAAGTACGCCTACCTAAAAGTCTAAATACGCCTACCTAAATACGCCTACTTAAAAGTCTAAATACGCCTACATAAAAGTCTAAATACATCTTGAAGTCTAAATACACCTACCTAAAAGTCTAAATACACCTACCTAAAAGTCTAAATACACCTAAAAGTCTAAATACATTTAGAATTTTCAAGATTCTGATGTATTCTGGTTTCTAGAAGATCAATGGATGCATGACCTCGAACCACACAATAGATGTAGCCATTGTCATTGTTCTGTTGCTAGGCCTCTGGGTGTGGTGAAATGTTTAGACAGTAGCTTCCCTGGGGCTGCTGGGGTTATTTTTTAAATCATACATTCTTGCCTTATAGAGCACCATTATTAGAAACAGAATTACCTAGGCTTATTACAATAAATTATTGATAGATCCAAATGACCAGTTCCTCCTTACTGGATTCGAGGTAGCTACTGTAACTCATTATGGTTCATGTGAACGGCATGGTTGCTAATGACAGTGCCAGGACCTGATAATGGCTGCTAATGACAGTTCCAGGACCTGATAATGGCTGCTAATGACAGTTCCAGGACCTGATAATGGTTGCTAATGACAGTTCCAGGACCTGATAATGGTTGCTAACGACAGTTCCAGGACCTGATAATGGTTGCTAATGACAGTGCCAAGACCTGATAATGGCTGCTAATGACAGTGCCAGGACCTGATAATGGTTGCTAACGACAGTTCCAGGACCTGATAATGGTTGCTAATGACAGTTCCAGGACCTGATAATGGCTGCCAATGACAGTGCCAAGACCTGATAATGGCTGCTAATGACAGTGCCAGGACCTGATAATGGTTGCTAATGACAGTTCCAGGACCTGATAATGGCTGCCAATGACAGTGCCAAGACCTGATAATGGCTGCTAATGACAGTGCCAGGACTTGATAATGACTGACTGACGACCTTAGTTAAGTGAAATGTACAGTATAAAGAAAGGAATGATCTGGTTCATCCTTTTTCGACTCAGATTCACACAGAAGTACATACTGTATTCCCCGTTGCTCTATGTAATCTGCTTATTCACCCGTGTTACAGATGGTGTGAAATAGGTGTGAAATAGGGGGACTAATATTTGTGATGGCATGGCTTCTGTGAGCTTTTCACTTCAATTGTTCTCTCCAAGTAAGCAAAGGAGTTGTTCTCCACTTTGGGTTTAGGTATAAAAACAGAAGAAAGAGCGCCCTCTACTGTTCACCCTGTACTCTACTATCAGTGCCTCTCCCTTATAATTGTTGGCACAGTTGCAACTTGCCCATGTTTGCGGTAGGGGGAAAAAAAATATAATTTTTTTAAATAAAAATAAAAGGAGAGATTTATGAAAAGAGATTTTATTTCAGTGGCTGACAAATACAGATATTCTTAGGAATACTGTATGATACTTTACAAACTGGTGACACCATCATTCACCATCAGCCTTGTACTTGAACTAAAAACTTGAACCAACACAAAAATATGTATCTATACAGAAAATCATTGAAATGAATGTGAATAACTGTATATGGGTCACATTGTCACATCTTCAAGGCAGTTGGGGCAGCAGGTAGCCTAGTGATTAGAGCGTTGGGGTAGTAAGCGAAAGGTTGCTGGATCAAATCCCAGAGCTGACAAGGTACAAATTTGTTGTTCTGCCCCTGAACAAGGCAGTTAACCCACTGTTACCCAGTAGGCTGTCATTGTAAATAAGAATTTGTTCTTCACTGACTTGCCAAGTTAAATAAAACATAAAAAAGGCAATTTCATACCCGCAAAACCCTGAAAAATACCCAAATCACATAAATATATGCCAGTAAATCCTGAGCGCTTCTCAGAATGCTTTAATTGTAAATTTAGGACCAACATGTTAATAGGACTAAAGGTTGGTTTATACCTGGGCTAACGACACAGACAGTCACTTGACCTACTGTAAACCAACCTTATAAAAGAAATGAATCAATCCTTGTCCTCCACCATCGCCTCATCTTACTGAGCTCGAACCAGGGATCCTCTGCCTCGCAAAAACATGAGACATTTCAAGATGGGGAGTGAGGTTAGCCATGTAGCTTGTAACTCGAGGGTCCACTAATCCCTGCCGTGTGTAGAGTCCTCTGATGCCTACCTCTGGTTTGGAGAGCCTCCAGTCATCGTTTAGATCCATTTCCTGGAACGACTCATGGGACCTGGGACCATTCCGAATCTCCATGATCTCAATGTCAAAGATCAACGTACTCTTAGGGGGATTTTACCTGCCAAAATACACGTGAGCAATATGACACGATGGTTGTGTCCCAAATGCCATCCTATTTCCTAGTGTACTTATTTCATCCAGAGCGCTCTAGTCAAAAGTAAAGCACTAGGGAAGATTATCCCATTTGACACAAAATAATCACCTAGTGAATTAAAGTAATTATGGAATTCAGTGTTTCAGGAGATCACACTAACGTTCACACTAAGGATCAGTTCTGTAATTGGGTATGAAGGGTTAGGTAAGCACTACTGGTAGTCATATGTTAATACATGTGTAATACCTTTCCCCTCTTTGCCATAGGCCAGAGCTGGGGGGATAGTGAGCTCCCTCATCCCTCCTCTCTCCTGAACACATGTTCCTCAGTCCCTTATCCCAACCCTTGATCACCTCTCGGATCCCCAGGGTGAACCACACTGGCTGCTTGTCCCTGTGGTTACGGCTGCCAAGAGTCACACAGATCCATCATAAAAAAAAGAAAAATATGTAACCAGTAAATTAAAGGACTAGTTCACACCAGTGGTGGCTGGTGGGAGGAGCTATGGGAGGACGGGCTCATTGTAATGACTGGAATGGAATTCATGGAACGGAGTCAAACATGTGGTTTCCATTTGATACGTTCCATTCCAGCCATTAAAATGAGCCCATCCTCCTATAGCTTCTCCCACCAGCCTCCTCTGGCTCACACGCAAAAACACATAATTACAGTGCTGATGTGCACCATTTTTCAGATTGTATTAATAGTGGACTAATTAACAAAATACCGAAATATCGTTTTCGATTGGACTGTCCCTTTAACCAACCGGTTAATCAGAAAAACAAACCCATCGATTGTCAATGTCGACAAACATGCAGGTGTTATGGGAGTGTGATCAGGGCGATTCATTTGGTGGGCAACTGGGGGGATTTTTTTTGCCAACTTCAAGATCCCAATTCAACCCTTGAGTATGACGGACTGGTTGACCATTGGTTAGTCGACTAAGATTGCAGCAACAGGCAACGGAACCTTATCCAATCAACAGAGCATTTCATAACGGTTTCAACAAGTTACGTGGCAGTTAAACTGAGAGGGGTACTTGCAAAATGTTTCCCTTATTCATTTGTGAGACCACCTTTTTTGCGATTGGAGAGAATTTTTGGAGGCCGCACCTAATTTGTAAATAGTTTCTGTTCATTGGAGGACATACATAGTTCCTCCCACATTGTCACGTCCACAGGCCCTAAAACGCAAATCCATTTGACGTCATATAACTGGGCGGGATCTCACGCGATCACATGGAACCCCATTCATGTATGATTTACGTACATTTCTGTCGTATCCAAATGAAACGGGTCCTTTATTTCCGCAAATCTTACTTGGGAATTAAATTCAGTCTCCAGGATCAGCTGTGGCCGGCGTCTTGTTCTAATAAACAAGTAATGAACCTCAGAAACAGATGAAGAATGGAGGGAATCCTATTCAAGTGGACAAATTACATAAGTGGTATGTAGAAACTAAGCAGCTAACTGAGCATCTGAATAACTTAGCTTTAAATCAGATTGTTAGCTAGCTAGCTAACAACTAGCTGGACAGGTAATCAGCCAGAAAAACAACATAATCTAACCTTAGCTAGCTAGTTAGCTAATTGTCATTAGATGTCACTGAGTCATATGGTTATATGTCTTGCTCTGTTAGCTAGATAGCTAGCTACTACAGGTTACAATGAATAGTGAATGTTGTTTTTCACAGTGGTCATAGTTATCAACATCCTTTTTCCCAGGTTGGCAGCCTCGCTGGTTTGTACTGGAAGGAGGGACTTTGTCCTACTATGACTCGCAAGAGGATTCCTGGAAAGGATGCAAGGGAAGCATCAAAATCTCAGTGTGTGAAATACAAGGTTGGTACTTGGTAGCTATTATTGGCTTAGTAAAGACGCAGTGGCCTGTGTTATGACAACATGCTAACTGTTGCGTTCCTTTGAACTAGATAGGCTCCACCCTACTGAAGAGTCAATCTGAAGCTTAGTCTATATTGTTTTAGTCCCAAACCTTCCATTTGAAAAACTTCCTGTTTACCTGTGTGCCTATATACATGTGACCAATGACCCAACATATAGTGCGCTCTAGTGTACAGAATACGTGGAATATACAAAGGCAGACAAACTTCTGACAACATAACAACCACATATGATTGCCAAAGTGTCTCCTACACCAGTGGTTCCCAACCTGGGGCACTTGGCCTATCCACAGGGGGTATTTGAGAAGACTTATGAGCCCATAGGCCTACTGGTAAAATACACATGAGGGGGTACTCCGGGCAGAGCAAAAGTCAGTTGGTGGTACAGTAACCAAAAAAGGTTGGGAACCACTGTCCTACACCCTTGAGTCTGCTGCTAACTGGGGTTTACGCACTTTCTGTCTTTTTCTGTCTTCCACCATCTCTCCCTACTAGTCCACTCCTCTGACTTCACACGGGTTGACCTGACCATCCCTGGAGAACAGTACTTCTACCTCAGAGCCATCAACGCAGCGGAGAGGCAGAAATGGCTGGTCGCGTTGGGATCTGCAAAGGCCTGCCTCACAGACAACCGAACCAAGAGAGAGAAAGGTAAGGTGATAGCTTTGGGTTACTCCAAACAAGTCTGAAAACACACAATAGCTTGACTGAAACACGATTTCATGCTGTTGTGTGGGTATTTTATTTGGCTTGGTTTTACCTGTTGTAGCTGTGCCTGTCATGGACATGTAGGTCTACATGGGTGACCTGCTAAAAGCTATCCAACTGACTTCATGAAATGAATGTGTTTATATTCCTCAACTGGTGGATCGAGGGAGGGACAAATAAAATCAAGTTTCCTGAGCAAAAACCCCCCCAAAACAAGGTGTTTATTTGTTGTACATGAGACTGTAAAATCTGTTCCAAAGTATTCCCACGCATAATAGAGACGTGATCGTATAAATGTAAGCAAGGTTTGAAATGATTATGTTTTAGTCAAATATATTTTGGGGATTCTTGCAGTCAATTTTCAGTCTACAAATTATTTTTAATTATGTTCCGGCCCCCTGACTATCCACTCAATAAAAGAATTGTCCCGCTGCTGACTAGTTGATGATCTACAGCAAGTAAGTGAGAACCTCCGCATCCCAAATGGCATCTATTCCCATATAGTGCACTACTTGCCTATTGACCCTGGTCAAAAGTAGTGCACTAAATAGGGAATAGGGTGTCATTTGGGACATAACCAGTAAAAGGAATTTCCAGGTGAACAAAAGAGAAGAGCAGTCTCAGTTAAAGCCAATCCTGGTTATTACAAGTTATAACAGGGAGACGCCTCCAGCACAGCAGCAGAGAAAATGTCTACCTGGCCTTCTCTGAGACTCTAAATCCTAGTCAGCAGACAGCTGTTCTGTAAACACCAGCCCAGAAGGCTTGTATGAAGTCAAAACAAAAGGCAGTGACTGTCAGCTTCTACAGAATCACAGTGTTTCAGACAACACAATAATAATCAGTGTGTTTAGTCCTTGTACCTCCAGTCTGGCGTCAATCACTATCAACAGATATGAGTTTACTCCGTAACATACAGCATCCAGTCTAGTGACCATCAACCCGAGAGCCACCAACAGAACACTGGACATTGTGTATTATAAAGAGCCACCAACAGAACACTGGACATTGTGTATTATAGAGAGCCACCAACAGAACACTGGACATTGTGTATTATAGAGAGCCACCAACAGAACACTGGACATTGTGTATTATAGAGAGCCACCAACAGAACACTGGACATTGTGTATTATAGAGAGCCACCAACAGAACACTGGACATTGTGTATTATAAAGAGCCACCAACAGAACACTGGACATTGTGTATTATAGAGAGCCACCAACAGAACACTGGACATTGTGTATTATAGAGAGCCACCAACAGAACACTGGACATTGTGTATTATAGAGAGCCACCAACAGAACACTGGACATTGTGTATTATAGAGAGCCACCAACAGAACACTGGACATTGTGTATTATAGAGAGCCACCAACAGAACACTGGACATTGTGTATTATAGAGAGCCACCAACAGAACACTGGACATTGTGTATTATAGAGAGCCACCAACAGAACACTGGACATTGTGTATTATAGAGAGCCACCAACAGAACACTGGACATTGTGTATTATAGAGAGCCACCAACAGAACACTGGACATTGTGTATTATAGAGAGCCACCAACAGAACACTGGACATTGTGTATTATAGAGAGCCACCAACAGAACACTGGACATTGTGTATTATAGAGAGGGAAATGTATGCAGAGAATATGATCTTTTTTCATCTTAAATATTCACATAACACAACCAAGGATATTTTCAAGAAGCGACATCACATGTCTCTCTCTCTCTCTCTCTCTCTCTCTCTCTCTCCATCAGAGCACCAGGAGAACACAGACGCTCTGAAGACCAAGATGTCAGAGTTGAGGCTGTACTGTGACCTTCTCCTCCAGCAAGTTAACCAGATCAAGGACAGTGAGGAGACTGAGGAGGTGAGGTTTCAATGGCCTATTTACTCTCTGCAACCATAAAACCTTTTCTCACTGAGTTCAGTATGTATGCTCTGTTTGAGTCGCCAGTGGATTATGTTGCTATGCAAATGACCAGTCACTTTTACAGCACAAGCAAGGGATAAGGAATGGCATAAGCAATCTGCTTAGGAGTTGATGGTTGTGTGTCTGTGTGTCTGTTTCAGGCTGGGGAGAACCCTGGCACCATGGTGAAGTCTACATGCACCACCTTCATCAAGACGTTGGAGGAGTGCATGCTGATCGCCAACCACACCTTCAGCTCAGACCAGGCCACCAAGACCCCACCCGGGTCACCTCCCGTGGCAACCATCAAACCCCAGAAGGTACCGGCGTACGCATAGAGATACCAAAGGTTTTATAACTAAACCAAGATAGACCACAGCCCGTCGTTTCAAATGGGAACAAATGAGTCATATTGGGCAGAACAAGCAAGGAGATGGGCAGAGCCAAGCACGAACTAGCAAGATCCTATTGGCGCGTTCTAGCATTCCTTTGCATATTTGCTGAAGGGAACGCCTACACTGAAGTGAGCATGTGCAACAACTTAATTTAAATTTGCACTCCTAAGTAACAACAATTTTAAAACTTTGGCAAACAGTAAAGTCTGCAAAACTTAGTCCACTCTGTTTGTAACATGTTTTGGTAACAGAACTGTATTGAGATCAAATGTTTAATTGATGAGAACATTTGCAGAATGTTGGCCAAAATCCATCTCGTTCCATCTTCACCCACTGCTGGCCACTGGGCTTCCTCTCACCACCATATTTGGTAGTGAGTGGAAACGCCAAGTGGATGCTTCACATTTATACATGTGGTGAAATATCTGTTTCATTGTTCTATCTGTGTGGAGAGTTTAAATCCTGACAGACGGCAGATGTTTAGTTATGTTGCTACGGTGTCCATTTGAGGGTTCTATTTTATGTCATTCTATGGGTATAAGGGCAATTCTAGGTTTGATTCTAAAATGACCGTAAGATCCATATTGACATAAGAGTTTCTAATCCCAGAGGTGAAACATTGTGAGACTTCCGAGAACGCTTTCGAAACAGACCAGGCTGGGATTTGGTGTTTTATAAGTCTGAGAGAAGTGAAAAATGATTCTTTAGTTTTAATTTTCTCAATCTAAAGGCTCAACCTAGATTGGAGCCAATATCTTAAGTAGTTTAACATGTTATTACTCCAACCTCATGACAAAAGGATGTTTTCATTTTCGTCAAAAACAACTTATTATCGAAGGAATACCTTTTTTAAAAATGTATTTCACCTTTATTTAACCAGGTAGGCAAGTTGAGAACAAGTTCTGATTTACAACTGCGACGTGGCCAAGATAAAACAAAGCAGTGAAACACGAACAACAACACAGAGTTACACATGGAATAAACAAACATACAGTCAATAATACAGTAGAAAAGTCTATACACAGTGTGTGCAAATGAGGTAGGATAACGGAGGTAAGGCAATAAATAGGCCATAGTGGCGAAATAATTACAATATAGCAATTAAACACTGGAGTGATAGATGTGCAGAAGATGAGTGTACAAGTAGAGATACTGGGGTGCAAAGGAGCAAAAATAAATAAAATAGAAAACAGTATGGGGATGAGGTAGTTGGATGGGCTATTTACAGATAGGCTATGTGCAGTGATCTGTGAGCTGCTCTGACAGCTGGTGCTTAAAGCTAGTGAGGGAGATATGAGTCTCCAGCTTCAGTGATTTTTGCAGTTCGTTCCAGTCATCGGCAGCAGAGAACTGGAAGGAAAAGCGTCCGAAGGCGTAATTGACTTTGGGGGTGATCAGTGAAATATACCTTCTGGAGCGCGTGCCACGGGTGGGTGCTGCTATGGTGACCAGTGAGCTGAGATAAGGTGGGGCTTTACCTAGCAAAGACTTATAGATGACCTGGAGCCAGTGGGTTTGACGACGAATATGAAGCGAGGGCCAGCCAACGAGAGCATACAGGTTGCAGTGGTAGTATATGGGGCTTTGGTGACAAAACAGATGGCACTGTGATACACTGCATCCAATTTGCTGAGTAGAGTGTTGGAGGCTATTTTGTAAATGACATCGCCGAAATCAAGGATCGGTAGGATAGTCAGTTTTACGAGGGTATGTTTGGCAGCATGAGTGAAGGATGCTTTGTTGCGAAATGGGAAGCTGATTCTAGATTTAATTTTGGATTGGAGATGCTTAATGTGAGTCTGGAAGGAGAGTTTACAGTCTAACCAGACACCTAGGTATTTGTAGTTGTCCACATATTCTAAGTCAGAACCGTCCAGAGTAGTGATGCTGGGCGGGCGAGCAGGTGTGGGCAGCGATCGGTTGAAGAGTATACATTTAGTTTTACTTGCATTTAAGAGCAGTTGGAGGCCACGGAAGGAGAGTTGTATGGCATTGAAGCTTGTCTGGAGGTTAGTTAACAGTGTCCAAAGAAGGGCCAGAAGTATACAGAATGGTGTCGTCTGCGTAGAGGTGGATCAGAGAATCACCAGCAGCAAGAGCGACGTCATTGATGTTGTATACAGAGAAAAGAGTCGGCCCGAGGATTGAACCCTGTAGCTCCCCCCATAGAGACTGCCAGAGGTCCAGACAACAGGCCCTCCGATTTGACACACTGAACTCTGTCTGAGAAGTAGTTGGTGAACCAGGCGAGGCAGTCATTTCAGAAACCAAGGCTGTTGAGTCTGCTGATAAGAATGTGGTGATTGACAGAGTCGAAAGCCTTGGCCAGGTCGATGAATATGGCTGCACAGTATTGTTTCTTATCGATGGCGGTTATGTCGTTTAGGACCTTGAACGTGGCTGAGGTGCACCCATGACCAGCTCTGAAACCAGATTGCATAGCGGAGAAGGTACGGTGGGATTTGAAATGGTCGGTGATCTGTTTGTTAACTTGGCTTTCGAAGACCTTAGAAAGGCAGGGTAGGATGGATATAGGTCTGTATCAGTTTGGGTCAAGAGTGTCTCCCCCTTTGAAGACGGGGATGACCGCGGCAGCTTTCCAATCTTTGGGGATCTCAGACGATACGAAAGAGAGGTTGAACAGGCTAGTAATAGGGGTTGCAACAATTTCGGCAGATCATTTTAGAAAGAGAGGGTCCAGATTGTCTAGCCCGGCTGATTTGTAGGGGTCCAGATTTTGCAGCTCTTTCAGAACATCAGCTATCTGTATTTGGGTGAAGGAGAAATGGGGAAGGCTTGGGCAAGTTGCTGTGGGGGGTGCAGGGCTGTTGACTGGGGTAGGGGTAGCCAGGTGGAAAGCATGGCCAGCCATAGAAAAATGCTTATTGAAATTCTCAACTTTCGTGGATTTATCGGTGGTGAGTGTTTCCTAGCCTCAGTTTAGTGGGCAGCTGAGAGGAGGTGCTCTTATTCTCCATGGACTTAAGTGTCCCAGAACTTTTTTTGAGTTTGTGCTACAGGATGCAAATTTCTGTTTGTAAAAGCTAGCCTTTTCTTTCCTAACTGCCTGTGTATATTGGTTCCTAACTTTCCTGAAAAGTTGCATATCACGGGGACTAATATACACAGATGCTAGTGCAGTCCGCCACAGGAGGTTTTTGTGCTGGTCAAGGGCAGTCAGGTCTGGAGTGAACCAGGGGCTATATATGTTCCTGGTTCTACATTTTGATTTGACGGCCTGCACATGCTCAGTTTGGTGCGAGACGACTGTGATTCTACACATGAGCTTAGCTAGCCAACGTTTTGTCTTCATACTGCTCTGTCTTTGGCTAATGTGCTATTTTTTTTGGTTCCACAGGTCAAACCTGTCAATCAATCAAATCAGGAAAAGTAGGTGGCTCTCTTTTCAGAAGTTTTGTTTGAAGCTAACTTGTTGATCACGTTCTCAACCTACACCAGCACTCCCTTATCTCCATCTTCTATGAATTGTTACATGTCCACTGACTGCATGAATCTACAGCATTAGATATGTATCCATGATAACTCTGTGGCCGGGATATGGGGGGTTATTGTCTTGTTCTCCGGGATGTGGGGGGTTATTGTCTTGTTCTCTGGGATGTGGGGGGTTATTGTCTTGTTCTCCGGGATGTGGGGGGTTATTGTCTTGTTCTCCGGGATGTGGGGGGTTATTGTCTTGTTCTCCGGGATGTGGGGGGTTATTGTCTTGTTCTCCGGGATGTGGGGGGTTATTGTCTTGTTCTCCGGGATGTGGGGGGTTATTGTCTTGTTCTCCGGGATGTGGGGGGTTATTGTCTTGTTCTCTGGGATGTGGGGGGTTATTGTCTTGCTCTCTGGGATGTGGGGGTTTATTGTCTTGTTTTCTGGGATGTGGGGGGTTATTGTCTTGTTTTCTGGGATGTGGGGGGTTATTGTCTTGTTTTCTGGGATGTGGGGGGTTATTGTCTTGTTTTCTGGGATGTGGGGGGTTATTGTCTTGTTTGCTGGGATGTGGGGGGTTATTGTCTTGTTTTCCGGGATGTGGGGGGTTATTGTCTTGTTTTCCGGGATGTGGGGGGTTATTGTCTTGTTCTCCGGGATGTGGGGGGTTATTGTCTTGTTCTCCGGGATGTGGGGGGTTTTGTCTTGTTCTCCGGGATGTGGGGGGTTATTGTCTTGTTTTCTGGGATGTGGGGGGTTATTGTCTTGTTCTCTGGGATGTGGGGGGTTATTGTCTTGTTTTCTGGGATGTGGGGGGTTATTGTCTTGTTCTCCGGGATGTGGGGGGTTATTGTCTTGTTTTCTGGGATGTGGGGGATTATTGTCTTGTTCTCCGGGATGTGGGGGGTTATTGTCTTGTTCTCCGGGATGTGGGGGGTTATTGTCTTGTTCTCTGGGATGTGGGGGGTTATTGTCTTGTTCTCTGGGATGTGGGGGTTTATTGTCTTGTTTTCTGGGATGTGGGGGGTTATTGTCTTGTTCTCTGGGATGTGGGGGGTTATTGTCTTGTTTTCTGGGATGTGGGGGGTTATTGTCTTGTTCTCTGGGATGTGGGGGGTTATTGTCTTGTTTTCTGGGATGTGGGGGGTTATTGTCTTGTTCTCTGGGATGTGGGGGGTTATTGTCTTGTTCTCCGGGATGTGGGGGGTTATTGTCTTGTTTTCTGGGATGTGGGGGGTTATTGTCTTGTTCTCTGGGATGTGGGGGTTTATTGTCTTGTTTTCTGGGATGTGGGGGGTTATTGTCTTGTTCTCTGGGATGTGGGGGGTTATTGTCTTGTTCTCTGGGATGTGGGGGGTTATTGTCTTGTTCTCCGGGATGTGGGGGGTTATTGTCTTGTTCTCTGGGATGTGGGGGGTTATTGTCTTGTTCTCCGGGATGTGGGGGGTTATTGTCTTGTTCTCTGGGATGTGGGGGGTTATTGTCTTGTTCTCTGGGATGAGGGGGGTTATTGTCTTGTTCTCTGGGATGTGGGGTTTATTGTCTTGTTCTCCAGACACAGGGAGTTAAAAGAAATCTCAGGAGGATCTGTAACACATGACAACCAGAGCCTTGACTCTGGAGCAGAGGGACCAGACCAACTAGACGGACCAGACACTCTCCCTGAGAGAACCACCCAAACACCCCCAACAGGTCTCTCATTTAAATACACTTGCCCTTTCAAATGTACGTATACACATACACACACACACACACACACACACACACACACACACACCCTGTATGTAAACCAGAATCACCTCCAAAGCATGAGACCTTTTACTGCTCACCATACAGGAGTTCTGTAGAAAGAGGACCAGCTGAAGTTGGTAATGTAATGTCTTCTAGAGTTCTGTAGAAAGAGGACCAGCTGAAGTTGGTAATGTAATGTCTTCTAGAGTTCTGTAGAAAGAGGACCAGCTGAAGTTGGTAATGTAATGTCTTCTAGAGTTCTGTAGAAAGAGGACCAGCTGAAGTTGGTAATGTCTTCTAGAGTTCTGTAGAAAGAGGACCAGCTGAAGTTGGTAATGTAATGTCTTCTAGAGTTCTGTAGAAAGAGGAACAGCTGAAGTTGGTAATGTAATGTCTTCTAGAGTTCTGTAGAAAGAGGACCAGCTGAAGTTGGTAATGTAATGTCTTCTAGAGTTCTGTAGAAAGAGGAACAGCTGAAGTTGGTAATGTAATGTCTTCTAGAGTTCTGTAGAAAGAGGACCAGCTGAAGTTGGTAATGTAATGTCTTCTAGAGTTCTGTAGAAAGAGGACCAGCTGAAGTTGGTAATGTCTTCTAGAGTTCTGTAGAAAGAGGACCAGCTGAAGTTGGTAATGTAATGTCTTCTAGAGTTCTGTAGAAAGAGGAACAGCTGAAGTTGGTAATGTCTTCTAGATGGGAGACGATGATGGATGCCCAGCAGCTTTATTATATTTATCTTGACGTTGATTAAAATAACGGACCCCAATGTACGAAGCTAGATGTATCACTGGCACATGATAAATGTGGAACTCAGAAAGTGCTTCTTTCACAATATGGCACAACTAGATACTTTTAAGGTAGTGGTTTAGAGTTTTCCTTGAAATGGCATTGACAATTTCTGCTTGAATGGGTTTCACATGCCAATTGCTATGGCTCATACATGCCAACTGGAACAGAACATTTGTAAACATGTTGTGTGTGTGTCTCTGTGCCATACAGAAAATAGCCCAGCCGGCAGGGACCACCAGGGCCCAGAGGAGTCTGCAGTGGAAGAGGAGGAGGCCACTACCCAAACCACCCACACAAACCCTGACCCAGAACACACCGACCAACCAGCACAGCAGGAGGAGGAGGAGGAATTCAAAGAGGTGGAGCAGGGAATGAACAACGCCCAAGAAGAAGAGAAACAAGAAGTGACCCAGAACCAACAGGAAGCTGTCACTGACCAAGAGGAAGCCAAGCTGGAGGAGGAGCAGCCTGCCCAGCCACAGGAAGAAGAGAGAGAAGAGGAGGAGGAGACAGAGCAGGTGGACACATTCTTCAGTACGATGAGTCACAGGTATGGGGACACACTGCAGGAGGGACACATACTGTAGACCTTACGGTGTAGGGTGAAGTGGACCCTAGAATGCTGATCTGTGGTCACTTTTGCATTTCCCCCACTAATGGTTAAAGGGATAGTTCGGGATTTTGGCAATGTAGCGTTAGCTCAAAGACTGGAAGTCTTAGGTATCTGCTAGCATGCTAGCTGATGCAGAAGACATTTTCTTTGCGCTAAGCTAGTTAGCATTGGCTCACGAAACTCCCTCCAACTTCCTTCATATTGAACACATAGACATCATTGTATTAAGGTAAAATATTTTGCTAAATATCTTGAAATAAGATAAATTACTTGTATTAAGCATGTTTTTGGTTAAAATATGCACAATTAGCCTGGTACGGGGAAAAAAGAAGGACAAGTCAACATAAGATATTTAGGCTTGCCTAGATTTCACTTGTTGCATTGGAGAAGCTGATCCTAGACCTGTAACTCGGAAAACTTCACCCCAGAGTGTAGGTGTTTTACTACTGCGGTCAATGCTAATATTTCACAAGCAGTAACTAGACAGAACAAGGACCAACACATACACTAATCAATTAATCCCCATAATTCCTATAATTTTTCTAGGTACTGTAATGATGTTGATTACACAAGGAGGTATTTATTATTGAGATTAATGCATTTAGTGTGTTCAGATTATGCTGCGAATTGTGCTACTCTGATATATACTGTTTAGGTCCAATGCTAATGCTTTGGGTATGAAAGGGCGAAGGTCATTTTTCCATGCCTGCGAAAACAAAAAGGGAGAACTAGCCTGGTCCCAGATCTTTGTGCTCTTGCCAACTCTGTTGCTGTTAATGACTGACTAGGTTAAAACAGAGCAAGTTTTATGACTTTTAAACCCATTTGAACATATAACAAGTTTTCCACTGGTGTGTTCTCTGTTGATCACATGACTATTACAGAGATGCTCTCATCTGATTTTGGGGTTGTTGTTTTTTTGGTAATCATTTCACTCTTTTCATTTTGATGACATTTGAAAGCCCCTTTTTAACAGTGTTATTCAGCATTAAGATATGATTTGAATGATCATAACCGTGAATTGAATGATCATAAATGTGATATGAATGATCATAACCGTGATGTTCACTTCTGATATTACAGTATTCCAATGACGGGGAGAGACAATGTAAGCAGTGTTAACATGTTTAAGTGCAGTGAACATGGAACACAGAACTAGTGAAAATGAAAACCTTAGAACAACGCCATAGAGGTTGGGGAACATAGAAGATATGCTTTTGGTACATTAGAACTATTTATTATACAGGTGTATCTAAGTTAGAGACAAGAACTCAAAACAAGTATTAAATCACCCAATAGCCTGACAGCATGGTCTTGTGTGGAGGCTGTCTTTGGCTTTGGTTGTATCTGTTTCTTTTCTGTTTTGGTTTGATTGAATGAAATAAAGGTTGTCGATGCTGGACCTCACTAATATCTCCCCTTGTTTGAATCTCTCTGACTTCTCTTTAGATTTAGTGATATAAGACTGGACGGTGACAGTGGTATCCCTACACAAGCCTTTTTGGACTCATGCTATGCAATAGTGCCTGTATTAGGTAGGACGGTCACTTCACTCATCTGTCTGTCTCTTCCTCCATCTTTTTTTTCCCTTTTTTTTTTCAATCATACCATCTTTTCTGAAACATGTAAATAATCTTTTCCACCTGGTGGTGGTGCATGCTCTATCCATCATGTTTCCTTCAGTCTCCTCTCCTCTCACACGTTCATACTGTTCTCTCCTCGTCTGCATCTAATTGATCATCCTATTGGATGTGTCCTCTGGTTGACTGGAGACATTTCTTTCTCTTACTTACTAATCAAGTGGATGTGTTTCCTGGGAGTGTGTGTGTGTGTGAGTCTGGAGTGTAATCCATCTTGAAGTCATACAACACCCCTCTGTCCACTGTTCGTGTGATCCGACCCACCGTAATGCATGTCACTGTGATAAACTATAGACAGCTACTGGTATGTATTGTATGTTACACACATTGCTCTGGATCTTCCAGGCTTACGATCTTTTCCATGTTATACTTAGTAGTTTTGTCAATTTACTCTTCTATTGAAGTCTACATTAATTTGGAATGGTTCCTGGGGAATAAAACACCGTCCGGGTTCCTGGACACAGATTAACACACATTCTTGACGCAAAAGCATTTAATGCATGTTCTCTGTCAAACTGTTTTTTTAGTCCAGGACTAGCCTTAATGTGTCCGTGAAACCGCCCCACAAGGACAAACAATAGTGTAACAAAAATATCCAGCATTGAAGTGACATTGGACTCTCTCTCCTCAGACAAACTAGGATCCACAGTATTTGGTCCAGTAAAAATGGATTTTACAGGCAACATCAAGGTAAGAGGAAAGGCTGTCTTGTCTTCAATGTTAGATTTTTACATTACAGGAAATTAAAGTTAGATTAAGTTTACTAAAGCCTACTTTTTTTAAAAGCTGCTCAAATCAGCATAACATTCTGGGTGTGGATGTTGTATAAGCCTCTGTCTGGTATCAACAGTTCTCTAAATGACCACAAGAGGGACTCCTCCCTCCATGCAGTTACAATGGGACCAAATGGACTTTTACACCCACCGGTTCTGTCCCAAATGGCACCCTATTCCCTATATACGGTAGCGCAGTACAGAAGTAGTGCACTACAGAGGGAATAGGGTCCTTAACCTGCCCTGTGAGCTCTTCAGTTGAGCAGAATACACTCTAAACACAGACTGTTCTAACAGTGAAAGTGATATATTGTCATTAGGCAGTGCTGTGTGTATAAACCACTGGAACATTTCACTAGCAGAGCTTTAACAGAAGTATTTTACTCTACCGCCACCAAGAAATAACAAGCTATGGTTTCCAGTGTTGTCATGGAACAAGTAAACCTGTTAAGTGGCAACACGACACGACCAACCAGATTTAGAAACCTAGAAGAACTGCTGGGGCTACGTACCAAACGGCCCCCTATTCCCTATGTAGTGCACTACTTTTGACCAGGGCGCACATAGTGCACTATAAAGGGAATAGGGTGCCATTTGGTCGGCAGACATTGTCTTTATGACGACAAGTCCTTCTGTCTCTCTGTGTGGCTGTCTGTAGAAGATCCACCAGAAGCTGTCGTCAGACCCGGGCAGCTTCCCCACACTGCAGACCATAGTGCTCCACGAGGTGCAGACCGACGTGGCCCGCGTCCGCAACTCAGCCACCGAGGCCCTGCTGTGGCTCAAACGAGGACTCAAGTTCCTCAAGGAGTTCCTGTCCCTGGTCAACTCTGGGGAAAGGGATATCCCCGGAGCGCTGGGTGAGTTAGCATCGCAACACTGTGGTACACACACACACACACACACACACACACACACGGTTAATGGTTAGGTGATAGTCCTCTTTTGGTTTGATCTCATATAGTGTATTACATAATGTCCTCTGTATTCCTAACACACTCCCCTCCTTCATCCATTCAGGTAATGCTTATGGACGGAGTCTGCGGCAGTATCATGGATGGGTTGTGCGAGGTGTATTTGCTGTGAGTAATACTTGATAATCAGTCTTCAAGCTCTTTTTAGGGAAGCAGTTTATAGTTGGAAAAAGTATCCCACCATAAGATCATGCCCACTTTGGCGGGCGTGTCTGTTCGTGCCTTCTTTATAATGTATCTAACCCCTATATCACACAAACTGAAGTAATAATAATTTACTGAACAAAAATATAAATGCAACATGTAAAGTGTTGGTCCCATGTTTCATGAGCTGAAATAAGATTCCAGAAATTTAATAGGCACAAAAGCTTATTTCTTTGAAATTTTGTGCACAAATTTGTTTACATCCCTGATAGTGAGCATTTCTCCCTTGCCAAGATAATCTCAGAACAAGAATAGACTGACGAGTTTCAGAAAGTTTTGTTTCTAACCATTTTGAGCCTGTAATCGAACCCACAAATGCTGATGCTCCAGATACTCAACTAGTCTAAAGAAGGCCAGTTTTATTGCTTCTTTAATCAGGACAACAGTTTTCAGTGCTAACATAATTGCAAAAGGGTTTTCTAATAATCAATTAGCCTTTTAAAATGCTAAACTTGGATTAGCTAACACAACGTGCCATTGGAACACAGGAGTGATGGTTGCTGATAATGGGCCTCTGTACACCTATGTAGATAATCCCTAAAGAAATCTGCGGTTTCCAGCTACAATAGTCATTTACAACATTAACAACGTTATTTTAATGGACAACAAAGTGCTTTTCTTTCAAATCAAGGACATTTCTAAGTGACCCCAAACTTTTGAACAGTAGTGTAAGTACAAACCTATAATAACCTTGGTGTGTTCGTGTGTGAGACTTATTGACACTTTATCTCTCCGTTCCCAGCTGGCTCTCCGAGCAGCGCCATCATACAGCGGCTTTGCGGCGGCTCTGGTGTCCAGAGAGGGGGATGAACTGAAAGAAGGATTCAACACAGGCATGCACCGGGACCTGGGGGTCTACCTGCCTGCCATGGAGAAACAACTGGCCATCCTGGATGCCCTGTATGAAGAATACAACCTGGAGTCAGATGAGGTGGTCTGAGAGGAGGAGACGAGATCCCAACTGGTGGCCTGAGAGGAGGAGACGAGATCCCAACTGGTGGCCTGAGAGGAGGAGACGAGATCCCAACTGGTGGCCTGAGAGGAGGAGACGAGATCCCAACTGGTGGCCTGAGAGGAGGAGACGAGATCCCAACTGGTGGCCTGAGAGGAGGAGACGAGATCCCAACTGGTGGCCTGAGAGGAGGAGACGAGATCCCAACTGGTGGCCTGAGAGGAGGAGACGAGATCCCAACTGGTGGCCTGAGAGGAGGAGACGAGATCCCAACTGGTGGCCTGAGAGGAGGAGACGAGATCCCAACTGGTGGCCTGAGAGGAGGAGACGAGATCCCAACTGGTGGTCTGAGAGGAGGAGACGAGATCCCAACAGGTGGTCTGAGAGGAGGAGACGAGATCCCAACTGGTGGTCTGAGAGGAGGAGACGAGATCCCAACAGGTGGCCTGAGAGGAGGAGACGAGATCCCAACTGGTGGCCTGAGAGGAGGAGACGAGATCCCAACAGGTGGTCTGAGAGGAGGAGACGAGATCCCAACAGGTGGTCTGAGAGGAGGAGACGAGATCCCAACAGGTGGTCTGAGAGGAGGAGACGAGATCCCAACTGGTGGTCTGAGAGGGGCACTACCAGAGGAAGAAGAGAGCCCTCAGACTCAGACCATCTGGGATACACTGACGGGAGAGGAGAACCCTCTTCAGGATGCAGAAACTTTAACCCTGCAGGTGTGGGCTTGGTTGGTTTGCTCCCCGAGAACAGGGTCAAGCCCCAGGTAGCATGCTCACTAGATTAGCCAATCAGAGCCATCCGGAGGATAGAGGGGCGTGATTGAGTATGAGCATGCTCGGTGTAAGATGAGGTATTGTCTCACATTCCTAACTCTGGAACAATGCAAGGTCTAATGGCCGTAGAGGGACTAGGTTTTGGAGGGAGGACATTTTCAGGTTTTCCTTCTAGTGGTTTACGCTTAGTACTTCCAATTACAAAGGGTGCACTGTTGTACAAATGGTGGTCTTCTGACGGAGCACATTTCCTGGTGACGGAGGCACACTTTTCACTCCGTTATAGTGACTTTGACTGTACTTGATGTAGTGTACAGTACTTTAGACAGGCTCTTTTCCCTCCTGTGACTTCCATTATGAACAGATGCACCATTGGTTGCTGAGAATGCACAAATATGGACTTTTACTTTAAATTAAGGCTGATATTATTATTGACAGCATTATTTGACAGCCTACATAGGCTGTATGTAATGAACTGCATAAAACACTGAAGAGTATAATGTAGCGGTGTTAGTATTGATCCCTGCTGAACTCCATACACCCATATACTGTATCTACATGGATGACCTATGTACCACCAACCCACCTCCTCCCTCCCTCCACAACCCACCTCCTCCCTCCCTCCACAACCCACCTCCTCCCTCCCTGCACAACCCACCTCCTCCCTCCCTGCACAACCCACCTCCTCCCTCCCTCCACAACCCACCTCCTCCCTCCCTCCACAACCATTCTCATTCTCTCACATTGTCTCATCTACAAATGTATTGTTTACCAAGTGACATTAACATGAACTAGTATTTTCCTCGTTATCTTAATCATTTAAATGTAGTCTTTATGAGTAACTTATGGAATAAACCATGTTCTATATGGATGGATGGAAATGTCCATGTTTTAATGTATAGGGTTCGACTGAGGTGCCAACTGAAGTGGAATATATAGCAAGGCCTTGATTCAAAATGTATTCACAATCATGATGATGGATAGATTGTTATTGTCTTCTATTAGCTGACTTTCCTCTCTGTGACTGATGGTCTAACTGATGGTGTGGGTTAAGAATAATACAACAGTGATTATCATAGAGGCAGTCTAACTCTGGCCTCGTTTTTAATTCTGGACATTAATTCAGTCTTGTTATAGATGCACTGAGCCATTTGGACAAAGCAGAAATATCTGACCGATGTGCAATAGGCTGATTTCTTGTTGTGAATCATTTCTAGTGTTAATGCTAATGTTTTTGCTATGCTATTGTATCTCACAATTTCAGATAGAACACATTTTATACCAATGTACATAAGATGGCATTTTTACATATGTATTAAACTTGATGAAATCATGAATGGGTACGTTTTGGTCCTTTGGATGGTATTTTTACCAAGGGCATTTCAGTTTCCATTACAACCCTGTGAAATCCCAACCGAAGACTTGGGTTTCCCTCTTCCTAGCCCTTGATTATGACTCTCCATTACACAGAAGTCATTGGATGAAGGCATCTTCTCAATGGGGTTTCTGCTTAGTACTTCCAATTACAAAGGGTGCACTGTTGTACAAATGGTGGTCTTCTGAAGGAGCACATTTCCTGGTGACGGAGGCACACTTTTCACTCCGTTATAGTGACTTTGACTGTACTTGATGTAGTGTACAGTACTTTAGACAGGCTCTTTTCCCTCCTGTGACTTCCATTATGAACAGATGCACCATTGGTTGCTGAGAATGCACAAATATGCACAAAAAAATTCACGAAACACAGCCCTTTAAGTGTTTCTAAAATCTCCTATGGGGAAAAATGAATGGTGGAAAAACGATTGGAACCATTTCCCTGTTTGACTGTGCTGTTTTGGCTTCCAGAGCCACATCACCTTTAAACAGAACATGTAAGGTGGACTACAAGGAGTAACGACAGGCTCCGTTAGTTCATTACTGGGCTAATTATCTAGTTAATTATACACTTATCTACCTCTTCTTCAAAGAGTGTAGATAGTTTAGTTATAACAGAGGAAATAAATTACACCGAGCAGGCATGGGAAGAGGAAATGTCCATTTGTGAGAGTAATTCATTTGTGTGTGAAATTTGGGGTGATAAAACTGAACGTAAAATTCAAGTCATGGCAATCATCTACACCTGCAAATAATTGATTGCTCTAATTGGGAGACATTGTCAAATATAATTATAAACTTTTACATAAATTTATTTAAATGGATACTGGCGTCTATATTGCTCCCCTGCCAGCCCACGATCCAAGTGCCTCTTTATAAATGCCTGGCCATTAATGTTGCGGCAGAGGCTGATAAATTGATGTGGTCTAATCGATATATCCTCAGAGACCGATGTAGTGAATGCTGTGTGACACAAGTGGAGTCCTATTCACTGCGTATCAATGTGGTGCGCTTTTAATATCTAAACCTTATTTTTCTGATAATAATCGTATAATCTAACAAATGTTTTCGATTATATTTTTTTACGGTGACAACTCGCCACAGGTGCATTGCGATTTGCATGCATTCATGACAGAACCGTGTTTATTTTTCCTTGTCTTGTGCAACATGTACAATATCATATACCTTGGGAAATTGTGTTCTGTTTATTTTTCTACAGTTGTGAAGTGACCACATAGTATGGTCTTTGTCTTTCCAATGACATTCCAGCCATGTAGTATATTTTGTCATCTTGTATCCTTATGAGAGGAGAGGGGAAACGATTAAGAAAGGCATCCCTTGCAGTAGTAAGATTCTAATATTGTCACAAAGGTCAGCTGACACGTTGCCTCCTGTAAATTTAGCGCACACTGATGCAGGAGATAGATTTAATGGGCAATGGTTGGCAGGCACCCCCCTCCTAAAGACGCAGGGATACTGAGAGAGAGAGCTGGGTGTTGAGGAAGAGGGCAGTAGGCAAGAGAGAGTTAGAGAGAGTGAGAGTGGAGTCGTTTTGCTGTGGCTCCTCAGTAAACCCAAGTTAGAGACAGACAGGGCATTGTATTGACAGCAGCATGATCCTTATCACATTTGGACTCTATCTTCCACTATTGTTTTGTTATGTCTTGTCTCAGTCCTCTTTCCTGGACAATATTCTCTCATTCCCAGCAGGTAAGAGAGCCAGCCGTGTGTGTGTGTGTACATGCGCATACTCATGCATGTGTGTGTGTTTATATGTGTGTGTGTTTATATATGTGTGTGTGTGTGTTTATATGTGTGTGTGTGTGTGTGTTTATATGTGTGTGTGTGTTTATATATGTGTGTGTGTGTTTATATGTGTGTGTGTGTGTGTTTATATGTGTGTTTGTGTGCGTGCAGGAATATGTCATGCACAGTTTTGACAAGCTGCAGTCCGACCCTGGGTAAACCCCATGTCATGTCTTATCCTGATTGTCTTTGCACTTTGAAGAACTGCGTGTGTTCCTGTGTATTTCCCCTTAATTTCTGGAATATGAAATGCTGTCAGAATGGAAATGTCTCTATAAATAGCGTCTGTGGACAGTTCCTGACAGGGAGGCGGGCATATGGTGCTTCATATGTGTATTCAGCCAGAGCCAGGAGCAGCTCTCTCCAGTGTGGATGACTACACGTATCATGTTACAGCTCCCAGTCTGAATATTCTGCTGTTCTTATTGGATTCTAGTTATTATGTGTTAGATTTGTAGAGCTATTTTACTTGTTTTTGTATATCTATGTAGATACCAGTTCTAGCTTCTAGTATTGTCAATAACCTACCAGACTGTACAGTCGTGGCCAAAAGTTTTGAGAATAACACAAATATTAATTTCCACAAAGTTTGCTGCTTCAGTGTCTTTAGATATTTTTGTCAGATGTTACTATGGAATACTGAAGTATAATTACAAACATTTCATAAGTGTCAAAGGCGTTTATTGACAATTACATGAAGTTGATGCAAAGAGTCAATATTTGCAGTGTTGACCCTTCTTTTTCAAGACCTCTGCAATCCGCCCTGGCATGCTGTCAATTAACTTCAGGGCCACATCCTGACTGATGGCAGCCCATTCTTGTATAATCAATGCTTGGAGTTTGTCAGAATTTCTGGGTTGTTTGTTTGTCCACCCGCCTCTTGAGGATTGACCACAAGTTCTCAATGGGATTAAGGTCTGGGGAGTTTCCTGGCCATGGACCCAAAATATCCATGTTTTGTTCCCCGAGCCACTTAGTTCTCACTTTTGCCTTATGGCAAGGTGCCCCATCATGCTAGAAAGGCATTGTTCGTCACCAAACTGTTCCTGGATGGTTGGGAGAAGTTGTTCTCAGAGGATGTGTTGGTACCATTCTTTATTCATGGCTGTGTTCTTAGGCAAATTTGTGAGTGAGCGCACTCCCTTGGCTGAGAAGCAACCCCACACATGAATGGTCTCGGGATGCTTTACTGTTGGCATGACACAGGACTGATGGTAGCGCTCACCTTATCTTCTCCGCACAAGCTTTTTTCTGGATGCCCCAAACAATCGGAAAGGGGATTCATCAGAGAAAATGGGTTAGGGTTAGGGTTAGGGTTAGGGTTATTTACACCAGTCCTCAGCAGTCCAATCCCTGTACCTTATGCAGAATATCAGTCTGTCCCTGATGTTTTTCCTGGAAAGAAGTGGCTTCTCTGCTGCACTTCTTGACACCAGGCCATCCTCCAAAAATCTTTGCCTCACTGTGCGTGCAGATGCACTCACACCTGCCTGCTGCCATTCCTGAGCAAGCTCTGTACTGGTGGTGCCCCGATCCCGCAGCTGAATCAACTTTAGGAGACGGTCCTGGTGCTTGCTGGACTTTCTTGGGCTCCCTGAAGCCTTCTTCACAACAATTGAACCGCTCTCCTTGAAGTTCTTGATGATCCAATAAATGGTTGATTTAGGTGCAATCTTACTGGCAGCAATATCCTTGCCTGTGAAGCCCGTTTTGTGCAAAGCAATGATGACGGCACGTGTTTCCTTGCAGGTAACCATGATTGACAGAGGAAGAGCAATGATTCCAAGCACCACCCTCCTTTTGAAGCTTCCAGTCTGTTATTCGAACTCAATCAGCATGACAGAGTGATCTCCAGCCTTGTCCTCGTCAACACTCACACCTGTGTTAACGAGAGCATCACTGACGTGATGTCAGCTGGTCCTTTTGTGGCAAGGCTGAAATGCAGTGGAAATGTTTTTGGGGGATTCAGGTCATTTGCATGGCAAAGAGGGACTTTGCAATTAATTGCAATTCATCTGATCACTCTTCATAACATTCTGGAGTATATGCAAATTGCCATTATACAAACTGAGGCAGCAGACTTTGTGAAAATTAATATTTGTGTCATTCTCAAAACATTTGGCCACAGCTGTACATTTGGATACATTTACAGATCACTTTCAGTTCAGCTGATGTTTGTTGTGAAGGGGAGGATCTGCTGATTGAGTGGATTTTAACTTGGAAGCTGCAACACCACTTCTTTGCCAATGCCCCTATGCAGGAGCTTTTCCTTTATGGCTTGTTAGTGAGGTGTTGTCTGGTCTCTGCCTCTGCAGGATGCAGTAACATACAGATTGTTATACACACCTTACCATCCACTCTGATGCAGTTAGAAATAAGCCAACATTGAGTTTTCTTTAAGCCCCTTCAACTAGTTTTGACACTGACTCTATTCATTTAATTTCCCACTGATGTCAACATGACAAACAAATGAAATATGTCTATTACAAGGACATCCTCTGCAGGGTCGGTGTGTGTTTATTTCCCATGTGACTGACTTACCGTACTGTCCACTACTTTCCTCAGCTCTCCAACAACAACCTGCCCTGGACCAGCAGAGGACATTCAACCCCTGCTGTTTACTGAGTCCACCCCCGCCCCCCCTGTTCCCCCCTCCTCCCTCACTGTGGCACCGCAGTGGTCATGTGAGTCCAAAGTCATGTGACTTGCCCGTGTGACAAGTGTATGATTGTTGATTTGTCCTTGGGTGCTGTCCAAACCTCACTCCCTGGCTACGTTCCAAATGGCACCCTATTCCCTATTTAGCGTACTACATTTGATAGGGCTGTGGTCAAAATTAGTGGACTATAAAGTATAGGGAACAGCGTGTCATTTCTGACTTAGCCTCCCTCTTGCCCTCCTCCGCCACTGACTAAGAGCAGTAGGGATTTCTGATGATAGAGTAGGTATGATGATAGAGTAGGTGTGTGCAGGAAGCAATGGATTAACTGGTCTCCCACGAGTGCTGACTGCAGATCAGGGTTGATGAGGGGATACGACCTTAGAGGGTCCTGTTAGAGATACAACTCTGTCTGTTAGAGGGTCCTGTTAGAGATACAACTCTGTCTGTTAGAGGGTCCTGTTAGAGATACAACTCTGTCTGTTAGAGGGTCCTGTTAGAGATACAACTCTGTCTGTTAGAGGGTCCTGTTAGAGATACAACTCTGTCTGTTAGAGGGTCCTGTTAGAGATACAACTCTGTCTGTTAGAGGGTCCTGTTAGAGATACAACTCTGTCTGTTAGAGGGTCCTGTTAGAGATACAACTCTGTCTGTTAGAGGGTCCTGTTAGAGATACAACTCTGTCTGTTAGAGGGTCCTGTTAGAGATACAACTCTGTCTGTTAGAGGGTCCTGTTAGAGATACAACTCTGTCTGTTAGAGGGTCCTGTTAGAGATACAACTCTGTCTGTTAGAGGGTCCCGTTAGAGATACAACTCTGTCTGTTAGAGGGTCCTGTTAGAGATACAACTCTGTCTGTTAGAGGGTCCTGTTAGAGATACAACTCTGTCTGTTAGAGGGTCCTGTTAGAGATACAACTCTGTCTGTTAGAGGGTCCTGTTAGAAATACAACTCTGTCTGTTAGAGGGTCCTGTTAGAGATACAACTCTGTCTGTTAGAGGGTCCTGTTAGAGATACAACTCTGTCTGTTAGAGGGTCCTGTTAGAGATACAACTCTGTCTGTTAGAGGGTCCTGTTAGAAATACAACTCTGTCTGTTAGAGGGTCCTGTTAGAGATACAACTCTGTCTGTTAGAGGGTCCTGTTAGAGATACAACTCTGTCTGTTAGAGGGTCCTGTTAGAGATACAACTCTGTCTGTTAGAGGGTCCTGTTAGAGATACAACTCTGTCTGTTAGAGGGTCCTGTTAGAAATACAACTCTGTCTGTTAGAGGGTCCTGTTAGAGATACAACTCTGTCTGTTAGAGGGTCCTGTTAGAGATACAACTCTGTCTGTTAGAGGGTCCTCTTAGAGATACAACTCTGTCTGTTAGAGGGTCCTGTTAGAAATACAACTCTGTCTGTTAGAGGGTCCTGTTAGAGATACAACTCTGTCTGTTAGAGGGTCCTGTTAGAGATACAACTCTGTCTGTTAGAGGGTCCTGTTAGAGATACAACTCTGTCTGTTAGAGGGTCCTGTTAGAGATACAACTCTGTCTGTTAGAGGGTCCTGTTAGAAATACAACTCTGTCTGTTAGAGGGTCCTGTTAGAAATACAACTCTGTCTGTTAGAGGGTCCTCTTAGAGATACAACTCTGTCTGTTAGAGGGTCCTGTTAGAGATACAACTCTGTCTGTTAGAGGGTCCTGTTAGAGATACAACTCTGTCTGTTAGAGGGTCCTGTTAGAGATACAACTCTGTCTGTTAGAGGGTCCTGTTAGAGATACAACTCTGTCTGTTAGAGGGTCCTGTTAGAGATACAACTCTGTCTGTTAGAGGGTCCTGTTAGAGATACAACTCTGTCTGTTAGAGGGTCCTGTTAGAAATACAACTCTGTCTGTTAGAGGGTCCTGTTAGAGATACAACTCTGTCTGTTAGAGGGTCCTGTTAGAAATACAACTCTGTCTGTTAGAGGGTCCTGTTAGAGATACAACTCTGTCTGTTAGAGGGTCCTGTTAGAGATACAACTCTGTCTGTTAGAGGGTCCTGTTAGAGATACAACTCTGTCTGTTAAAGGGTCCTGTTAGAGATACAACTCTGTCTGTTAGAGGGTCCTGTTAGAGATACAACTCTGTCTGTTAGAGGGTCCTGTTAGAGATACAACTCTGTCTGTTAGAGGGTCCTCTTAGAGCTGATGACTGAATGGAAGAGTGTTTTTGTCTGATTGGTTTAGAATGAGGAGTCCAGTAAGGGGGGTAATCACAGAGAAGATACAGATACAGGGACGGAGCTGAAAGGTCCCAGCTGTGTCCCAGGCCCCCCTGGCCCCAACGGACCCCCCGGTCCTCAGGTAGGTAAACTTATCCACCCCCAACTGTCTTCTGTTAACGTTGTCATCCCACTGGCTTCATCAATTCAATATATATATTTTTTAAGCCAGATAATGGCCAATACAGTTATAATACAGTTATAATGCAAATATTTGGTAGAGTATTTAATCAGGTTTTATCAGGTGGAGATCCCAGTTAGTTGCCTGAGCTTCCTTACTTGTCAGTAATGGTGGTATACAGGTGTTGGGGGGGTTGGCTAAGTCCTCTATAGGCCTCTAGCAACTCTTTACCATCTGAGACCCGTGTGAGATCCTTCTCCCTTCCTCTTGTACCTCTAGAGCTGGGGACAGGGACAGGGACGGGGATTACATGGAGCTCTGCAACACAGCAGCCCATTAATGCTCCACATTTAGACACGACACAAATAGCCTTTTTCCACTGGCTGCCACTACTCTCCGTCCCTCCACACACCATTCTTAGAAACAAACCAAACAGCCCAGTCTGCTTGGAAAGATATATTGAGTGGAGGGAGTCAATTCCTGTATCGTCAATTCCTGTATCGTCAATTCCTGTATTGCTGTGTGGAGGGTGGTGGTGGTTTTGCTGTGTGGAGGGTGGTGGTGTTGCTGTGTGGAGGGTGGTGGTGGTGTTGCTGTGTGGAGGGTGGTGGTGTTACTGTGTGGAGGGTGGTGGTATTGCTGTGTGGAGGGTGGTGGTGTTGCTGTGTGGATGGTGGGTGGGTGGTGGTGTTGCTGTGCGGAGGGTGGTGGTGTTACTGTGTGGAGGGTGGTGGTATTGCTGTGTGGATGGTGGGTGGGTGGGTGGTGGTGTTGCTGTGCGGAGGGTGGGTGGTGGTGTTGCCTTGTGGAGGGTGGTGGTGTTGCTGTGTGGAGGGTGGTGGTGTTGCTGTGTGGAGGGTGGTGGTGTTGCTGTGTGGATGGTGGGTGGGTGGTGGTGTTGCTGTGCGGAGGGTGGTGGTGTTACTGTGTGGAGGGTGGTGGTGTTGCTGTGTGGAGGGTGGTGGTGTTGCTGTGTGGAGGGTGGTGGTGTTGCTGTGTGGAGGGTGGGAGGGTGGTGGTGTTGCTGTGCGGAGGGTGGTGGTGTTGCCGTGTGGAGGGTGGGTTGGTGATGGTGTTGCTGTGTGGAGGGTGGTGGTGTTGCTGTGTGGAGGGTGGGAGGGTGGTGGTGTTGCTGTGCAGAGGGTGGGTGGGTGGTGGTGTTGCTGTGCGGAGGGTGGTGGTGTTGCCGTGTGGAGGGTGGGTGGGTGGTGGTGTTGCCGTGTGGAGGGTGGTGGTGTTGCCATGTGGAGGGTGGTGGTGTTGCTGTGTGGAGGGTGGGTGGGTGGTGGTGTTGCTGTGTGGAGGGTGGGTGGGTGGTGGTGTTGCCGTGTGGAGGGTGGGTGGGTGGTGGTGTTGCCGTGTGGAGGGTGGTGGTGTTGCCATGTGGAGGGTGGTGGTGTTGCTGTGTGGAGGGTGGTGGTGTTACTGTGTGGAGGGTGGTGGTGTTGCTGTGTGGAGGGTGAGTGGGTGGTGGTGTTGCTGTGTGGAGGGTGGGTGGGTGGTGGTGTTGCTGTGCGGAGGGTGGTGGTGTTGCTGTGTGGAGGGTGGTGGTGTTGTGGTGGTGTTGCTGTGTGGAGGGTGGTGGTGTTGTGGTGGTGTTGGTGGGTGGTGGTGTTGTGGTGGGTGGTGGTGTTGCTGTGTGGAGGGTGGTGGTGTTGTGTTGGTGTTGCTGTGTGGAGGGTGGGGGTGTTGTGGTGGTGTTGCTGTGTGGTGGGTGGTGGTGTTGTGGTGGGTGGTGGTGTTGCTGTGTGGAGGGTGGTGGTGTTGTGGTGGTGTTGCTGTGTGGAGGGTGGGTGGTGGTGTTGCTGTGTGGTGAGTGGTGGTGTTGCTGTGTGGAGGGTGGTGGTGTTGTGGTGGTGTTGCTGTGTGGAGGGTGGGAGGGTGGTGGTGTTGCTGTGTGGTGAGTGGTGGTGTTGCTGTTTGGAGGGTGGTGGTGTTGCTGTGTGGAGGGTGGTGGTGTTGTAATGCAGACAATCCTATAGTAATTCCAGAGTCCTATAAATGGCCACTTGCCTAGATGGCAACCTGTCAAGGAGAGGAGAACATGATTGGTAGACTCTTCAGATTGGTCTTTCACATCCGTATTCATACACAATTTAGCCTATACAGTATGGCACCGGAGTTAGCTGACTGCAAAGGAAGCTAACAACAAACACATTTGGTGTCAGTATGGATCCTGTACCTGCTCATTGAAATGACATTGTGAAGGGAAATAATATTTAGAATATTACTGGGATTGTAAATAATCAGTCGATGGCATAAAGACAGAAAAAGCCCATGTTCTGATTGGTTAGATATCTGATTATTGTTGACCTTCTACAGGGTCCAGCTGGGCTACCAGGTCTGAAGGGACCAAAAGGTGAAAAGGTAAGTGTCATTTATGAACAGTTTTTTATAAACAGTTGAATGATTGAAAACTGCCATTATACGAAGCGGAAAGGCCTTGTATGAAAAAGCAGCAGTTATATCTCTCTCTCTCTTTGTCTCTCTTTCTCGCTCTCTCTCTCTCTCTCTCTCTCTCTCTCTCTCTCTCTCTCTCTCTCTCTCTCTCTCTCTCTCTCTCTCCACCTCCATCCAACGATCTTGTTGCCAGGGAGAACTGGGACGACCTGGACAAAAGGTGAGAGCACCCATTGATCATTCTATTAGCTCTGCTAAGTGGATTTGCTGAAAAATGGGATCCAGTCCCTCCTCAGTCTGTCTGGTGGGCTGTAACTCACGTCCCCGCCGCCCGCCTGTCCACCCGCCTGTCCGCCCGCTGCCTGCTTATGAGCATTATGAAATTCAGAGAAAGACAAGCAGCACAACCTTGACACGATGCCAGGACAGCTAGGACACAGAGAGAGAAAGACAAGCAGCACAACCTTGACACGATGCCAGGACAGCTAGAAAACAGAGAGAGAAAGACGAGCAGCACAACCTGGACACGATGCCAGGACAGCTAGGACACAGAGAGAGAAAGACAAGCAGCACAACCTTGACACGATGCCAGGACAGCTAGAAAACAGAGAGAGAAAGACGAGCAGCGCAACCTGGACACGATGCCAGGACAGCTAGGATACAGAGAGAGAAAGACAAGCAGCACAACCTGGACACGATGCCAGGACAGCTAGGAAACAGAGAGAGAAAGACAAGCAGCACAACCTGGACACGATGCCAGGACAGCTAGGACACAGAGAGAGAAAGACAAGCAGCACAACCTGGACACGATGCCAGGACAGCTAGGACACAGAGAGAGAAAGACAAGCAGCACAACCTGGACACGATGCCAGGACAGCTAGGATACAGAGAGAGAAAGACAAGCAGCACAACCTGGACACGATGCCAGGACAGCTAGGAAACAGAGAGAGAGAGAAAGACAAGCAGCACAACCTGGACACGATGCCAGGACAGCTAGGACACAGAGAGAGAAAGACAAGCAGCACAACCTGGACACGATGCCAGGACAGCTAGGACACAGAGAAAGAAAGACAAGCAGCACAACCTGGACACGATGCCAGGACAGCTAGGAAACAGAGAGAGAGAGAAAGACAAGCAGCACAACCTGGACACGATGCCAGGACAGCTAGGATAACAGAGAGAGCCGCTGAGATAGAAGATGGATAGAATCATTCTGCTGAGTTGGAGAGGAGAGTGGATGAACCTCCCATCCCGTCCCATGTCTCCTCTAACAGATGGGGAACTTATGGTCACCCTGTTAGCTCCTGAAACCTATCCAGCTTCACCCTTCACCCTTCCTGTTCAGGAGGATGCAGCGTTACAGCACCTTCACATAGAGATGTATTGCATAGAAAATAGATCATTGTCGGAGGGACAGGAGAGGAGTGAGACCTGTCAGAAGAGTAGTGTGGTCCTAATCAATTGGTGTCTGCAGTTATGTATTAAAACAGTTCCGTTGGGAGAGCTTCACACTGCGTCCCAAATGGCACCCTATTCCCTTTATAGTTCAATACTTTTGACCAGGGCCCATGGTCAAAAGTAGTGCACTATATAGAGAATAGGGTTCCATTTGGGACGTGTCCTCAGTCACTGCCCTGCTCTGTCTGAGCTGCAGGGCTGGCTGTGTACAGCAGCAGCATTGCAGTGCAATTTGGCTTTGTGCTCGAGCCAGACCATAAATCATTTTATTTCCCACAAGCAGAGGGCCGTCCTGTTCTATATATACGGCCTATCATTTAATTAAAGAGGACAGAGTGACAGACCTTGTTAAAGTCCTCTCTCGCCACATGATGGACCAGGGTAAAAACAGAACACAGGTTGTCATGTCAACATCCCGACCGGCTTATGGAATTCTCTGTAACTATTCAGAACAATCCTGTTTGTAACTCCTGCTGTATGTTACTTCTATGATATTACACATGGAAATATTATACTGTACACTACACAGCTTACATGGATAGCTGCTGATTCATTCAATAATGCTTTTGTTTTTTAAATGATGCTAGGTCAGCTGGTAATTTTGTATATATGGCAGTCTTCATGCCCTGTGTTTTCTAGTCAGTTCAGAACTTCTGGTCTGGTTGAAGTAGTGTTCTAACGGTTCTGATATGGCTCAGCTATTCCCAGACATACCCTATGTACCGTACACATGAGGCTGCTGAGGGGAGGACCATAGAAACCATGGAAACCATGTGTTTGATGTATTTGATACCATTCCACAATGTCCGCTCCAACCATTACCATGAGTCCGTCCTCCCCAATTGAGGTGCCACCAACCTCCTGTGGTACTGTGTGATAACTGTAAAAGTCTGCTAAATTAGGGATTCCCAAAGTGGAGCTTCTGCAGGGAGTCTGCGGCATGATTCTTATTTTTTTAACAACAATAATAATACATTCATTAATCAAATGTTTTTAAATTAATATTGCTAGCAACAACCGATTAAACACATTTTGCAGAAGGGATCTGTGAAAAGTTTTTAGACTAGAGGGTGCAATACAATACAATGTATTATTCAACCACAATTTCTGTTAAACCTCAGACGCACAGCCTGGGACTGGGAGGTTCATCTGTACATAGGTATCCACAGTTCTCCATCAATTATACATTTCTTTATCTAAATTCTTCTTGTATTCCCCAAAATGTTGTTTTGAACATAATGGCACTGTAATTTATGCCTAAAACTGCAACATTTTGCCAGTCTCCTTGGCAAAATGGGTAGAACTAATTTGGTCACCTATTTTAGTTTTAGTCTTAGACCTAGATTTAATCAGATCAAGTGTTAACAGGCGATAGCCAACACCTGCATAGCTGATGTTTTGGCGGTGTCAGAGGTGTAACTCTGTTCGAGCTGTCACATCGGTGAGAGGCAGCTGCTCATGTGGTCATTTTCACCAAGCCATTCCACTTGTCAGAAGTTCAGAATGAGAAAGTGTAGGCTATATAGAAACGACACTCAAACAATATAATAAGGATTTACACTGAGTGGACAAAACATTACGGAAAAACATTATGCTCTTTCCATAACCTCTACAGGATTGGTGGGTCCCCCTCGGGAAGGTTGAGCTAACGTAGGCTAATGCGATTAGCATGAGGTTGTAAGTAACAAGAAAATTCGCAGGACATATACATATCTGATATTGGCAGAAAGCTTAAATTGTTGTTAATCTAACTGCACTGTCCAATTTACAGTAGCTATTACAGTGAAAGAATACCATGCTATTGTTTGAAGAGAGTGTTCTTTCCATAACATAGACTGACCAGGTGAATCCAGGTGAAAGTTATGATCCCGTATTGATGTAATTTGTTAAATCCACTTCAGTCAGTGTAGATGAAGGGGAGGAAACAGGTTAAAGAAGGATTTTTAAGCCTTGAGACAATTGGGACATGGATTGTGTATGTGTGCCATTCAGAGGGTGAATGGGCAAGACAAAATATTTAAGTGCCTTTGAACGGGGTATGGTAGTAGGTGCCAGGCGCACCAGTTTGTGTCAAGAACTGCAACGCTGCTGGGTTTTTCATGCTCAGTTTCCTGTGTGTATCAAGAATGGTCAACCACCCCAAAGGACATCCAGCAACTTGCCACAACTGTGGGAAGCATTGGAGTCAACATGGGCCAGCATCCCTGTGGAATGCTTTCGACACCTTGTAGACTCCATGCCCCGACGAATTGAGGCTGTTCTGTTACAGTTATCGTTTTTTCCCCCAGGGCGTCTCATTATCATAGCTTTAGTCAGAAAAAATAAGTTGTCAAGTATTTTCTGTGATAGTTATTGTTGACGAAATTTACACTGGTACTAGAATTGCAAGAAATTAGCTTTAAAATGGCAAAATGGCCTCTATGCCCAAAGGCAAAATGTGTAGAATTACAAGTAATGAGCTTTTCTTCTCTGACGCTAAGAGGGGGGCCTTTAAAGATGTATTTCCCAGGGCCCAAGACTTGAAGTCATAGTAAAATTGCTTGTATGCTATTTATTGTCCACTCTGAAGTAGGACTTGTGTTCTGATATTATGAGGGGGTCCCTGATGAATTTGCTATCACAAAAGGGGTCCCCCACACAAAAACTATTTGGGAACCCTGTGCTAAAGAAATTATGTTGTGGCCCATCAGGGTCGGACTGGGCCTCCAGGTCTCCCGGGGCGCCAGGGACCAGCCGGGTGGCCAGGACCAAATGGGCCCAAGGTGAGTAAGTCCTATTTCATGGTGCCCATATGTCAATATGATATTATACCGTACCATAGTATGGTGTAAAAAATGATAGAACACAAATTATGCAATAAGATAAGATGGCATGTGTGTTCCTGTACCTACAGGTGTTAGATCTTAATTTGACCAGTTTCGTGGCAAGAGTAAAATAATCTTGCAGCAGGAGGATTTGATTATTTAAAAAAGGGATAATTTCTAATGAGAAAGGACTGTAGTTTTGATAGGCCACAGCAGGCTATATATTAGGAGTGAGATCAAGAAAGAGAACTGTGTGTTTTCAGTGAATTTATGTAAATCATGAGGCTCATTTGAATTTCCTACGGTGCAGGAAAATTCTCTGCGACAACAGAGTGATCAAATTAAGATACCACGTCTGTATGATATTATTTGTCAAGGTAGATGAAGAATGTGTGTGTGTGTGTGTGTGTGTGTGTGTGTGTGTGTGTGTGTGTGTGTGTGTGTGTGTGTGTGTGTGTGTGTGCGTGCGTGCGTGCGTGCGTGCGTGCGTGCGTGCGTGTGGCAGGGGGAGAAGGGAGATGGTGGATTGATGGGAATACCTGGAGCAAGAGGACCTCTTGGACCTAAGGTCTGTGAACCTTCATCTTTCACCGAGAAAATTGTCTGATTTCAACCATAATGTTATTCATAATTTCTATACTTCAGACCTCTGATCTTCCTTCTTAGGGTTTACCTGGATACAAAGGAGAAAAGGTGGGTGATTACTTCAAATGTTTTTGACTGCTTTCTTTTATTCTATTACATTACAAACCATATTTTAGTTCCTCTGGGTTGGTTCAGCAACATGTGTGTGTTTTCAGTGTATCTGCCTGATCAGGTCTCCTGTTTATGGATGTTTTGTTTACAGTTGTTTTGTCTCCTGTCTGTCTCATCAGGGTTCCCGTGGTGACCGCAGTGAGAGCGGGATGAAGGGAGACAAGGGCACAATGGGCTTTCCTGGAATGCTTGGACAGAAAGTGAGACATACATCTTGTAATCTCTTGATCTAGACATTATCTGATGTTTATCAGCTGCTGGGGTTGATCTGGAGGGAGGGGAGGAGGAGGAGGAGGAGGAGGAGCAGGAGGAGGAGGTCAATGTAGGGTGACATGTAGTGGAGGTTCATTGAACAACAGGATAAAAACAGAATCAACTGGCCCTCCATAATAACTCAAGAACACAATTCTAAATGTGACCACAGTTATTTATATGACGTACCGGCATATGTTGTTGTTGATGGAGTGCTGTGGTTTATGTCCTCAGGGTGAAATGGGTCCAAAGGGAGAACCTGGAATCTCAGGCAATAGAGGACCGACGGGCAGACCAGGGAAGAGGGGCAAACAGGTGAGAGAGATATCTTATTATTAAACAGGTGAGAGATATACTTTATTAGTAAACAGGTGAGAGATATACTTGATTAGTAAACAGGTGAGAGATATACTGCATCCTACTGCTGGCTTGCTTCTGAAGCTAAGCAGGGTTGGTCCTGGTCAGTCCCTGGATGGGAGACCAGATGCTGCTGGAAGTGGTGTTGGAGGGCCAGTAGGAGTCACTCTTTCCTCTGGTCTAAAATAATATCCCAGGGCAGTGATTGGGGACATGTGCTGTCTTTCGGGTGGGACGTTAAACAGGTGTCCTGGCTCTCTGTGGTCACTAAAGATCCCATGGCACTTATTGTTAGAGTAGGGGTGTTAACCCTGGTGTCCTGGCTAAATTCCCAATCTGGCCCTCAAACCATCACGGCCACCTAATCATCCCAAGCTTACTATTGGCTCATTCACCCCCCCTCCCCTGAAACTATTCCCCAGGTCATTGCTGTAAATGAGAATGTGTTCTCAGTCAACTTACCTGGTAAAATAACGGTAAATAAATAAATAAATAAATACTTGATTAGTAAACAGGTGAGAGATATACTTGATTATTAAACAGGTGAGAGATATACAGCATTAAACAGGTGAGAGAGATGCTGTATTAAACAGGTGAGAGAGATGCTGTATTAAACAGGTGAGAGATATACTGTATTAAACAGGTGAGAGATATACTGTATTATCAAATCAAATGTATTTTTATATAGCCCTTCGTACATCAGCTGATATTCTCAAAGTGCTGTACAGAAACCCAGCCTAAAACCCCAAACAGCAAGCAAAGCATGTGAAAGAAGCACGGTGGCTAGGAAAAACTCCCTAGGAAAAACTCCCTAGAAAGGCCAAAAACCTAGGAAGAAACCTAGAGAGGAACCAGGCTATGAGGGGTGGCCAGTCCTCTTCTGGCTGTGCAGGGTGGATATTATAACAGAACATGGTCAAAATGTTAAAATGTTAAAATGTTCATAAATGACCAGCATGGTCAAATAATAATAATCATAGTAGTTGTCGAGGGTGCAACAAGCACGTCCGGTGAACAGGTCAGGGTTCCATAGACGCAGGCAGAACAGTTGAAACTGGAGCAGCAGCACGGCCAGGTGGACTGGGGACAGCAAGGAGTCATCATACCAGGTAGTCCTGAGGCATGGTCCTAGGGCTCAGGTCCTCCGAGAGAAAGACAGAAAGAGAGAAAGAGAGAATTAGAGAGAGCATATTTAAATACACACAGGACACCGGATAAGACAAGAGAAATACTCCAGATGTAACAGACTGACCCTAGCCCCCCGACACATAAACTACTGCAGCATAAATACTGGAGGCTGAGACAGGAGGGATCAGAAGACACTGTGGCCCCATCCGATGATACCCCCGGACAGGGCCAAACAGGCAGGATATAACCCCACCCACTTTGCCAAAGCACAGCCCCCACACCACTAGAGGGATGTCTCCAACCACCAACTTACCGTCCTAAGACAAGGCCGAGTATAGCCCACAACGATCTCCGCCACGGCACAACCCAAGGGAGGGGGGGGGGGGGGGGGGGGGGCGCCAACCCAGACAGGAAGACCACGTCAGTGACTCAACCCACTCAAGTGACGCACCCCTCCCATGGACGGCATGGAAGAACACCAGTAGGCCAGTGACTCAGCCCCTGTAAAAGGGTTAGAGGCAGAGAATCCCAGTGGAAAGAGGGGAACCGGCAAGGCAGAGACAGCAAGGGCGGTTCGTTGCTCCAGCCTTTCCGTTCACCTTCACACTCCTGGGCCAGACTATACTTAATCATAGGACCTACTGAAGAGATAAGTCTTCAGTAAAGACTTAAAGGTTGAGACTGAGTCTGCGTCTCTCACATTGGTAGGCAGACCATTCCATAAAAATGGAGCTCTATAGGAGAAAGCCCTACCTCCAGCCGTTTGCTTAGAAATTCTAGGGACAATTAGGAGGCCTGCGTCTTGTGACCGTAGCGTACGTGTAGGTATGTACGGCAGGACCAAATCGGAAAGATAGGTAGGAGCAAGCCCATGTAATGCTTTGTAGGTTAGCAGTAAAACCTTGAAATCAGCCCTTGCCTTAACAGGAAGCCAGTGTAGGGAGGCTAGCACTGGAGTAATATGATCAAATTTTTTGGTTCTAGTCAGGATTCTAGCAGCCGTATTTAGCACTAACTGAAGTTTATTTAGTGCTTTATCCGGGTAGCCGGAAAGTAGAGCATTGCAGTAGTCCAGCCTAGAAGCAACAAAAGCATGGATGAACTTTTCTGCGTCATTTTTGGACAGAAAATTTCTGATTTTTGCAATGTTACGTAGATGGAAAAAAGCTGTCCTTGAAACAGTCATGATATGTTCTTCAAAAGAGAGATCAGGGTCCAGAGTAACGCCGAGGTCCTTCACAGTTTTATTTGAGACGACTGTACAACCATCCAGATTAATTGTCAGATTCAACAGAAGATCTCTTTGTTTCTTGGGACCTAGAACAAGCATCTCTGTTTTGTCCGAGTTTAAAAGTAGAAAGTTTGCAGCCATCCACTTCTTTATGTCTGAAACACAGGCTTCTAGCGAGGGCAATTTTGGGGCTTCACCATGTTTCATTGAAATGTACAGCTGTGTGTCGTCCGCATAGCAGTGAAATTTAACATTATGTTTTCGAATGACATTCCCAAGAGGTAAAATATATAGTGAAAACAATAGTGGTCCTAAAACGGAACCTTGAGGAACACCGAAATTTACAATTGATTTGTCAGAGGACAAACCATTCACAGAGACAAACTGATATCTTTCCGACAGATAAGATCTAAACCAGGCCAGAACTTGTCCATGTAGACCAATTTGGGTTTCCAATCTCTCCAAAAGAATGTGGTGATCGATGGTATCAAAAGCGGCACTAAGATCTAGGAGCACGAGGACAGATGCAGAGCCTTGGTCTGACGTCATTAAAAGGTCATTTACCACCTTCACAAGTGCAGTCTCAGTGCTATGATGGGGTCTAAAACCAGACTGAAGCGTTTCGTATACATTGTTTGTCTTCAGGAAGGCAGTGAGTTGCTGTGCAACAGCTTTTTCTAAAATTTTTGAGAGGAATGGAAGATTCGATATAGGCCGATAGTTTTTTATAATTTCTGGATCAAGATTCGGCTTTTTCAAGAGAGGCTTTATTACTGCCACTTTTAGTGAGCTTGGTACACATCCGGTGGATAGAGAGCCGTTTATTATGTTCAACATAGGAGGGCCAAGCACAGGAAGCAGCTCTTTCAGTAGTTTAGTTGGAATAGGGTCCAGTATGCAGCTTGAGGGTTTGGAGGCCATGATTATTTTCATCATTGCGTCAAGAGATATAGTACTAAAACACTTTAGTATCTCCCTTGATCCTAGGTCCTGGCAGAGTTGTGCAGACTCAGGACAATGGAGCTTTGGAGGAATACCCAGATTTAAAGAGGAGTCTGTAATTTGCTTTCTAATGATCATGATCTTTTCCTCAAAGAAGTTCATAAATTTATTACTGCTGAAGTGAAAGCCATCCTCCATTTGCGAAGGCTGCTTTTTAGTTAGCTTTGCGACAGTATCAAAAAGAAATTCCGGATTGTTCTTATTTTCCTCAATTAAGTTGGAAAAATAGGATGATCGAGCAGCTGTAAGGGCTCTTCGATACTGCACGGTACTGTCTTTCCAAGCTAGTCGGAAGACTTCCAGTTTGGTGTGGCGCCATTTCCGTTCCAATTTTCTGGAAGCTTGCTTCAGAGCTCGTGTATTTTCTGTATACCAGGGAGCTAGTTTCTTATGACAGATGTTTTTAGTTTTTAGGGGTGCAACTGCATCTAGGGTATTGCGCAAGGTTAAATTGAGTTCCTCGGTTAGGTGGTTAACTGATTTTTGTCCTCTGACGTCCTTGGGTAGGCAGAGGCAGTCTGGAAGGGCATCAAGGAATCTTTGGGTTGTCTGAGAATTTATAGCACGACTTTTAATGCTCCTTGGTTGGGGTCTGAGCAGATTATTTGTTGCAATTGCAAACGTAATAAAATGGTGGTCCGATAGTCCAGGATTATGAGGAAAAACATTTAGATCCACAACATTTATTCCATGGGACAAAACTAGGTCCAGAGTATGACTGTGGCAGTGGGTAGGTCCAGAGACAGGTTGGACAAAACCCACTGAGTCGATGATGGCTCCGAAAGCCTTTTGGAGTGGGTCTGTGGACTTTTCCATGTGAATGTTAAAGTCACCAAAAATTAGAATATTATCTGCTATGACTACAAGATCCGATAGGAATTCAGGGAACTCAGTGAGGAACCCTGCATATGGCCCAGGAGGCCTATAAACATTAGCTATAAAAAGTGAGTGAGTAGGCTGCATAGATTTCATGACTAGAAGCTCAAAAGACGAAAACGTCATTGTTGTTTTTTTTTTTGTAAATTGAAATTTGCTATCGTAAATGTTAGCAACACCTCCGCCTTTGCCGGATGCACGGGGGGTATGGTCACTAATGTAACCAGGGAGTGAGGCCTCATTTAACACAGTAAATTCATCAGGCTTAAGCCATGTTTCAGTCAGGCCAATCACATCAAGATTATTATCAGTGATTAGTTCATTGACTATAACTGCCTTGGAAGTGAGGGATCTAACATTAAGTAACCCAATTTTGAGATGTGAGGTATCACAATCTCTTTCAATAATGGCAGGAATGGAGGAGGTCTTTATACTAGTGAGATTGCTAAAGCGAACACCGCCATTTTTAATTTTGCCCAACCTAGATCGAGGCACAGACACGGTCTCAATGGGGAAAGCTGAGCTGACTACGCTGACTGTGCTAGTGGCAGACTCCACTAAGCTGGCAGGCTGGCTAACAGCCTGCTGCCTGGCCTGCACCCTATTTCATTGTGGAGCTAGAGGAGTTAGAGCCCTGTCTATGTTCGTAGATAAGATGAGAGCACCCCTCCAGCTAGGATGGAGTCCGTCACTCCTCAACAGGCCAGGCTTGGTCCTGTTTGTGGGTGAGTCCCAGAAAGAGGGCCAATTATCTACAAATTCTATCTTTTGGGAGGGGCAGAAAACAGTTTTCAACCAGCGATTGAGTTGTGAGACTCTGCTGTAGAGCTCATCACTCCCCCTAACTGGGAGGGGGCCAGAGACAATTAATCGATGCCGACACATCTTTCTAGCTGATTTACACGCTGAAGCTATGTTGCGCTTGGTGACCTCTGACTGTTTCATCCTAACATCGTTGGTGCCGACGTGGATAACAATATCTCTATACTCTCTACACTCGCCAGTTTTAGCTTTAGCCAGCACCGTCTTTAGATTAGCCTTAACGTCGGTAGCCCTGCCCCCTGGTAAACAGTGTATGATCGCTGGATGATTAGTTTTAAGTCTAATACTGCGGGTAATGGAGTCGCCAATGACTAGGGTTTTCAATTTGTCAGAGCTAATGGTGGGAGCCGTCGGCGTCTCAGACCCCACAACGGGAGGAGTAGAGACCAGAGAAGTCTCGGCCTCCGACTCCGACTCGCTTAATGGGGAGAACCGGTTGAAAGTTTCTGTCGGCTGAATAAGCGACACCGGTTGAGCATTCCTACAGCGTTTCCCTCCAGAAGCCATGAGAAAGATGTCCGGCTGCGGGGACCGTGCGAGGGGGTTTATACTAACGTTACTATCTGTACTTACTGGTGGCACAGACGCTGTTTCATCCTTTCCTACACTGAAATTACCCTTGCCTAACGATCGCGTCTGAAGCTGGGCTTGCAGCACAGCTATCCTTGCCGTAAGGCGATCGTTCTCCTGTATATTATAAGTACAACGACTGCAATTAGAAGGCATCATGTTAATGTTACTTAGCTTCGGCTGTTTGAAGTCCTGACGAACCATGTCCAGATAAAACCTCCGGGGTGAAAAAGTTGAGTGAGGGAAAAAGTAAAAATATACGGTAATGAAAAAGTAAAAAACCGTCAGGTATCAAAGTAAGATCGGCAACAAAAACGCACAGCAGCGTAAACAAGTCTGCAAGTTGTGACCGGAAACAGGAAACCAGGCGTAGCCAATTGGATGGAAACCTAGCTACTAATGCGAGTCTGTGTATATGCAGGCTGAGTGTATAGCTGGATGAATTCTAGGGAGAACATCGAGTCAGATTTAGAGTGATTGGTATGTTCTTTGTTGGAGGCTCTGCCCATTAGGATCTTAATGATATAATATCATATGCTGTTAGAAGCTGTGATTAAAAATGTTCTGCCGATCTTTTTATTACCTTTATTTAACTAGGTAGGTCAGTTAAGAACAAATTCTTATTTTCAATGACGACCTAGAAATAGTGGGTTAACTGCCTTGTTCAGGGGCAGAACGTCAGATTTTGACCTTGTCAGCTCGGAGATTTGATCTAGAAACCTTTCGATTACTAGTCCAACGCTCTAACCACTATGCTACCTGCCGCCCTCTTTGAGCAACATACTGTAACTTCAAATCACTATGATGTGGTGACATGTTTTGACCACTGAAGGTTTACCATATGTTTGTCTGTCGATGTTTTTACATGTGGTGTTTTTACATGTGGTGTTTTTCTTGTCTGATTAAACAGGGAGGGAAGGGTGACAATGGGATTATCGGCCCTCTAGGTCCAGCAGGTCCTCAGGGGCCCCCAGGCCACCCTGGTCCCCCAGGTCTCCCAGCCTCAGGTAAGGACTTCACCTCCATCAGCTCTCCCATCTGAGCTTCGCTTCTTTAGAGGACGCTGTAGGGCTAGGGAGTGGGGCTAGGCTAACATGCTATATGTTGCCAGTCTGTGTATATGCAGGCTGAGTGTATAGCTGGATGAATTCTAGGGAGAACATCGAGTCAGATTTAGAGTGATTGGTATGTTCTTTGTTGGAGGCTCTGCCCATTTTCTGGACTCTGAAGGCTAGTTTCTCAGACCTAGATTATTAAACCTTGTCCTGTAATTAAAAGAAAGGCCCAATGGACAATCTCGCTGGAAAGTATATTTTGAGATTTAATATCGTGCCCTGTCAGTGTGTGAAGCTTCAGGGATAGGTGTGAGAAGCTTCAGGGATAGGTGTGAGAAGCTTAAGGTATGGGTCTGAGAAGCTTCAGGGATGGGTGTGAGAAGCTTCAGGGATAGGTGTGAGAAGCTTAAGGTATGGGTCTGAGAAGCTTCAGGGATGGGTGTGAGAAGCTTCAGGGATGGGTGTGAGAAGCTTCAGGGATAGGTGTGAGAAGCTTAAGGTATGGGTCTGAGAAGCTTCAGGGATGGGTGTGAGAAGCTTCAGGGATGGGTGTGAGAAGCTTCAGGGATGGGTGTGAGAAGCTTCAGGGATGGGTGTGAGAATCTTCAGGGATGGGTGTGAGAAGCTTAAGGTATGGGTCTGAGAAGCTTCAGGGATGGGTGTGAGAATCTTCAGGGATGGGTGTGAGAAGCTTCAGGGATGGGTGTGAGAATCTTCAGGGATGGGTGTGAGAATCTTCAGGGATGGGTGTGAGAAGCTTCAGGGATGGGTGTGAGAAGCTTCAGGGATGGGTGTGAGAAGCTTCAGGGATGGGTGTGAGAAGCTTCAAGCAGGCAACCTCCCGTGTCAGCATCAGCTAAAGGAAGCAGACATTAAAACACAGCAGGAGGTAACACCAGAGAGCATATTTAGCTTCAGAGGAACCTGATCACCCCCCCTCTCTCCCCCTCCTGAGGTGAAACAGATACCATGAGGGGGGTGGGGTGGCGGGGGGGACTGGGATGGGACGGATGCTAAAGCCATGACATCATGTCCTTAAAACAAATTCATAGTGGGCCAAGAAGCTCCTTACATATTTACAAACATTATGTCACCATGTAATTAAACTGTGACAGCCAGTGTCTTGTTCAGGTGTCTACGCAAATTAAGTTGATTGCTTTACCAACTTGATAAATAGACGAGGGGGCCAGGATAGTGCATTTCATCAGAGGTATTTATAACATATAGTCCCTGTGACCTCGCTCATGGCTGTCTCTGAATGTGGTACTCTGTGATATAGGGATGGTGTCATGTGTACATCACTTTTTGTACATATGCCTACATTGATAATATATGATCTAAATGTTTATTTCTTGTTCAGGACTCTACGTGATTGGAACGAAAGGTGAGAGGGGGCTACCAGGTCTTCCTGGACCTTGCAGCTGTAACTCCATTAGTGTCAAGAGTCCACAGTTTGATGAACATAGTTCCAGGAGCGACTACGCCAAAGTGCCAGCGGTGAGCACGCAACACAAGTAACACATGATCAACATTTATTGCGAATCATAAACTTGCCTCAGGTAAGGGACTTAATAGGCCAAATTAGTCTTTGTGTTTCACCCAGAATGTGTCTTTTGTTGTTTCTCGTACAGATATTTGTGGTAAACAATCAAGAAGAACTAGATCGTCTTCATACGGACAATGCCCTAGCCTTCCGGAAAGATCAGAGATCGCTTTACTTCAAAGACACCAACGGATGGCTGCCCATTCAGGTACCTCACTTGATACACTATCTTCTAAACGGGATATGTCTAAGTGCTTACAGTATTGCCTGGCAAGGTTCATCTTTAAGTTACAGTTTTATTTCATTTTCTTAGTTTTAGTTTCTAATCTCTGTAAAAGACTTCTTTCTTCCAGCTGACGCCGTTCCAGTCTACGGAGAATGCTCCGGAACAGGAGGGTTACTGTGGCGACGGGATCGTTCAGATTCCCAACGGGGAGGAATGTGACGACGGGAATAGGATTGTCACCGACGGCTGCGTCAGTAAGTCACGTTATCAGAGTGGATGAACCAGAGTCGTGGTTTGGTTCTGCTGATGGTTTCGTTTGTTGAAGCCTGGTGTTGTCGGTTCGATTACCGCATGGGAAGTTGATTTGGATAAATTAACTTGTTAAATGATAATGCTATTGATGACATACAGAAGCACCGGTCAGATTTGGATGGCTATTGATCTCTATCTGTCTCTCTGTGTCTGTCTCTCTCCGTGTGTCTCTGTTTTTCTTTTCTGTTTCTCTCTCCATCTCTTCCTCCTCAGAGTGTAAACATGCTTACTGTGGAGATGGTTATCGCTACGACGGTGCTGAGGAATGTGATGGAAAGGACTTTGGCTATCAGACATGCAACTCATATCTCCCAGGGTTAGTAGGCTTACTGGCTTGATCCATTCTTGTCTGCTTTCCAAATCTTACTGTATGTAACTTCATAACTTTGTGTTCCCTATGAAGCAGTAACTGTCTGCTTTTGTCATGATTAGTTGACAGAGGGTTCTATTTCTCCTTGATTCCCAGGTCTTATGGTCGTCTCAGATGCACTCCTTACTGTGTCATTGACTCTACAAACTGCAAGTATTTCACATGAGGAGCAACCTGGACACAGCAGTGGGATCCTTCTTGTCTTGTTTGCTTTGGTACTAACCAGGATGACGGTAATGCAAAAAAAAAGATCAACAACAACACTGCAAACAAGAGACTCAAAAAGGAAGTGTTGACAAACTGGACTAAACCTGACAAAATAACTAAAACTACACCCACTAACTCTGTTGTATCGCTGCTGAAGCCATGTAGCTACCGAGGAGGGGGGCCGGGGCCAGTAAAACGCTCCCTCATCCATTAGCACTGGACAATTTCACTTTGTCTTAAATAAAACTCAACCCAAGACTGAAGAGGTTCTGCCCACCTGATAGGACCAGCCGCTGAACGAGAGGCGGTCAAGTGAGAGACAGCCAGAAAGTGAGAGACAGCCAATGGGAAAGCTCTGAGTAAGTGAGAGACTCGTGGGTGGAGCCGGAAGCCATATTTACCTCGACGTAGCACTGTTAAAGAGAACCAGGTCTGAACAATCAGAAGCAGGGTGCTGTGTATTTTACTGCAACGTCAATGACGTCATGTACTGTAACATTTGCATGAGGCTGAGATTGCTGTGAGACCATGGCTACAGATGTCACTACCTAGGCATTTAACCAATCACAATACTTACTATCGTTGTCATGAGCTTCGTACTGTGTATATATAGTAGGTATACGTCTCCAATTGTACGTAGGGAGTATATTGTATGTCATCATTTTACTAATCAGGACAGGAGGGGCATGTTATAATGATACAGTATTCAGGAGGATTCTGAGAGCCTTGGTCAGTCTGTACTAAAGAGGCAGATCTTAACCCTTGGTCAGTCTGTACTGAAGAGGCAGATCTTAACCCTTGGTCAGTCTGTACTGAAGAGGCAGATCTTAAGCCTTGGTCAGTCTGTTCTGAAGAGGCAGATCTTAAGTCTTGGTCAGTCTGTACTGAAGAGGAAGATCTAAAGCCTTGGTCAGTCTGTACTGAAGAGGCAGATCTTAACCCTTGATCAGTCTGTACTGAAGAGGCAGATCTTAAGTCTTGGTCAGTCTGTACTGAAGAGGCAGATCTAAAGCCTTGGTCAGTCTGTACTGAAGAGGCAGATCTTAACCCTTGGTCAGTCTGTACTGAAGAGGCAGATCTTAACCCTTGGTCAGTCTGTACTGAAGAGGCAGATCTAAAGCCTTGGTCAGTCTGTACTGAAGAGGCAGATCTTAAGCCTTGGTCAGTCTGTACTGAAGAGGCAGATCTAAAGCCTTGGTCAGTCTGTACTGAAGAGGCAGATCTTAAGCCTTGGTCAGTCTGTACTGAAGAGGCAGATCTTAACCCTTGGTCAGTCTGTACTGAAGAGGCAGATCTAAAGCCTTGGTCAGTCTGTACTGAAGAGGCAGATCTAAAGCCTTGGTCAGTCTGTACTGAAGAGGCAGATCTTAAGCCTTGGTCAGTCTGTTCTGAAGAGGCAGATCTAATGCCTTGGTCAGTCTGTACTGAAGAGGCAGATCTAAAGCCTTTGTCAGATCCTCTTCAGAAGAACAGTAAAGCTATGTACTGTACAGTAGTAGCATTAAGCCAAGATGGCCTCCTGTGGAAATAGCAGCCAAGCTGATAGACCGGGAACCCTCACCTTCTGGTAGAACTGAATATCGGGGTCTTGTCCCAAATGACACCATATTCCCTATGTAGTGCACTTCTTTGGACTGGAGTCCTATGGGCCCTGGTTAAAACTAGTGCACTATATAGGGGATAGTGTGCCATTTGGACAGCCAGGCTCGTGCGCTCTATTAGCTTTTGATGGCACTGTACTGTAGTTGAAGAGGGCCGTTCAGAATCTGGACATTGTGGTCAAGGTCAGCTTTGCTTTAGTTTAGATTGACATTTCCACGATTTAACTCAGGAACCACTAACATAATGTAGCTTGCGGTTTTCAGAGAAACCCTCCCTCATATCCACTGTAGAACACAGATGAGACCACCGAGTCTGTGCTGCACACTGACTGTTACACTATCCCTCTCCTCACTCAGAAGTGCTTACTGTACACGTTGATGACTCATGCCATCAGTCCTCCAGGTAAAGAGGAGGACCTCAGTGAACTACTGTCTGCAGGGAGATATGACACGTGAAGGCTGGCAAACTGTTATTATTACTGCTACTACTACATGTTCTTAAATCATTTCCTCATTGCGGAACAGGAAGCGTTTTTAGCTGCTATTTGGTAGGAAGTGAATTCCGATAGTTAGGGTGGGAAACCTTATGACAGTCTACGGTGCATCAGTTAGAAAGCTCTGGACATCTTTCTGTCTCGTATTTATAGCAGTACTCCTCTTGATACCTCCAGCCTGCCTGCTTAAATAACTGGAGCAGAACTACTGCACCACTCAGTGGAGAACTGAACACTATAGTTGTAGTCTGCATTACTTCCTGTATTCCCTTAGTAGTTTAAGAGAACGTTTCAGGATAAGCTGTTCTTTACCACAAGCTATAGGTCGCCGTGCCAACGGAGGCCGACCTTTAACCTCACCCACACTTAGGAAAATATTGTTGCTCATGTAAAAGTGGATGTATGAAAATATGTAATTTCAAGACTGTTCTAAATGTTATATCTGCATGTTAGTGGTACTGTAACTTACAAGTTTAAAATGCAACCAATTTGCCAAAGGAGGCTGTGAATGAAGCCTACATGCTGTAAGTAAATATTAGTCAACTCTCGACAAGGTATATGCTTTTAAAGAAATATTGATGGTTCTTGTTAATGTAACTGTATAACTGTAATGACTGAATATTACATCAACTTTTATATGACAGGTATAACTGTATTATCCATTGCACCGTGTATAAACACATTAAATATCCATTTGTTTAGCTAATATGAGTGTACTGTATGCTGTAGGTACACTGGTAGCATGTGGTAACATTACACAATGCTTGGTGGTGGTGAATGCGCTCGCATATCAGGATTTCAGAACTCCTCTGATTTCATAATTAAGACATGTTTGACACAGACGTGCATTATTGAGAACAAAATAAAGATGAGAAAATGGAAGCTGTTGACTGTTACAAGCTATTTATTCAGCCAAGGAACTCACATCAAATGTTCAAATAAAAAAAAATTGGTTGCATACACATTTTTGACCAGAGTCAATACTCTCTAGTTAGTGTCAGGGCATCTGGTTGGTCTGACATGGGGCTGGGAGTCAGGGGTTTGTCAGCATCCCCGAGTAGAGGAGTCTCCTCAGTCGTTGACAGTGATTGGATGGTTGGTGTGTGGTGGGGAGCAGACGGACAGTTACGGACATTCTGTTGACGTTCTCTCAGGAAGGAAGAGAACACACTGCACAGCAGTGGACCTGCATCAAGCAGAGAAAAGACGCTGTCAGCAGGCAGCTGCTGGCTGAGTCTGTCTGTACTATTTCATGTATTGGCAGGGCATAAATATCCTCAGAGAGACGGAGTCTTGAATTGAACACACCACAGCTAGAATTGTCCTCAACCCACCCGGATTTGTGTGTTCTATAGTCAGCCTGATGGTCTACCTCACGAGCAGTAACATTATTCTGGGACTATTTTGTAAATGCCCTAATCAACTGAAAAGCAAACAAAGGAATTGTATGATCTCTCAGAATGAGCTCTCTCTCTCTCTGTGTGTGTGTGTGTGTGTGCCTGATGCAGAAGATTGAGGGCTCAGGTCGTGGCAGGGAGCCATGGGTACAGGAGTAGGTAGGAGTTGGCTGCAGTTCTGCCCTCTCCGTAACTCAATTACCATGTCATATTTCACTCCATGATTTCATTAAGATTCATTTGCCTGCAGAGATGCCCAAGTAAAAGCTTACTTATGCTTTTCTTTGTCCTACCACTCTGGGTTCCCTAACCAGACCAATGTGATTTGTGGGCAGAGTACAGATGTCTCTCTGTAGATGCCTTTAGAAATGAAGCGGCAAATGCAGCCCATTCTATTATCTTAATGAAGAGTTCTGAAGTTGACAAAAGAATACAGAGACATTTTTCCCTAAAGCTATTTTGTGCTCTGTGTGACCCTAAAATATAATTTGAGACAGACAGTCTGGGTGACCTTCATCAGTTTATCCTGGGTGGGGGGGGGGGCTTTGACCTCTGACCCATCAGGATGCCTGAGTGAGACAGGAGTGGTGGCGGGTCATGAAATAATTAACACAGTCACTGGCTTTTTGTTCCCAGAGAAAAGTGTTGTGGAAATTCAGTACTGAGACATGGTCTTAGTCATTTCGTCAAACAATCATCTTTATTTAATATCGATTAATTATTGCAGTAATGAGACCGTCAGCCCACCAGTCTTGACTGACTGTTAGGCTGAGAGTCTAGCCTTTACAGACGATGCACAGTTTTTATATAGCTGATACCAAGATTGCTTAGTCAGTCACTTCTAACCTTCCCATAAGCCACCTTGGTTATCTACATTAGGATGGTATTTTACCTAGTTTCCCAGATGCCAGGAAGATGAGACAATGAGACATTGTTCTTAACTCTTCCAGAGGCTCTCCATCTCGAGTCACACACACCACATCTTGTCTATAGAATGCTGGCTTTTAGCTTTTTATCACCAACACAAGTCAATTGTCAGCTTCGAGCTATCTCTAGTAGGACCCATGTCCTCAACACCCAGACTAGCTGCAGGGTGCCTGAGTGGAGACCATAAAACACAGCATTAGCAGGACAGAAATATCTTAGTGTTCGTTAAGTAAATATTTGTTACATATCCAACAAATATGGTGAATACATAATTTTTCCCTCACAAAAGAGAAAATGTGTTATTTGAGTGCAGGTTGGGGTGGAGTTAAGTTCCGGTTGTAAGGGGAGGAGGGCGTGGGGGGGGGGTAACGCTGGGCTGGGGAGGCCTCGGGGCAGGAAGCAGGCAGGGACCCAGCTGTCCTCCCAGTCCCAGTGGAAATCCCTGACCTATAGAGAGGAATGACAGGCATGCAGGGGGCTGTGGGCCAGGCAGGGACACAGCCACACATTGAAAATGGATGCACGCACGCACGCGCACACACGCACGCACACACACACACACGGGCCTTATTCTAACCAGTGGCGGTCGGTGCTGTTTAAGATGAGGGATGATTATTTTCTTTCTATTACAGCACATTGAATGACTGTCAATGATATTCCATTCACCCATCTCAATTTAACATTGGTAGGTTTAGGCTACTCACGTTTTCCCTATAGCCATCATGAGGTTGCTACAACCTAGCCTATGAGTGAAAGTTTACAATGTAGGTGCACAGGTCGAGAGAAATTTCAGTAATCAAGGTGACGGACAGTGACACATTCAATACCGCCTTGCACACTCTTGCCTGCATCTAGCTAATCTAGGGTGTAATCACTAGTCCAAAAGTTGCAAACAAGAGTTTCTATTGGAGAAATTCAGGTATGTTTATCCCCTTTTCGTTCTGTTTGCTTCTGTTTAAGAAATGTTTTTCAACAGAGTAGGTGGAATGAATACACCCGCTCACACAAACACAGTTCACTTCCATAGCAGCCACATACACACAGTGTGAAATTGATCGTTGGCTAATTTCTTCTCGCATCTACACGGTCTCCTCTCACCTTTTCCCTTCACTTGTGGACTTCAGTGCACATCAGCTGTCAGGCAAAAAAAAAAACATTCCAAGCCAAACCTTCATATCATAACCGCTACACACAGCCTGCATCGTTGTCACCATATTAGCTCACGTCAAGTCAACATGGCTACTAGAACTAACACGTTAGTAAACCGCTACAATAATGCACTACAGTGTATAGTCAGCAAGCAGTTTAGCAGTTACACTGGCGACCCCAGTGGCAATAAATTCACAAAACCATAAGCTTACCTTGACTTGGAAGAGTTCCAGTGTTGGATAGCCATAGCTAGCTAGGTAACATAGCATCCCTCTCTGTTTGAGCCAGGTGTTTGAGTAGGCTAAACTAGCTAGCGATGTAAGTGAAAGTGGAAAAAATGATATAGCTAGCTCTCGCTTCATTTTTTAAAGAAATTCCTTTGTTTAACTTCAATTATTGTCTTTCTCTTTAAGTCAACTACTCACCACATGTTATGCACTGCAGTGCTAGCTAGCTGTAGCTTATGCTTTCAGTACTAGATTCATTTTCTGATCCTTTGATTGGGTCGACAACATGTCAGTTAATGCTGCAAGAGCAAGGAAGTCCTCTGGAATTTGTGTAAATTTATGGAAGTGGGTGAGAACCACGACCCTCCTAGGTTTTGTATTGAAGTCAATGTATCCAGAGGAAGCTAGCTGTCCTCCAGCAACACCATGGTGCTACCCTACAGAGTGCTGTTATGGCTACTGTCGACCTTCATTGGTTGACCTGGGGCGTCAGCGTAGCCTAGTGGTTAGAGTGTTGGACTAGTAACCAAAAGGTTGTAAGTTCGAATCCCTGACCTGACAAGGTACAAATTTGTCATTCTGCCCCTGAACAAGGCAGTTAACCCACTGTTCCTAGGCTGTCATTGAAAATAAGAATTTGTTCTTAACTGACTTGCCTAGTAAAATAAAAAATTGCAACACTGTATTTGAATAGATTATTTGGTGACTATATATTTAGTATAGTTTTATCTAAAAAGGTTCACTTTAATGTTTCACTGTCCTCCCCTTCCTCCTGAGGAGCCTCCACTGATTCCAACCGAATGTCACACATTTCTCATTAACCAATGTCAGCCATGATGTTTCCTTGACAGAGGAACCCTGAAGAGGGGTAAGAGGTTAGTTTGAGGAAGGAGTTGCGTTGATCACATGCTACACATGAGCTTATTTTCAGCTGGAGGGCCATACTATTGTAATATCAGCAGTTACCTGGGTACTGTTGGGGACAAGTCACACTGACTGAGGGACTGGGGAGATGAACAGGACACAGAATAATTTCCTTTACTCCGAAAGGAAGTGGCAAAGAGTCCTCTAGTCTACAGCTCTGAAAGACATTGATATCATTTTCTAAAATAACTACTAATATCTTTCAGTTTGTCTGCAACAAAGTTTATTTTCAAGGACACTTGTACAAATATAGTAAACAAGCCAAAGACAAATATTATACCTGACATTTTCACACAAATCTACATATTAATCATGGTATAAATTTCCAAAATTAAAAATATAATACTGCCGTGTAGTAAATGTGACTTGATTAAAATATTTCATAGAAATATGATTCTTTTTTAGATACAAAAACACATGCAGCCTTCTCATGGTAGAGAGAGGAGCTGTCATTGTCTCCAAACACCATGTTATAGAGAGAAACTTCACTGACAAGGGCTGCATACCAAATGGCACCATATTCCCTATTTAGTGCACTACTTTTGACCAGGGCCCATAGAGAATGAAACTTATAGAGAAGAGGTTGCCATTTGGGATGTACCCAATTTCTCCATCAGGTGGCAGAAGGAAGCAGGTCTTCCTCACTGTCCCATACAGCAGGCCTCTCCTCTCGGGCCTACAGGTTGGAGCGAGTTAGCCATGGAAACTCCTAAGAGACACAGACAGAGCCAGACCATGGACAGTCAGTCGAACTGGCTTTGACGTCCAGATTTGAATTTGCCTGGTATAGACCAGGGAATGGGGTGTCAGGTCAGATTTGTCCTGTAGTTACCTGTTGCTTCCTGTCTGAGGAGGGGTCTATGAGAACGTTGAGGAGACTAGGTCTCTCCCAGTCACTGAGGCTGAGCTGTAAGGCACTACGCAGCTCCTCCTCTGTCCGCACCAGGAACCCTCGTCCTCCGAAGGCGTTCATGACCTCGTCATAGCGGGCTTCAGGCAGCAGGGTCACAGGGGGGGCTCTGGAGAGGAGGGGAGAATGGAGAACCGAGGACAAGATGACCAACATATCTTTACTAGAGGGAATCCTGACCTTGACATGAGTAGGCCCAGTCCCAAATTGACCTTTAAACCCAAACCCCTCTGTACTCACACAGTGGTGAGATCTCCCATCTTCCCCATCATTTCCCACGTCTCTGCGTCCACGCCGCTGTAGATCCCGTTGTTGTTGACCACGATGATGACCACCGGGAGTTTATACCTGGTCAGAGGGGAAAGCATCAATAACGAGGGAAAGCATCAATGACTAGGTTAGGGGGTTGACACTTTAATTATCCTATGCACCTGACCAGTGATTACTACAACCACGTTTTGCTATGTGAGAGAGACCTTGACTGTACCAACCTGCACATGGTCTCCACCTCCATCCCAGAGAATCCAAAGGCACTGTCCCCCTCCACACACACCACCCTCTGGCCTGTGTTCTGGTTCCTCTGCACTGTTGCAGCCGCGATGGCAAAGCCCAGACCCACCCCCATCGTCCCGAAGGTGCCAGCATCCAACCTACACACACACACACACACACCAGGCTGCGTTAATAAGAGCTCAGAGTGTGAATAAAGGTACCTTAGTTGGGGTGTGTGTGTCTGTGTGTTAAGTAGGAAGCAAGGAATAATATCTGGGGGGGTAAGATACTAAGAGAGTCCATCTAATCAGCCTGTCAGGCAGCACTACTTTGAATAGTCATCTAGTCAGCCTGTCAGGCAGTACTACATTGAGAAGTCAACCTGTCAGGCAGCACTATATTGAGAAGTCATCTAGTCAGCCTGTCAGGCAGTACTACATTGAGAAGTCAACCTGTCAGGCAGCACTATATTGAGAAGTCATCTAGTCAGCCTGTCAGGCAGCACTACATTGAGAAGTCAACCTGTCAGGCAGCACTATATTGAGAAGTCATCCAATCAGCCAGCACTACATTGAATAGTCATCTAGTCAGCCTGTCAGGCAGCACTATATTGAGAAGTCATCTAGTCAGCCTGCCAGGCAGCACTATATTGAGAAGTCATCCAGTCAACCTGTCAGGCAGCACTATATTGAGAAGTCATCCAGTCAACATGTCAGGCAGCACTACATTGAGGAGTCATCTAGTCAGCCTGCCAGGCAGCACTACATTGAGAAGTCATCTAGTCAGCCTGCCAGGCAGCACTACAGTGAGAAGTAATCTAGTCAGCCTGTCAGGCAGCACTACATTGAGGAGTCATCTAGTCAGCCTGCCAGGCAGCACTATATTGAGAAGTCATCCAGCCAACCTGTCAGGCAGCACTACATTGAGAAGTCATCTTGTCAGGTTGTCAGGCAGCACTATATTGAGAAGTCATCCAGTCAACCTGTCAGGCAGCACTACATTGAGGAGTCATCTAGTCAGGTTGTCAGGCAGCACTACATTGAGAAGTCATCCAGTCAACCTGTCAGGCAGCACTACATTGAGGAGTCATCTAGTCAGGTTGTCAGGCAGCACTACATTGAGAAGTCATCCAGTCAACCTGTCAGGCAGCACTACATTGAGAAGTCATCCAGTCAACCTGTCAGGCAGCACTACATTGAGAAGTCTTCCCAGGCAGAACTATCAACAGATCCCTGGACAACAACAACCAATTCCTACTTGCCTACAGGGAAAAGGCACGGGATACTTGGGGGATTTGACCTTTGACCTCTGTGTGAGGCGGCATGCCTTGCCTGTGTCGAGGAAGGTAGTTGTTCAACATGGTACGCCCAATGTCCATGGTGTTGGCCCCCTCACTCACGATGACACAGTCGTGGGGCAGCAGCTGGGAGATGTGGTGGAACACTTGGTAGTAGTTCATAGGTGTTGTCGACTGAAGAGCTAATGCCTGGAGAGAGAAACACAATCAAAACAGGGGTGGTAGATAGCCAAACAGCAAAGTTGTTGGACCTGTAGCCGAAAAGGTGGCCGGTTCGAATCCTAGGCCGGGTGCTGGAAAAATAGGAGGGAATTGATCTGGCAACTATAATGTATTCTACCTGTTGGATTAAAGTCAAGTTATTTCACAGATAAAGACAGTCAGTAATACAGACACACAGGCTAACTTGCTTAGGTCACAGGTCACGGACGGACACACCAACACACCTTTGTCATTGTTGCGTTAGCAGCCATCTTCTCTTTCAATGTGGTCCACCATTCTGTATCAGCTGGATACTTCCAGCCATCTTTATGAACATACTCTAGGAGCTGAAAGTAAAGATGAGGAGTAGAAACTAAGCAAACTGAATCAAGTACAGATGTATGATCTTAATTTGAGCACCCTGTTGCAGGAGAACTTTCCTGCAATGCAGGACATGTAAAACTTGTTGTATATTTGAGGTTTAAAAAGGCTTCTGAAGTTTTTACTCTTATACATTTCAGACTTGATTTTCCCCTATGAGAAATGTATCAACCCCTACAAAAAATGTCCAATTATTATAATCCACATAATAATTCACATTCCTGTTGCTGCAGGATTATTTTCCTGCTGTAGCAAACTGGTTCAAATAAGATCCTACATCTGTACCAATTCAATTCCATTTATACTTTGCTGCAAATCAAATAGTTGTTACAGACAGGATAATCAATGCTTGTTTCTTAAAAAAAATACATTTGTTTTAAACATTATTTTTGTAAAGTGTATTGAGACTTGTTAAATGCACTGTAAATAAAATGTGACTTGACAAGACATTACAGACCACCAGGACCCAGCAATAAAGTAACATACAGATATGGGGCACATATTAGATGCCTGTGATGTGTTACCTGCTTGACAACAGCATTGACGTCCCCCAGGACTGAGTTGTGTTACCTGCTTGACAACAGCATTGACGTCCCCCAGGACTGAGTTGTGTTACCTGCTTGACAATAGCATTGACGTCTCCCAGGACTGAGTTGTGTTACCTGCTTGACAATAGCATTGACATCCCCCAGGACTGAGTTGTTACCTGCTTGACAATAGCATTGACGTCTCCCAGGACTGAGTTGTGTTACCTGCTTGACAATAGCATTGACGTCCCCCAGGACTGAGTTGTGTTACCTGCTTGACAACAGCATTGACGTCCCCCAGGACTGAGTTGTGTTACCTGCTTGACAATAGCATTGACGTCCCCCAGGACTGAGTTGTGTTACCTGCTTGACAATAGCATTGACGTCCCCCAGGACTGAGTTGTGTTACCTGCTTGACAACAGCATTGACATCCCCCAGGACTGAGTTGTGTTACCTGCTTGACAACAGCGTTGACGTCCCCCAGGACTGAGTTGTGTTACCTGCTTGACAATAGCATTGACGTCCCCCAGGACTGAGTTGTGTTACCTGCTTGACAATAGCATTGACGTCTCCCAGGACTGAGTTGTGTTACCTGCTTGACAATAGCATTGACATCCCCCAGGACTGAGTTGTGTTACCTGCTTGACAATAGCATTGACATCCCCCAGGACTGAGTTGTTACCTGCTTGACAATAGCATTGACATCCCCCAGGACTGAGTTGTGTTACCTGCTTGACAATAGCATTGACATCCCCCAGGACTGAGTTGTTACCTGCTTGACAATAGCATTGACGTCTCCCAGGACTGAGTTGTGTTACCTGCTTGACAATAGCATTGACATCCCCCAGGACTGAGTTGTGTTACCTGCTTGACAATAGCATTGACATCCCCCAGGACTGAGTTGTGTTACCTGCTTGACAATAGCATTGACATCCCCCAGGACTGAGTTGTGTTACCTGCTTGACAATAGCATTGACATCCCCCAGGACTGAGTTGTGTTACCTGCTTGACAATAGCATTGACATCCCCCAGGACTGAGTTGTGTTACCTGCTTGACAATAGCATTGACATCCCCCAGGACTGAGTTGTTACCTGCTTGACAATAGCATTGACATCCCCCAGGAGAGCAGCAGCAGGTTGCACGTTGTTCCCCATCTCCTCAGCACATAGATCAACCTTGACATAAATAACGTACGTGGAACGTTACTACAACATACCAGCAACGACACATGACAGGAAGAGCACCATGCGTGACACATGTAACAGCAGCTGGAAGACTGGCCAAACACAACAGAAATAACCAGGTTCCACCACATAATGATAAGGCTAACACACACACACACACACACACACACAAAAATAAACTCAGCAAAAAAATAAATGTCCTCTCACTGTCAACTGCGTTTATTTTCAAACTAAACATGTGTAAATATTTGTATGAACATAACAAGATTCAACAACTGAGACATAAACTGAACAACTTCCACTGACATGTGACTAAGAGAAATGGAATAATGTGTCCCTGAACAAAGGGGGGTCAAAATCAAAAGTAACAGTCAGTATCTGGTGTGGCCACCAGCTGCATTAAGTACTGCAGTGCATCTCCTCCTCATGGACTGCACCAGATTTGCCAATTCTTGCTTTGAGATGTTACCCCACTCTTCCACCAAGGCACCTGCAAGTTCCCGGAGATTTAGGGGGGGTAATGGCCCTAGCCCTCACCCTCCGATCCAATAGGTCCCAGACGTGCTCACTGGGATTGAGATCTGGGCTCTTCACTGGCCATGGCAGAACACTGACATTCCTGTCTTGCAGGAAAACACGCACAGAACGAGCAGTATGGCTGGTGGCATTGTCATGCTGGAGGGTCATGTCAGGATGAGCCTGCAGGAAGGGTACCACATGAGGGAGGAGGATGTCTTCCCTCTAACGCACAGCGTTGAGATTGCCTGCAATGACAACAAGCTCAGTCCGATGATGCTGTGACACACCGCCCCAGACCATGACGGACCCTCCACCTCCAAATCAATCCCGCTCCAGAGTACAGGCCTTGGTGTTACGCTCATTCCTTCAACGATAAACGCGAATCCGACCATCCCCCCTGGTGAGACAAAACCACGACTTGTCAGTGAAGAGCACTTTTTGCCAGTCCTGTCTGGTCCAGCGACGGTGGGTTTGTGCCCATAGGCAACGTTGTTGCCGGTGATGTCTGGTGAGGACCTGCCTTACAACATGCCTACAAGCCCTCAGTCCAGCCTCTCTCAGCCTATTGTGGACAGTCTGAGCACTGATGGAGAGATTGTGCATTCCTGGTGTAACTCGGGCAGTTGTTGTTGCCATCCTGTCCCACAGGTGTGATGTTCGGATGTACCGATCCTGTGCAGGTGTTGTTACACGTGGTCTGCCACTGCGAGGACAATCAGCTGTCCATCCTGTCTCCCTGTAGCGCTGTCTTAGGTGTCTTCACAGTACGGACATTGCAATTTATTGCCCGGGCCACATCTGCAGTCCTCATGCCACCTTGCAGCATGCCTAAGGCACGTTCACGCAGATGAGCAGGGACCCTGGGCATCTCTCTTTTGGTGTTTTTCAGAGTCAGTAGAAAGGCCTCTTTAGTGTCCTAAGTTTTCATAACTGTGACCTTAATTGCCTACTGTCTGTAAGCTGTTAGTGTCTTAATGACCGTTCCACAGGTGCGTGTTCATTAATTGTTTATGGTTCATTAAACAAGCATGGGAGACAGTGTTTAAACCCTTTACAATGAAGATCTGTGAAGTTATTTGGATTTTTACGAATTATCTTTGAAAGACAAGGTCCTGAAAAAGGGACGTTTATTTTTATTGCTGAGTTTATATACATACATAAATATCCAGTTGAAGTCGGAAGTTTACATACACCTTAGCCAAATACATTTAAACTCTGTTTTTCACAATTCCTGACATTTAATACTAGTAAAAATTCCCTGTCTTTGGTCAGTTAGGATCACCACTTTATTTTAAGAATGTGAAATGTCAGAATAATAGTAGAGGGAATGATTTATTTCGGCTTTTATTTATTTCATCACATTCCCAGTGGGTCAGAAGTTTACATACACTCAATTAGTATTTGGTAGCATTGCCTTTAAATTGTTTAACTTGGATCAAACGTTTCGGGTAGCCTTCCACAACCTTCGCACAATAAGCTGGGTGAATTTTGGCCCATTCCTCCTGACAGAGTTGGTGTAACTGAGTCAGGTTTGTAGGCCTACTTGCTCGCACACGCTTTTTTAGTTCTGCCCACAAATTTTCTATGATTGAGGTCAGGGCTTTGTGATGGCCACTCCAATACCTTGACTTTGTCGTCCTTAAGCCCTTTTGCCTCAACTTTGGAAGTATACTTGGGGTCATTGTACATTTGGAAGACCCATGTGCGACCAAGCTTTAACTGACAGTGCGTTCAATAAAGACATGAAAACATATAATTGTTTGTGTGTTACTAGTTTAAGCAGACTGTGTTTGTCTGTTGTTGTGACCTAGATGAAGATCAGATCACATTTTATGACCAATTTATGCAGAAATCCAGGTATTTCCAAAGGGTTCACATACATACATACACACAGTGGCAAGAAAAAGTATATATATATATATATATATAAATATATATATATATATTTAGCGTTCCCTTTTATAAACCGAGTGATTCGAGCACTGAATGCTGATTGGGTTAAAGCCGTGGTACTGTATATTTAAGCAATATGGCCCAAGGGGGTGTGGTATATGGCCAATATACCATACAGGCCTTAGCCATGGTATATTGGCAATATACCACAAACCCCTGAGGTGCCTTATTGCTATTATAAACCTGTTGCCAATGTAATTAGAACAGTAAAAATACATGTTTTGTCATACCCGTGGTATACAGTCTGATAAACCACGGCTGTCAGCCAATCAGCATTCAGGGCTCAAACCACCCGGCTTATAAAAGACCGTATAACATGGGTATGACCCCAAAAATATTTTCACTGTTCGAATGATGTGGTAACCAATTTATAATAGCAATAAGGGACCTCTGGGGTTTAAGGTATATGGCCAATATACCACGGGCTAAGGCCTGTATCCAGGCACTCTGCGTTGCATCGTGCCTAAGAACAGCCCTTAGCCGTGGTATATTGGCCATTTACCACACCACCTAGTGCTGTACCACCACCAGATGTACTGTACAGCACTATGACAGCCATGACATTATTTGGAGAGACCACAAGAGACTTATAGAGAAGCTATATAGGTAATAGACTAAATCCAATAGACTGACTCAAAGACATTTATACCTGGTTACAATGAACTGCAGTACACTACGACATGACCTGTGACAAGGGTTGCAAAATTATGGCAACTTTCCCAAAATTCCCAGAAATCCCTGTTGGAAGATTCCAGAAATCAGAACATAATAAGCAGAAAATCTGGAAACCTGAAAATAAAATTTAAAAAGCAACCCTACTGGTGAACTTTGACCTACCTGGATGACCTTTACATGGGGGTCAAACCTTGGGAGAAGGCCAAAGTGCAGGATCCAGTTGAGCCTGGCACCAAGTAGGACCACAACATCAGACTGGAGCAGAGCTCTGCAGTCCAAACCAAGACCATAGAACCAGGAGGATAGAAAGAGAGGAGCATATAAAGAGAGGAGGAGGAGTATAGGAGGAGGAGGGTTAGGAAGAGAAGAGGAGGAGGATAGGAAGAGAGGAGGATAGAAAGAGAGGAGGAGGGATAGAAAGAAAGGAGGAGGAGGGATAGAAAGAGAGGAGGAGGGATAGAAAGAAAGGAGGAGGAGGGTTAGAAAGAGAGAAGGAGGATAGAAAGAGAGGAGGAGGGATAGAAAGAGAGAAGGAGGGATAGAAAGAGAGAAGGAGGATAGAAAGAGAGGAGGAGGGATAGAAAGAGAGGAGGAGGAGGATAGGAAGAGAGGAGGAGGAGGGTTAGGAAGAGAAGAGGAGGAGGATAGAAAGAGAGGAGGAGAATAGAAAGGGAGGATAGAAAGAGAGGAGGAGAATAGAAAGGGAGGAGGAGGAGGATAGGAAGAGAGGAGGATAGGAAGAGAGGAGGAGGAGGATAGGAAGAGGAGGAGGAAGAGGAAGAGGAGGAGGATAGGAAGAGGAGGAGGATAGGAAGAGGAGGAGGATAGAAAGAGGAGGATAGAAAGAGGAGGAGGATAGAAAGAGGAGGAGGATAGAAAGAGGAGGAGGATAGAAAGAAGAGGAGGATAGAAAGAGAGGAGGATAGAAAGAGAGGCGGAGGGGGGTTAGGAAGAGAGGAGGAGGATAGAAAGGGAGGAGGAGGAGGATAGGAAGAGAGGAGGAGGAGTATAGGAAGAGAGGAGGAGGAGGAGTATAGGAGGAGGAGGGTTAGGAAGAGAAGAGGAGGAGGATAGGAAGAGGAGGATAGAAAGAGAGGAGGAGGAGGATAGAAAGAGAGGAGGAGAATAGAAAGGGAGGAGGAGAATAGAAAGGGAGGAGGAGAATAGGAAGAGAGGAGGAGGAGGATAGGAAGAGGAGGAGGGTAGAAAGAGAGGAGGGTAGAAAGAGGAGGAGGGTAGAAAGAGAGGAGGGTAGAAAGAGAGGAGGATAGAAAGAGAGGAGGATAGAAAGAGAGGAGGATAGAAAGAGAGGAGGATAGAAAGAGAGGAGGAGAGGGATTAGGAAGAGAGGAGGAGGATAGAAAGGGAGAAGGAGGATAGGAAGAGGAGGATTAGGAAGAGAGGAGGAGGATAGAAAGGGAGAAGGAGGATAGGAAGAGGAGGGTTAGGAAGAGAGGAGGAGGAGAGCAGGGAAAAGAACACAATCCGATTAAACAAAATGTGATGAAAAGAGACTAGTTATAGATAGGGATTTCAGGAAGGCCCAGAGTTCTCCTGGTCTGTTCATCCTGTTCCTACTTATACAGTCAAAGGTTTGTACATGAATATGATGCCAGCTGAGAGAAGGAGTGGCTGACCTGGAGCGGGCAGCAGCAACACAGTTGGGGTGGTCATCAGGCAGCACCCCTTTACCCATGGGGGTGGGCAGGAAGGGCAGGCCACACCCCTCCACCAGCTCCCTCAGAACCCCCTCTGCTCTTCCATGGGCTGCACCTGCAGAGGGAAACAGACAGAGGGCACCGCCAAACTGATATCAACAGACTGACCTTTCCAGCTGGGATGCATTCAGCTGAACACAACGTTGTGCAATGTTCAGATAAAAATATAGCATGTAGAACAAACATGCCTCTCTGACAGGTAGAATGAGTAATCGTGTCCACAACTTTTGTCTACTGAACGTGGTCCTGTTTTCAGCTGAACCCTGGTACAGTGCTATAGGTGTTACAGTGCGTTTCAGCTGGCTACTGATCAGTCCTGGACAGACGCACGTAACATAACTGGTAGTAGAGTCTGTCAACAGACTGGGACACGGCAACTAGGGAAAGGGAAAGGGGGATACCTAGTCAGTTGCACAACTGAATGCCTTCCACTGAAATGTGTCTTCCGCATGCAACCCTCTGAATCAGAGAGGTGCGGGGGCTGCCTTAATCCACATCTTCGGCACCCGGGGAACAGTGCCTTGCTCAGGGACAGAACGACAGATTTTTATCTTGTCAGTTCGGGAGATTTGATCCAGCAACCTTTCGGTTAGTGGCCCAACGCTCTAACCACTAGGCTACCTGCCACCAACGAGCAACTCTGTTCTGGTACGCTGATTTTTCACTACTGATCATTTGGACAAATCACGATTTCGCAGGTGCTCGCATCTTTTCAATGTCAGAAGGGGATGGGGACATTTGGCCCATAAACTTGCAGAGAGTTTCTATTGAGTGTAGGTGAAGACTTCACAAGTCACGTTAGTATCTTTCTCTTAATATCTCCCCACAGAACTGAATCAAGTACCTGACGCAATTCCACAAGATTTTAGTTCTGGGTTTGGCTAATAAAAAGCATTGCCTACCTTTCCCAATGATGAGTAAAGGCCGTGTGGCCTACCTTTCCCAATGATAAGTAAAGGCCGTGTGGCCTACCTTTCCCAATGATGAGTAAAGGCCGTGTGGCCTACCTTTCCCAATGATAAGTAAAGGCCGTGTGGCCTACCTTTCCCAATGATGAGTAAAGGCCGTGTGGCCTACCTTTCCCAATGATGAGTAAAGGCCGTGTGGCCTACCTTTCCCAATGATGAGTAAAGGCTGTGTGGCCTACCTTTCCCAATGATAAGTAAAGGCTGTGTGGCCTACCTTTCCCAATGATAAGTAAAGGCTGTGTGGCCTACCTTTCCCAATGATAAGTAAAGGCCGTTTGGCCTACCTTTCCCAATGATGAGTAAAGGCTGTGTGGCCTACCTTTCCCAATGATAAGTAAAGGCCGTTTGGCCTACCTTTCCCAATGATAAGTAAAGGCTGTGTGGCCTACCTTTCCCAATGATAAGTAAAGGCCGTTTGGCCTACCTTTCCCAATGATGAGTAAAGGCCGTTTGGCCTACCTTTCCCAATGATGAGTAAAGGCTGTGTGGCCTACCTTTCCCAATGATGAGTAAAGGCTGTGTGGCCTACCTTTCCCAATGATAAGTAAAGGCTGTGTGGCCTACCTTTCCCAATGATGAGTAAAGGCCGTTTGGCCTACCTTTCCCAATGATAAGTAAAGGCCGTTTGGCCTACCTTTCCCAATGATAAGTAAAGGCCGTTTGGCCTACCTTTCCCAATGATAAGTAAAGGCCGTTTGGCCTACCTTTCCCAATGATGAGTAAAGGCTGTGTGGCCTACCTTTCCCAATGATAAGTAAAGGCCGTGTGGCCTACCTTTCCCAATGATAAGTAAAGGCCGTTTGGCCTACCTTTCCCAATGATAAGTAAAGGCCGTTTGGCCTACCTTTCCCAATGATAAGTAAAGGCCGTTTGGCCTACCTTTCCCAATGATGAGTAAAGGCCGTGTGGCCTACCTTTCCCAATGATAAGTAAAGGCCGTGTGGCCTACCTTTCCCAATGATAAGTAAAGGCCGTTTGGCCTACCTTTCCCAATGATAAGTAAAGGCCGTTTGGCCTACCTTTCCCAATGATAAGTAAAGGCCGTGTGGCCTACCTTTCCCAATGATAAGTAAAGGCCGTGTGGCCTACCTTTCCCAATGATAAGTAAAGGCCGTGTGGCCTACCTTTCCCAATGATAAGTAAAGGCTGTGTGGCCTACCTTTCCCAATGATAAGTAAAGGCCGTTTGGCCTACCTTTCCCAATGATAAGTAAAGGCTGTGTGGCCTACCTTTCCCAATGATAAGTAAAGGCTGTGTGGCCTACCTTTCCCAATGATGAGTAAAGGCCGTTTGGCTCCTTTCCCAATGATGAGTAAAGGCCGTGTGGCCTACCTTTCCCAATGATAAGTAAAGGCTGTGTGGCCTACCTTTCCCAATGATAAGTAAAGGCCGTTTGGCCTACCTTTCCCAATGATGAGTAAAGGCCGTGTGGCCTACCTTTCCCAATGATGAGTAAAGGCCGTTTGGCCTACCTTTCCCAATGATGAGTAAAGACTGTGTGGCCTACCTTTCCCAATGATAAGTAAAGGCCGTTTGGCCTACCTTTCCCAATGATGAGTAAAGGCCGTGTGGCCTACCTTTCCCAATGATAAGTAAAGGCTGTGTGGCCTACCTTTCCCAATGATGAGTAAAGGCCGTTTGGCCTACCTTTCCCAATGATGAGTAAAGGCCGTGTGGCCTACCTTTCCCAATGATAAGTAAAGGCTGTGTGGCCTACCTTTCCCAATGATGAGTAAAGGCTGTGTGGCCTACCTTTCCCAATGATAAGTAAAGGCCGTGTGGCCTACCTTTCCCAATGATAAGTAAAGGCTGTGTGGCCTACCTTTCCCAATGATAAGTAAAGGCCGTTTGGCCTACCTTTCCCAATGATAAGTAAAGGCTGTGTGGCCTACCTTTCCCAATGATAAGTAAAGGCCGTGTGGCCTACCTTTCCCAATGATAAGTAAAGGCCGTTTGGCCTACCTTTCCCAATGATGAGTAAAGGCCGTGTGGCCTACCTTTCCCAATGATAAGTAAAGGCCGTGTGGCCTACCTTTCCCAATGATAAGTAAAGGCCGTTTGGCTCCTTTTAGGACAGTCAGTGCTTCTGTGATCGCGATATGGTCAGCCATACTCACTGGAGGAGGTGGACAACAGGGCACCTCTCTGACAAAGGAAATAGGAAAGAATTGGTCAAAAATTAAACATGTTACCCATCAACTTTATTGCATACGTAAATAAATCATGAAGGTCTATCTAGGTTTATTGCTATTCTCTGATGAGAATACTTTGATATAGTGCTATATTTTCTAACTAATTTAACAAAATCTGGTAATTTCTTGTTCACTTCAGATGTTAAAAGGTAGAACAAAATAAAATCAAAATGACTATGGTGATGTGAAGTCAGAGGTATACATATTCAACAGTAACACATTAGTATACATTTTAAATGGATTAAAGACAGTGGTAGCCACCAACCTGACTCTGCTCCTGTCCACTTTAGCATTGACCATGTCCCCAGATATGTCTACGTATACAGCACCAGGCCTTCCATACATGCTAGTGCGTACTGCCTAAGACAGACCAAACACCCTTCCATTCAGAATCAATTAAGGCTGTGTTCTTCTGACGCACTTAAGTTACCTTGCTAAGCTGGAAAATTAGAGGTCAGAAAACAGACAATTGCAGGTGATACCAAATGATATGAAGAGGACTAAACAGAGGGAGTCAGAAGAGACTGTATACCTTCTCTACCACTGAGGAGATCATATCCAGACTGCTGGGCCGAGCTGAGAACTTACTGTACAGTCTGCACGCCTCCACCTGACAGAGAAAGAGGACCACAAATAACAAATGATGTCCTCTTTCAGCAATGAAACTGCTAGGACCAGTTTTCTGGACAGAGATTCTCTAATGAGTTTGCTTTTTAGGCCATGACTAAACTTAATCTGTGTCCGGGAAACCACCCCCTAATGATCAATAGTCAGAAACCTCATGGTTGAATTAGTACCTGTGGAAACTCTTGAAACGCCCCAGTGGTCTCCTGGTTTTGATCGGAGGAGCCTCCAATAACAATCACAGGCCTACAGAGAGTGTGGTATCAAACAATGACATCAACTGACAAGCGGAGATAGTTTGGAGTCCTCAGATCATTTTTTGCAGTGTAAGGATAGCATCCCTTCTTTTGAAAGGAAGGACCACTGAACATGAGTACAAGGGCCTTCTGTTTGTAGAGTTCTAACATACCAGCAGTTCATGTTAGCGTTGGCCATTCCACCAAGAGCATGGATGAGTCCCGGTCCAGACACAACCAGACACGCCCCTGGACTGGAGAGGAACAGACAGACAGGCAGACAAACAGGAAGATAAGCAGACAGAGAGGAACAGGTAGTAAGACAGGAAGACAAACAGAGAGACAGACAGACAGAATTAGCAATGTAAAACAGCTATGAAACTGACCCTCACACACAAGTCTGTGTACGGCTAGTTAATATCCCATGATTTGGGGAGAGCTGGTTTAGTATTGTATGGAGAGAGTAGTCTCCCTAGGCAGACGGGCTGCTTCCCACATTAACAATGTATCGACATCGGTCAGGGATTTCAGAGAGGAGAGACAGTATCTCTAAAGCTCTCTTATAATGACAATCCTCCTACCGTCCAGTGAGGTAACCAACAGCAGACGCAGCATAGCAAGCCTGTTGGATGACACATACCACATCAGTATTACTGGTGTCCCCACAACCAATTCACATAAAAAAATGTAATGGGAAGACTCTGAATTCATAAAAATAAAAGGTGGCTTACGGCTTGTTCATTGCGCATTCCCACATACTTGATTCCTGACGCTTGAGCTGCCATAGCCACTTCAATGACTGGAACACCAACTATTCCAAACATATATTCTACATTCTGAAGAGAGATACATGAAGATACAGTATGAATTTACAGTGTAGTTTAGATGTTCTTTGCATTGACACACACTTTGGCATGCATCAACAGGGGTGTTAACATATGCTATTCAATATGTTAACAAACATCCACATAAACTTCTAAATGTTTTGCTACAACGATAATAATAGTTCGCTATACCAGTGCAATGACCTTTGACACACTTTCACAACTCCTAGTGCTACATTGTCACTGCCAAGGACATGATCAGCGACTAATATATTATTTACCAAATCGTAGCAATACCGTTATACAGTGTAATACTATTTTATATAAATTACACATATCTCACCTGAGCTTTTAGTGCCTCAGCAATGAGCTGAGCGCCTGTCACGTCTTCCATTATTACTGTCCAGAAATCTGTTCGTGATACTCAATAGCTTATACGTCGTTTTCAGATATCTTGCAAATCATTTGTTTTTGTCCGCATTACAAAATGCATTATATGAGTAGCTACAATCGATAGATATTTCGATAGCCACTAACTGCACAGAGTTCAAAGTTGAGTGACTGGACGACTTTTGACACTGCTGCCCAAAGCATGACCCGTTAATACAACTTCCGGGTTCAGGGCCAATCACATGAGCCGTACAATAGTAGTTATGAATATGTATGAACTAGTAGCCTTTTTCTTTTTTTATTGCAAGAAATACATAACAAGGTCTCATTATGTGTTTATAACTGCACTTACACTTAACTCAATTAAGTCATTATGAGTGTATGACTTGAGTGTATGCATTATAGATATGGACTTCATAGAAAGTGTAAGAACTGTTCTCTGTTCATCTTGTTTTAAAATTGTTAAATCAAAATTTAAAACAAGAAACTTGTTATAAATGCAAAGAAAAGACATTTTATGATTTTTAATAGGTTCAAAAAGTTGGTTGAAAATAGTCTTGCACTTACGAGCTTAGAAGGTTCTCGAATGAATCAGGTGTCTGCATATAAATACTTTGGGATATGGTTGGATGATAAACTGTCTTTTAAAATGCATATTGATGAATTTTGTAAACGGCTAAAAATCAAGCTAGGCTTCCTCTATAGAAACAGGACATGTTTGTCCTCTACAAATAGAAGACAAACTGTACAAGCTACTTTTATGTCTGTTATAGATTATGGGGATATTATCTACATGCATGCTACAGCATCAACACTTAAATCGCTGGATGCTATTGAGCACTTAGGTTTATTACGGGTGATAGTTATTACGGGTGATAGTTATTACGGGTGATAGCTACACAACTCACCCTTGGGTTTTATATCAAAATGTGGGTTGGACATAGCTGTTCATGAGACGAGAACAACATGCTCTCGTGTTTGTCTATAAAGCACTTCTGAATAAACTACCTTCTTATTTATCATCACTCATCAATATTAGATTTATAATTCCGAAAACCAGGTCTCAAGCATGGATTACACTTGAGGCCCATGCGATTTCCATAAAGTTGGGTATGGCTGCCTTTTCCTGTTACGCTCCTTGCCTATGGAATAGCCTGCAGACTAAACTTAAACTTGCGACTCTTGTACCCCTTGCCCATTTAAAATATGTATTTTTGTATTGTTTGTAACTGTTTCGGGTAATGCAAGTTCTTGTGCTGTTAGGGGAATAACCTGTGTACATGTAATCATCTGCTGCTGGATTCCTTGTTGTGTTATCTGTGATCGTTTTGTTTGTCTTGTTGTGTTATCTGTGATCGTTTTGGTTGCCTTGTTGTGTTATCTGTGATCGTTTTGTTTGTCTTGTGTAGTTTCTTAATCATTGTAGCTAAACTGAATGTGTAACATGTATACGCAGGGCCCAGCTGTAAAAGAGACCTTGGTCTCAGTCTGTGTTCTTTGTTGAAATAAAAGTATAATAATCTTATCCGTTCATGGCTTTAGTTGTGGCTTGATCATGTTTTTATTTTATTTATTTCACCTTTATATAACCAGGTAGGCAAGTTGAGAACAAGTTATCATTTACAATTGCGACCTGGCCAAGATAAAGTGTACGGAGTTTTCTCCTATCTGTCTTTATATGTGACGACATCTTTTCTGTATTAAAATGGGATTTCCACAATCAATAATCATAAGCAGTACTTAAATATGAATACATTTGACTATGTGGTTTGAAGTACTTTACCATTATCTTGCACATACAGTAAGACTACTATAGACAGAAATCAATGCAGCAATGTTTTATTAAATAAAGGCTCTGATTAAAATAGTAATAAAATCAGGCATTTGGCTAATTCTTCTTCCCAAAAGCTCCTCTGAATGGTTTAGAGACGGCTCTGGAGATAGCTGGTAACACCCTGACTATGAGAGGGCGTTTACGGGACTGGGACTCCTGGGGAGCAGGGGCCAGTGTGGTTGTCAGGTCCTCCTTGGGTGGGGAAGTGGATGGAACCTCTGGAACCTCACACTCAGCATCTGTGATAAGAATATTTTATAATCAGAAAATGAACGTGTGTGTTTGTCTGTCCGTCTGTCTGTCTGCCTTTCTGTCCATCCTGTATCTGTAGTCACTGTTTTAACAAGCTGGCCAGAGGGTGATACATCAATATGACATTATCAATGCTTATCACTTACTCTGTGAAATACGAGTCTCTCTGAGACGTTTGGTAGGCAGCGCATCCTGTTCAGGGTGGCTCTTCGGTTCCCCTTTTGTCTTGAACAGCTGTTGACAAAACACATGGGGCGGCAGGTAGCCTAGTGGTTAGACCTTTGGACTTTTAACCCAAAAGTTGCAAGATCGAATCCCTGATCTGACAAGGGTCATTCTGCCCCTGAACAAGGCAATTAACCCACTGTTCCCAGGCCGTCATTGTAAATAAAAATGTGTTCTTAACTGACTTGCCTACTTAAATAAAGGTTAAATAAAAAACATCAGGACAACTGAGCCTGTGTAAAATATCTGATGTGCATCCCAAAAGGCGCCACATAAGCCACTACTTTTGACAAGGGCCCATAGTGCTCTGGTCAAAAGTAGTGCACTATATAGGGAATAGGGGTCAATTTAGGACACAGACTTTGACTCTCTCCCATGTGTATTAGGATTGTATTACAGCGGCCTCACTCAACCTCCTGAAGACAATGACAACAGCATTGTTCTAATGCTGAGACAATAGGGGTTTAGTGAATCTGTAGGGTACATTTCAGAACCTGCCTTACAGAGCTAATCTCAAAACACAGAGCCCCCTACCTTCATCCTGATCTTTGGAATCTTGGCAATTTTGGGCAGAAAACGCCACTTCCTGTTCTTCTTAGTCTCTTCCACTCCGGCAGAGGCAAGGCGGGCCATGCAGTCAGCCTTTACATCAGCCGGGCTAAGGCCCCTGGCAGGGAATTCCTCAGTAGCATTAAGGTCAGCCACAACACCATGAGTGATGTCACTTGCGGCATTGTTGGTGTCTAAGTAAGAAGAGCAAGCTGGTGTGACTGACCTGGGTACAATAACTGGGAGAAGAGGACGCAACAATGGAAAGCAGTCACTGCGTCCTCAAAAGGCATTCTCTTCTCTTTATAGTGCACAACTTTTGAACAGGGCCCATAGGGTCTGGCTCTGGTCAAAAGTAGTGCACTAAACATGGAAGAAGGTGCCATTTTGGACGCAACCAGCAAAGTTCACATCATAAAACGCAATGTATTGAGCATCATGTTACAATGAAGTCCTATGCAGATGAAAAGAGGTACTTTCACTTACCATCCTCCATTGCAGACTTGGACAAATCAGTCAGGCTGTCCATCACCATGTCTGTCATCAACTTGATGACCTGATCCAAAACCCTGTCAGCGGTGGGTGGCATAGGCCTACCCAAACACTGCCCCAGGAGTCTGCTAACAGAAGTCTGGGCAAAGCTGTAAACGAGCTCTGAAGCATCGTCCTTTGACAGCTTCCTCAGTGCTGGCTTTGGCAGCGCTGGTTGAGAGAGGCTTCTGTGGCCAGTCATGGATTGAAGCTGGCAGCTTATGGTTATCTCCTGAATGAGACCATGGACCTTTGCGATCAGGTTGCCAGACGCATCTTGAAGGGCTTCAATTGACAGGAGCCTATCCAGATTTTCTTCTGCTGAAGTCATCTCTGGGTCGTCTGTCTTCAATGTGTCCATTATAGTTTTCACTATGATACTGGTGTCAGATATGTTTATTTCTTGTTGGCTCACAAGCGCTGACTGTGAACCAGTCTTGTCCATTGCGTTAGAGGTATGGCATTCTGTACTTGTGATCTCATCGGCAGCGCTCATGTCAGGCAACAGGTCAAGGCTCTCCAGTAGAGAGTCTAACATGTTAGTGGCTATCAGACACTCCTCACTTGCATTCTGCCCAACAGATGAACTCTCAGAGTTGGCCAATCTGCACTTGATCACATTTAGGATCAAGCTGAGCGTCTTCTTTGCAGTTTTGCTAAAGCCTTCTTGGCTGACTGCCACTGTTCCGTCTTGTAGAGCCACAAGAGTTTCACAACTTTCACTCAATCCACTACCATGGAGAGGAGAGGCTCTCTTCAAACTGGTGTCGCTCATAACTGACACACTCCTGGTGGGCAGAGTGACATCCTCACTGCATGTGTCAATTACATGGTGGTCTGTGGAGGAGCCACTCGAAGACACAAGGGCTTTAGACCTTTTAGTCAAACTGACTTTTGAAAATGGCTTCTCACTTCTCACAGACGGAGGGCGGCTCCTGTCCTTAACAAGAGCAGTGTCAGGGGACTTCGAGTATCTGAGTGTCTCCACAGGGGTGGAGTCCAGCACATCTTTGGCTGTGGTGACAGACACGGGTGGAAAAGACAAAAAACTGGTAATAACCAGGGAGGATATAGAGGATATAAGAATGTCAGATGATTGACCGTTGGTAGCTGGGGAGGATAAACAGAGAGGATATAAGAATGTCAGATGATTGACTGTTGGTAGCTAGAGGAGGATAAACAGAGAGGATATAAGAATGTCAGATGATTGACCGTTGGTAGCTAGAGGAGGATAAACAGAGAGGATATAAGAATGTCAGATGATTGACCGTTGGTAGCTAGGGGAGGATAAACAGAGAGGATATAAGAATGTCAGATGATTGACTGTTGGTAGCTAGAGGAGGATAAACAGAGAGGATATAAGAATGTCAGATGATTGACCGTTGGTAGCTAGAGGAGGATAAACAGAGAGGATATAAGAATGTCAGATGATTGACCGTTGGTAGCTAGAGGATGATAAACAGAGAGGATATAAGAATGTCAGATGATTGACCGTTGGTAGCTAGAGGAGGATAAACAGAGAGGATATAAGAATGTCAGATGATTGACCGTTGGTAGCTAGAGGAGGATAAACAGAGAGGATATAAGAATGTCAGATGATTGACCGTTGGTAGCTAGAGGAGGATAAACAGAGAGGATATAAGAATGTCAGATGATTGACCGTTGGTAGCTAGAGGAGGATAAACAGAGAGGATATGAGCAGATTGCTGGACGACTATAACCTTCACATGAACAGACAGATTTCTAGAACAGTGGTGTTGCTAGATGACATCCTCATGATGTTAACACAGCAGATAATAAAGAATTTTGGGGCTGAGGCCATCGAAGCCTGTCACCTGCTAGCTGTGTACCTGGCTCTGGATAGAAGTCTCCCCTGTGCACTGATGTAGGATCAGCTTACCCTCCCTAGATCCTCAATCATTAGTGGAGAACATGACAAAAATGACCTTAGATCAGTGTCTAGTGGGCATTTTCACACTATACCATGTAACATCCCTAGAGTGGGCTTTGTCTTCCTAGCAACATGACCAAACAAATGGCCATCTTGGTCAGGAAAACTTTTTAATTACAGAAGCTCTATGTGATATTCTATGTGTACCTGCAGTGTGGATGGGGGTCCTCTTCAGGGTGAAGTTTTTAACCAGGATGGAGGCTCCCTGGTTGATGAGGACGTCAACACAGTCCACATGGCTTTTTAAGGCAGACAGGTCCAGAGGGTGCGCCCCTGGCTGTTCCTCACGTCTAGATCCAGCAGAGACTGAACCAGGACCTCCATAGCATGGTGGTTGCCGTGGTACGCCTGAATAGACACACAAACACAGTCTCAAGCAAAGTCCAGTGGTACGCCTGAATAGATATATAATCAATGTCCTATAGTAGACCAGTGGTACGCCTGAACAGAAATACAGTGCTAGACCTCTAAAGTAGACCAGAGTCTTTCAATCGGGAGCCCATTTTTGCTCCCGCCCAGCATCAACATCGGAGGTCCCTGCCAAGCGTGGGATTGAGAAACAAACACTCTACTTCTCCTCTGAGGTTGATTAACTCAAATGGCAAAATAAGGAAATCATCCTCATCATCACTGTGTAGAATATGCATGTATTTTACACGAATCAGGAATAGATAGGAATTTGGTGTGTGAGTCTGTCTGGACAGTCAACTTCCTGTGTAAAATCAACACCATGCCTGCTTCCCAGATAGCACCCTATTCCCTATGTAGTGAACTACTTTTGATCAGGGCCTATAAGGATCTGGTCAAAAGTAGTGTACTAAATCGGGAATAGGGTGCCATTTGTCATATGGAGACCACTACAGGAGCAGGTAGGCTTTACTCACAGCGAGGTGTAGAGGGCTGATGGGAGCTCTGACATCAAAGTCGTTCAGGATGTCTGTCCCTGAGCTTTCAATTAGTTGAGGAAAGACAAGGACGGCCAGTTCAGACTTGTAACATATTTACTTGGAAGGTTAGTCTAGTAGCATGTGTAACATGGTAAATCTCAGTGACCAGCCCCTGCAGACATACTGGGGTGTTGCATCCATACCTTAAACAAGCAAGTGTGAGGAAAAGTTACCAACTGGCACTTACCACATCTAAAGGTGTTTCACTTGCAATCTGGAAAAAGAACATCAAGAGTGACGATGCGTCCACGACAAACATGCAGCCACACCTTAAAACCTACTGTTGGGTTCTGAGAATATGAAATATACTAATTCATGTCACTGAGGGAGAGAGCTTAATGTATAACGTTTACATTATGTCAGGTTAGGGGTCACATCCACTTGAATGTCCTTCATATGACGAACCTCCTACAGAGCAAATGAGGAAAATATGATATATTATGATTTATGTTAGTAACAATACAATATGGGAATTTTATCCCAAAGCTACCTACAGCTAACATATACTGCTCAAAAAAATAAAGAGAACACTTAAACAACTTAATGTAACTCCAAGTCAATCACACTTCTGTGAAATCAAACTGTCCACTTAGGAAGCAACACTGATGCGAGCTGTGGCAAGAAGGTTTGCTGTGTCTATCAGCGTAGTGTCCAGAGCATGGAGGCGCTACCAGGAGACAGGCCAGTACATCAGGAGACATGGAGGAGGCCGTAGGAGGGCAACAACCCAGCAGCAGGACCGCTACCTCCGCCTTTGTGCAAGGAGGAGCAGGAGGAGCACTGCCGGAGCCCTGCAAAATGACCTCCAGCAGGCCACAAATGTGCATGTGTCTGCTCAAACGGTCAGAAACAGACTCCATGAGGGTGGTATGAGGGCCCGACGTCCACAGGTGGGGGTTGTGATTACAGCCCAACACCGTGCAGGACGTTTGGCATTTGCCAGAGAACACCAAGATTGGCAAATTCGCCACTGGCGCCCTGTGCTCTTCACAGATGAAAGCAGGTTCACACTGAGCACATGTGACAGACGTGACAGTCTGGAGACGCCGTGGAGAACGTTCTGCTGCCTGCAACATCCTCCAGCATGACCGGTTTGGCGGTGGGTCAGTCATGGTGTGGGATGGCATTTCTTTGGGGGGCCGCACAGCCCTCCATGTGCTCGCCAGAGGTAGCCTGACTGCCATTAGGTACCGAGATGAGATCCTCAGACCCCTTGTGAGACCATATGCTGGTGCGGTTGGCCCTGGGTTCCTCCTAATGCAAGACAATGCTATACCTCATGTGGCTGGAGTGTGTCAACAGTTCCTGCAAGAGGAAGGCATTGATGCTATGGACTGGCCCGCCCGTTCTCCAGACCTGAATCCAATTGAGCACATCTGGGACATCATGTCTCGCTCCATCCACCAACGCCACGTTGCACCACAGACTGTCCAGGAGTTGGCGGATGCTTTAGTCCAGGTTTGAGAGGAGATCCCTCAGGAGACCATCCGCCACCTCATCAGGAGCATGCCCAGGCGTTGTAGGGAGGTCATACAGGCACGTGGAGGCCACAGACACTACTGAGCCTCATTTTGACTTGTTTTAAGGACATTACATCAAAGTTGGATCAGCCTGTAGTGTGGTTTTCCATGAAAATTTTGAGTGTGACTCCAAATCCAGACCTCCATGGGTTGATAAATTGGATTTCCATTGATTATTTTTGTGTGATTTTGTTATCAGCACATTCAACTATGTAAAGAAAAAAGTATTTAATAAGATTATTTCATTCATTCAGATCTAGGATGTGTTATTTTAGTGTTCCCTTTATTTTTTTGAGCAGTGTATATATATTTAAGTATGTGATCTATGTAAATAAATAAATATATCACAGCTGTAAAACTGTATGGTGGAGGCCTACCCATTTCCCAGGAGCATTGTAAAAAGTGGATTTGGGTACAGTGTTTTTTTCCCCCTAATATCTTTGAAGATTCTGAGACCATTAGGGTTAAACATTACAGATATAAATGCAATATATGGAGTAGAAAAGATTGCCTGCCCACCAAAGAATCAACATATGTTCTACATGGTCTATTTCTATCTGAATGTAACACCTCAATCAAGCTTGTTAATTGATCGTTAAGTCATGTTTGTCAGGTAAACGGTCATTAGTGGCCTATATAAGCCTCATACAGGCCATGGGAAGACATTACCTGTTGATAACACAGACTATTCTCATGATCATGGGAGGTGTGAGAGAATTGCTGCTCTTTGTGATGACTGTGGGGGTTGTCAAAGGTTGGTTCACTAACGTTTTATTTGGATTGAAGGGATTTGTTTGGGAAATATGCTTAACTTTATAAGTTGGAGATTCAAATTTGACTGTCTGTTTCTTCCGCATTGGTCATCTATTATTAATATATGTAGCTATTTTGTGTGAACTCAACTTCTGTCAACACTTCCTCCTCAGTTTCTTGTTACCCTGTTGGAAAGTCCCAGAAGCAAGATCAAGTCTCTCTGCAGAGGAGACTTGGAGGTAAGTGTTTCTTTCCACAACCCTTCTAGCTATGTTCTTTGTCACTGTCTATGGTGCCGCTGTGTTTGACACTCATTCAACACCATAGAGTAACTCAGTCTAAATAACGTTGTCAAAGCCTTTGATTTGGTAATTTTGCTTGTGTACCTTAACCTACGTTTTTCAGAGCTGTCATCAAATGACGTCTCCATTGAGCATGCCCTGGCCTTGCTCCGATCCATAGGGTCTGACGCTAAACAAGACAGAGAAGGTACGGCCTGAAACATATACTTTGAAAACTGTTGGGTTCAACATTCGACTGGCAATTCGGCCTAGACCGTGTGGAACAGATGTGTTGCTGTAGAATACCCAACTGTTCCTTTTGTTTTTTCTATAGAGTATTTAGAGACTAATGAAGTAGAATCCCAAGCTTCTCCAAACCATGGTAGCTCTCAGGCAAATGATGCCCTGTCCTCTGAGGAGAAGCTGAGGCGCATGTCCTCTGACGACGCTGCGACTGGCCCGTCTGACGACGCTACCTCTGAAGCTGCGACTGGCCCGTCTGACGACGCTACCTCTGAAGCTGCGACTGGCCCGTCTGACGACGCTACCTCTGAAGCTGCGACTGGCCCGTCTGACGACGCTACCTCTGAAGCTGCGACTGGCCCGTCTGACGACGCTACCTCTGAAGCTGCGACTGGCCCGTCTGACGACGCTACCTCTGAAGCTGCGACTGGCCCGTCTGACGACGCTACCTCTGAAGCTGCGACTGGCCCGTCTGACGACGCTACCTCTGAAGCTGCGACTGGCCCGTCTGACGACGCTACCTCTGAAGCTGCGACTGGCCCGTCTGACGACGCTACCTCTGAAGCTGCGACTGGCCCGTCTGACCATGCCTTTGAGGAACTGTTGGCCGCTACCTCTGAAGCTGCGACTGGCCCCCCGTCTGACCATGCCTTTGAGGAACTGTTGGCCGCTACCTCTGAAGCTGCGACTGGCCCCCCGTCTGACCATGCCTTTGAGGAACTGTTGGCCGCTACCTCTGAAGCTGCGACTGGCCCCCCGTCTGACGACGCTACCTCTGAAGCTGCGACTGGCCCCCCGTCTGACGACGCTACCTCTGAAGCTGCGACTGGCCCGTCTGACGACGCTACCTCTGAAGCTGCGACTGGCCCGTCTGACGACGCTACCTCTAAGGAACTGTTCACCGCTTCATCGGAGCCCCCGTTGACCACAAACATGGATATCTGACGTGGGACATGGTGCTCGGGGTCCATGCAAGAGTTCATGGGTACTCTAGTCCAGGTTGTCTGTGTGTGTAACTGCATTTGCTTGTTTTGGCTCAATTAAACATTAACTGTAATACTTGTGTCCTCAGTATTGTTTTGGCGGTTCCTACTTGGCAACATTTATTTTGCATTATAACCATGCTTTGGCCTCAGCAATATATTAATACTTTGACCCCTGTGTTTAAGCTACATTTGCTCAGTGTTGGTCAATTTATGCTAGTAGCATCACATGATGTGGAATGGGTTCTAGTTCATTTTAACTTGATGGTTGTGGAACACAGTGTCTGGGGTTGGTACATATGAGGATGTTGCTAGAATCGGGGTTTCAGTGCTAACTAATATCACGGTTGTCAACTTGCATTTAAATTACTCTGCTGGGTGTCTTCTCTCCTGACTGACTTGGTTTCCTATTAGTGAATGCTTACATGTGAAACCAGCTCTCGTCTCATTAGCCCATCGTTTTGGCGGTTGGTCTTCATATCCCAGTGACAATCCAAACTTTCAGGTTAAATAAGTCAATGCTAACCTGCTTTAGCTGGCAGGCTGCTATCAGGTCCTAGCTCTCCCAGAGTTGCTTGTAGCGCCTCTAACCTAGGGTTTGATGGGGGGGAACAGTTTTACCAGGATTTCCCACCCACTCCGATTACATGGGAGAAATTAACCGGTTAATTTCTATGAAAAGCGTGAGGTGAAGTCTGTTCATACAGGCCTTCTCTATCCGCATGATCAACGCTCGGGGTGTGCGTCGTACTTATAGTCGCCATGAATTCAAAGAGCATGTACACGCAACCTTTAAATGCAGTTAATACAGCAACAAAATTGGCTCCAACTTTTGAGCTACCGGTAGGTATCTGCTTTAATTCAAAACAATTTCTGTGGCACCGCTTTACTCACTTATGCCAACCTGAATTCAGCCTGTTTTGAAGCAAGTTAAACCGTTACGGCCTATGCAAATATTTTGTTTGCTACAGGGTAGGCCTTCCAGGTTATTTTATGTAGCAGGGGCGAAAATCTGATATCAACTTTGGAGGGGACAATTACATGACATTTTCTGAAGAGCAATTCCTGAGGGGGACACCAAAAGTAGTGCTGTAACACACACAGCCTACGTTGTAATATGGTAAATGTATATTGAGGAACCAAAGAAATAAGGTGTTTGCCGTACTCCTAACTACCGGTACCCAAAACTACACAACTAATCACAACAGCAATACCATTGCCTTTAACAGATCTTAGTTCAGTCACCAGTGTAAGTTGAGAGTGGGGGTATCCATGGCATTTTCCAATTATGTTCCTATTTTACAAGTCAAAAAAATGGAGAACCTTTCATAATGTTGCCAAACAAAGACTCAACAAACTTACCTGAGACTCCCTGTCTCTGCCAGTCTGTCCCCAGCTCTGCCGTCTGTGTGCCATCTGTTGCCTGCTCTGCCTAATGACATCATTGTGAAACATTTTCATTATCATTTCACTTCTTTCTTATGAACATTTTATCAACTAGTCTTTGAGATATTAGGTTATAGGGTTCTTATTTTGCATTTTGGTGTACTGAAAAATACTCTGATGTCTGTCTTTTTTCATTTTTCTACCTGGCTGGCTACACACAGTGTGTAGGTTATTTACAGTAGGAGATGGGCTTCTATCATATCTTCTATCATTCTATATGGGCTTCGATCTAAAAGGTAGCTAGCAAATGTGAAACGGATTGCAGTGACAAGAGTTGACAGCTGTATGAGTTCACCATTTACACAACATATGCTGCAACCTTTTGTAATTTTAACCGTTTGTTTCATATTGGCTGGCTTCCAACAATAGCTGAATTTGCAAAGCTAGCGAGCACAAATTCCGTTTCAGTGGTGTTTGCTATAATCTTTGCTACCCGGGTTAAATAAAGGTGAAATAAAATAAATAAAAGTTCCCTTGCGACAATTTAGCTTTTGCAACGAGACCATTACATATATTTAAGACAATGGTAGAAGAGGGTGTAGTTCTGTTCAGTTTGGACTTCAGTTTATCGCTAACCTTATCACAGGGACTTTGAAGCACTAACTTACATTGCTGATCTTGGAATAAATTGACGATAGCAAAGATTCCATCTTTGACGACGCCACATAAATGGAATAGGTACTAGCTAGCTTAATAGTTAATATTTGCGCGCTAGCTCTGCAAATTCAGCTAGTGTGTGTGTGTGTGTGAACCCTGCCAACATAAAACAAATCATTGCTATGGCGCGATTGACTGGATTAACCTCATGTCAGTCACGTGCATTGAGTGCCTTTCAGACAGTAGATACGAACCCTCTGTTACCTTGCCAACTAAGGAACTGGCAGTGGATCAAACCATTGTGAGGCAAAGGGTGGGGGGTCGCAATCTTTTGAAACTTAAAAAAGCTCTATTAAGTGTCTATAATCAGCACAATTGCTTTCATTGCGTATTATTCATATTATTTAAATTACAGAGTTATGTTTACAGTGATATATTGGGGGGGACAAATCATATTTTTCCCAGGATGGGGGGGTCGTGTACCCCCCGTCCCCCCTGGGATTTCCGCCCCTGTTATGTAGCCTACGTTTGTGTATTGAATGTTATTCTACATTTGTTTGTCTGGGTCTTGAGAATCAGTTACCCTTTCTGACCAAGTCTGTAAAATAATGCGAGAACTGGGGGTATTTTGTCTTGAATAAAAGTAATAACGGAGAAGAATGGCAGGGTCTTGACAAGTTAATTTGATTGTGTAGGCTCACGTTTAATTTATGCTGTGACTAAATGAATATTAACTTGATAATGTACTTTATTGCTGGAGAACAGATGCAATAGGTAGGCCTGAGAAGATTTGATGTAAATATAGCCGAAGAATGGCACATGATAAACTGCGGGTTTAGATTCACGTGCAATTGATCAACTGCGGCGCTATCCATTGTGCTGAATCTCCGCTACAGCGTAACTGTTAGATTATCAGAGATTCAGATTTGTTTCCTCTGACAAAATCATCACAATAACCGAAGTATAAACAGCCACAACCTTCCCAAATTCCCTTGATAGCCAGGTGTAAGGGGAGAGGAAAGGACCGAAATGCATCTTTCAGTGAAAGGTAGGCTACTGTAATAACCTCATATTTGACCCGTCGGCCAACAGTGCCTCATAGACCGGTTAAAACTAGGCTACATCAATGAAATAGTGTGGTGACTTTGAGTTGATTAAATAGCAACAAATACAAGAACCCATTAGTGTATATTTCTCCATGTAGAGTGGTATAATCATGTTGGATTTTATTCGCTGCTTAACACCCTGCATCCCACAGCTGGCTTGCTTCTGAAGCTAAGCAGGGTTGGTCCTGGTCAGTCCCTAGATTGGAGACCAGTTGCTGCTGGAAGTGGTGTTGGAGGGCCGGTAGGAGTCACTCTTTCCTCTGGTCTAAAATAATATCCCAGGGCAGTGATTGGGGACATGTGCTGTCTTTCGGGTGGGACGTTAAACAGGTGTCCTGACTCTCTGTGGTCACTAAAGATCCCATGGCACTTATTGTTAGAGTAGGGGTGTTAACCCTGGTGTCCTGGCTAAATTCCCAATCTGGCCCTCATACCATCACGGTCACCTAATCATCCCAAGCTTACTATTGGCTCATTCACCTGCCCAATCCCCTGTAACTATTCCCCAGGTCATTGCTGTAAATGAGAATGTGTTCTCAGTCAACTTACCTGGTTAAATAAAACATATGCTTCTAAATAGCACTTTCGGTTTGAACGGGAAGCCTGGTAATTTCTTGCAATTTCCTCAGGAAGGAAAATTGGTAGGTTCTCTGGAAAAGATATGTCTCTACATGACCAATGAGGCCTACCCTCCTCCCCCAGCCATTGGGATGAACTTTGCGGGACCCCCATCCGAATACTCTACCAGGTACGGACGAGACATGGAGACAACTGTTCCTTTAATGTTTTGTACTCGTCTCATTAAAAATGGATTCATACTAAAGACTAGGTCAGAATACATTTGGACTCCCTCGCTCTTTGTCTTTCCCTCTCAAATCAACTCTTTACCGTGAAATGCTTGCTTACGAGCCCACCCCAACGATGTAGAGAACAAAACTATAGAATATATATATATATAGTACCAATCAAAAGTTTGGACACACCTACTTATTCAAAGGTTTTTCTTTATTTTGACTATTTTCTACATTGTAAAATAATAGTGAAGAACTCAAAACTATGAAATAAGACATATGGAATCATGTAGTAACCAAAAAAGTGTTAAACATATCAAAATCAATTTTATATTTATATAGACTTCAATGTAGCCACCCTTTGCACACTCTTGGCATTCTCTCAACCAGCTTCACCTGGATTGCTTTTCCAAAAGGACAGATTTCCACCGGTCTAATGTCCATTGCTGGTGTTTCTTGGCCCAAGCAAGTCTCTTCTTCTTATTGGTGTCCTTTAGTAGTGGTTTCTTTGCAGCAATTTGACCATGAAGGCCTGATTCACGTAGTCTCCTCTGAACAGTTGATGTTGAGATGTGTCTGTTACTTGAACTTTACAGCAGAGGTAACTCTGGGTCTTCCTTTCCTGTGGCGGTCCTCATGAGAGACATAGCGCTTGATGGATTTTGCAACTGCACTTGAAGAAACATTCAAAGTTCTTGCCATGATATGCCTTCCCTGTAGCTCAGTTGGTAGAGCATGGTGTTTGCAACACCAGGGTTGAGGGTTCGATTCCCACGGGGGGGCCAGCACAGGAAAAAAAAAAAAATGTATGAAACTGTATGAAATGTATGCATTCACTACTGTAAGTCGCTCTGGATAAGAGTGTCTGCTAAATGACTAAAATGTAAAATGTAAAAAAATATGGACTTGGTATTTTACCAAATAGGGCTATCTTCTGTATACCACCCCTACCTTGTCACAAAACAAGTGATTGGCTCAAACGCACTAAGAAGGAAATAAATTCCACAAATTAACTTTGAACAAAGCACACCTGTTAATTGAAATGCATTCCAGGTGAGTACCTCATGAAGCTGGTTGAGTGAATGCCAAGAGTGTGCAAAGCTGTCATCAAGGCAAAGGGTAGCTACTTTGAAGAATCTCAAATATAAAATATATTTGGATTTGTTTAACACTTTTTTGGTTACTACAGGATTCCTTATGTGTTATTTCATATTTTTGATGTTCTACAATGTAGAAAATTGTAAAAAAAAAAACAACTTTTGACTGGTACTGTATATATTGTAACGCGAGGAATAAAATACCCAAGAATAAAGCTATATACAAGGAGTACAGGTTCCAGATCAGTGTGCAGGGGTACGAGGTATTTGAAGTAGATATGTACAAGAAGGCTGGGTAAAGTGACTAGGCATCAGGATAGATAATAATAATAATAATAGCAAAATAAAGAACAGAGCAGCAGCTGCAAATGATGAGTGTAAAGGTGTGTGTTTGTGAGAGTGTGTAATGTGGATGCATGTGTGTTTGGGTTGTGTCGGTTTGTGTGTGTGTGTGTGTGTCTTTGTGTGTGTGTGTGTGTGTGTGTGTGTGTGTGTGTGTGTGTGTGTGTGTGTGTGTGTGTGTGTGTGTGGGAGTGTGAATGTAGTGTGTGTGAGTGTGCATATGCTTTGTATACAGTCTAGTGATTGTGCGTAGGGTCAGAGCAAGACCCTTTAACTTTTTGAGGATGCGAGTGCCCATGCCACGACTGTGCGGGTGTGTGTGGACCATGTTAGGTCGCCAAGGAACAGCCCTGTTGATGTGGATGGGGGACGTGCTCTCCCCTCTTGCTCCTGTAGACCACGATCAGCTCCTTGGTCTTACTGGCATTGAGGGAGAGGTTGTCCTGGCACCACAATGCCAAGTCTCTGACTACTCATCGCCTTCGTGTCGTCAGCAAACTTGACACACTGGGTCCCGACACACTGGGTCCCAACCCACTGGCTCCAACCTCCTGTCTCCAACCCTCTGGATCCAATCTCCATCTCTTCATTACTTGGTTATGAAAACCCCCTGGCCCCAACGCACTGGCCCAACCTCTCTTCATTACTTTCTTATGAAAAATCCCTGGCCACAACACACTGGTCCCAACCCCCTGGTCCCAACCCCCTGGCCCAACCTCCATATCTTCATTACTTGAAAGGAAATCATTCTCCAACACACTAGAGCTCTGTCTTTTCGTGGCGTTGTAATTGAACAGGGACTACACAGTTGAATGCGGGGAGGTGTATGTATGCATTGATTCACATCCACCCCAAGGTCCAGGAGTTGCTTGACCGTGCTGATCATGCCGCTGAAGGCTGCAGAGTGGAGAGGGGTGTAGGCCTTCTTGTCTTTACAGGACACCTCTGATCCATGAGAGGCCAGCAGTTTCACCTCCTCAATGTGCACTATGGGGGAGGGGAAGAGAGACAGAGAGAGAAACAGATGGAGAGAGAGAGAGACATGCAAAGAGATAGGCTGAGATATAGAGGGAGAGAGGTTAGTTTACAGTGGTACACAGCACCATTAGCAATACCTACATCGTGTTAGTACAATTGAAAACCTACATCTTATCAACATACTTAGTCCATCATTCTGACATAATAACACACTAGAGGTAGACCATACAGCTGAGCTGTGAGGGTAACACACAGCCAATTCATTCACTCACTGGGATAAGGACATTAGTCAGAATGTAAATGATGTGGTCAACTCATTACCCATGTAAGCAGCCCAGTGGATTGCTCGGCGGTCCTTCTTGTCAAAAGCATTAATGTTGGCTCCTCTGGAGAGAAGCAGCCTCACCATCTAACAGGAAAAGGAGAGAGAAACAAAACACAGGCTGAGGAAAACTAAAGCAAAATCTGCAAAAATCTGGCATCAAAGCCTCTCTTGAACAAACTCAAGCATACAACTAGGGCTGTGACGGTCATGGGACTTCCGGTGTTGATGATTGGCGTGCCGTATGTACACAGTCATCGACATAACTGACAGCCGACGGACGGACGGACGGACGGACGGGGGAAACATTAGCAAAGGAAAACAGAGTGTTTAGGCCTAACTGTCTTGCTCATAGGCATGCGAGTCTCAAGTTAAGGGGAAGCTAATTTTCACCATAAAAAATATATAAAGCATTCTATGCATCATCACATTTACAGACTTATGTAAGATAGCTAACTATTGCTAATGTGATTAGTAAATTGGATAGTCATTATTTAGGCTAATAATATAACTCAATCACCGTTCGCAAAAAAACGGCTTTTCAATGCAGCGCGTGATGGAGTAAGGCTAGGCAACCTATATCAGATATGTTTCTCTTTACAGGAAAAAAAATTGGCCTTTTTAAAATATGTTTTATCGTGCAATTCTACTACACTTTATATGACTATAGAGATTAGCAGAATCTTTTTCAATATGACTTTCAAGTGGCACTGACCCAGGGATAAAGAAAGTGAATATGCACACTCACCGGGGATATAGCCAATGCCAAAAATACTGTTCGCTCAATTAAGTTGAGAATTTTGATAACTAAAAGACAGATTAGTCTTTTCATTGTCTTCTCTTTGAAGCAATAGCCAATTGCTTTCCAAACTATGTTAGCCTGAGATAGTGTTCAGTCTTTCGTGAGATGCACTGTCAGGCTCATGTAAGAAGTCATATTTACACTTGACCACGTCTGACAGACAAGGGTGGAAAAGACAAAAAACTGGTAATAACCAGGGTTGAGTCCCAAATGGCAACCCTATTCCCTATATCGTACACTACTTTTGACCTGAGCCCATAGGGCTTTGGTTTAAAGTAGTGCACGAAGTAGGTTATAGGTTGCCATTTGGGATGCAGCCCTAATGTCAAAATCTCTTTATTTCAGGAATTGTATCCAAAACCCAAGTGACTTACTGTCTATTCCCGTCTTGAAAGTCCACTGCACTCTGGAGGTCAGCATTTCCAATCAGCAAACGCAAACACTCTGAATGACCGTTGGTAGCTAGAGGAGGATAAACAGAGAGGATATAAGAATGTCAGATGATTGACCGTTGGTAGCTAGAGGAGGATAAACAGAGAGGATATAAGAATGTCAGATGATTGACCGTTGGTAGCTAGAGGAGGATAAACAGAGAGGATATAAGAATGTCAGATGATTGACCGTTGGTAGCTAGAGGAGGATAAACAGAGAGGATATAAGAATGTCAGATGATTGACCGTTGGTAGCTAGAGGAGGATAAACAGAGAGGATATGAGCAGATTGCTGGACGACTATAACCTTCACATGAACAGACAGATTTCTAGAACAGTGGTGTTGCTAGATGACATCCTCATGATGTTAACACAGCAGATAATAAAGAATTTTGGGGCTGAGGCCATCGAAGCCTGTCACCTGCTAGCTGTGTACCTGGCTCTGGATAGAAGTCTCCCCTGTGCACTGATGTAGGATCAGCTTACCCTCCCTAGATCCTCAATCATTAGTGGAGAACATGACAAAAAAATGACCTTAGATCAGTGTCTAGTGTGTATTTTCACACTATACCATGTAACATCCCTAGAGTGGACATTGTCGTCCTAGCAACATGACCAAACAAATGGCCATCTTGGTCAGGAAAACTTTTAAATTACAGAAGCTCTATGTGATATTCTATGTGTACATGCAGTGTGGATGGGGGTCCTCTTCAGGGTGAAGTCCTTAACCAGGATGGAGGCTCCCTGGTTGATGAGGACGTCAACACAGTCCACATGGCTTTTTAAGGCAGACAGGTCCAGAGGGTGCGCCCCTGGCTGTTCCTCACGTCTAGATCCAGCAGAGACTGAACCAGGACCTCCATAGCATGGTGGTGGCCGTGGTACGCCTGAATAGAAACACAAACACAGTCTCAAGCAAAGTCCAGTGGTACGCCTGAATAGATATATAATCAATGTCCTATAGTAGACCAGTGGTACGCCTGAACAGAAATACAGTGCTAGACCTCTAAAGTAGACCAGAGTCTATCAATCGGGAGCCCATTTTTGCTCCCGCCCAGCATCAACATCGGAGGTCCCTGCCAAGCGTGGGATTGAGAAACAAACACTCTACTTCTCCTCTCAGGTTGATTAACTCAAATGGCAAAATAAGGAAATCATCCTCATCATCACTGTGTAGAATATGCATGTATTTTACACGAATCAGGAATAGATAGGAATTTGGTGTGTGAGTCTGTCTGGACAGTCAACTTCCTGTGTAAAATCAACACCATGCCTGCTTCCCAGATAGCACCCTATTCCCTATGTAGTGAACTACTTTTGATCAGGGCCTATAAGGATCTGGTCAAAAGTAGTGTACTAAATAGGGAATAGGGTGCCATTTGTCATATGGAGACCACTACAGGAGCAGGTAGGCTTTACTCACAGCGAGGTGTAGAGGGCTGATGGGAGCTCTGACATCAAAGTCGTTCAGGATGTCTGTCCCTGAGCTTTCAATTAGTTGAGGAAAGACAAGGACGGCCAGTTCAGACTTGTAACATATTTACTTGGAAGGTTAGTCTAGTAGCATGTGTAACATGGTAAATCTCAGTGACCAGCCCCTGCAGACATACTGGGGTGTTGCATCCATACCTTAAACAAGCAAGTGTGAGGAAAAGTTACCAACTGGCACTTACCACATCTAAAGGTGTTTCACTTGCAATCTGGAAAAAGAACATCAAGAGTGACGATGCGTCCACGACAAACATGCAGCCACACCTTAAAACCTACTGTTGGGTTCTGAGAATATGAAATATACTAATTCATGTCACTGAGGGAGAGAGCTTAATGTATAACGTTTACATTATGTCAGGTTAGGGGTCACATCCACTTGAATGTCCTTCATATGACGAACCTCCTACAGAGCAAATGAGGAAAATATGATATATTATGATTTATGTTAGTAACAATACAATATGGGAATTTTATCCCAAAGCTACCTACAGCTAACATATACTGCTCAAAAAAATAAAGAGAACACTTAAACAACTTAATGTAACTCCAAGTCAATCACACTTCTGTGAAATCAAACTGTCCACTTAGGAAGCAACACTGATGCGAGCTGTGGCAAGAAGGTTTGCTGTGTCTATCAGCGTAGTGTCCAGAGCATGGAGGCGCTACCAGGAGACAGGCCAGTACATCAGGAGACATGGAGGAGGCCGTAGGAGGGCAACAACCCAGCAGCAGGACCGCTACCTCCGCCTTTGTGCAAGGAGGAGCAGGAGGAGCACTGCCGGAGCCCTGCAAAATGACCTCCAGCAGGCCACAAATGTGCATGTGTCTGCTCAAACGGTCAGAAACAGACTCCATGAGGGTGGTATGAGGGCCCGACGTCCACAGGTGGGGGTTGTGATTACAGCCCAACACCGTGCAGGACGTTTGGCATTTGCCAGAGAACACCAAGATTGGCAAATTCGCCACTGGCGCCCTGTGCTCTTCACAGATGAAAGCAGGTTCACACTGAGCACATGTGACAGACGTGACAGTCTGGAGACGCCGTGGAGAACGTTCTGCTGCCTGCAACATCCTCCAGCATGACCGGTTTGGCGGTGGGTCAGTCATGGTGTGGGATGGCATTTCTTTGGGGGGCCGCACAGCCCTCCATGTGCTCGCCAGAGGTAGCCTGACTGCCATTAGGTACCGAGATGAGATCCTCAGACCCCTTGTGAGACCATATGCTGGTGCGGTTGGCCCTGGGTTCCTCCTAATGCAAGACAATGCTATACCTCATGTGGCTGGAGTGTGTCAACAGTTCCTGCAAGAGGAAGGCATTGATGCTATGGACTGGCCCGCCCGTTCTCCAGACCTGAATCCAATTGAGCACATCTGGGACATCATGTCTCGCTCCATCCACCAACGCCACGTTGCACCACAGACTGTCCAGGAGTTGGCGGATGCTTTAGTCCAGGTTTGAGAGGAGATCCCTCAGGAGACCATCCGCCACCTCATCAGGAGCATGCCCAGGCGTTGTAGGGAGGTCATACAGGCACGTGGAGGCCACAGACACTACTGAGCCTCATTTTGACTTGTTTTAAGGACATTACATCAAAGTTGGATCAGCCTGTAGTGTGGTTTTCCATGAAAATTTTGAGTGTGACTCCAAATCCAGACCTCCATGGGTTGATAAATTGGATTTCCATTGATTATTTTTGTGTGATTTTGTTATCAGCACATTCAACTATGTAAAGAAAAAAGTATTTAATAAGATTATTTCATTCATTCAGATCTAGGATGTGTTATTTTAGTGTTCCCTTTATTTTTTTGAGCAGTGTATATATATTTAAGTATGTGATCTATGTAAATAAATAAATATATCACAGCTGTAAAACTGTATGGTGGAGGCCTACCCATTTCCCAGGAGCATTGTAAAAAGTGGATTTGGGTACAGTGTTTTTTTCCCCCTAATATCTTTGAAGATTCTGAGACCATTAGGGTTAAACATTACAGATATAAATGCAATATATGGAGTAGAAAAGATTGCCTGCCCACCAAAGAATCAACATATGTTCTACATGGTCTATTTCTATCTGAATGTAACACCTCAATCAAGCTTGTTAATTGATCGTTAAGTCATGTTTGTCAGGTAAACGGTCATTAGTGGCCTATATAAGCCTCATACAGGCCATGGGAAGACATTACCTGTTGATAACACAGACTATTCTCATGATCATGGGAGGTGTGAGAGAATTGCTGCTCTTTGTGATGACTGTGGGGGTTGTCAAAGGTTGGTTCACTAACGTTTTATTTGGATTGAAGGGATTTGTTTGGGAAATATGCTTAACTTTATAAGTTGGAGATTCAAATTTGACTGTCTGTTTCTTCCGCATTGGTCATCTATTATTAATATATGTAGCTATTTTGTGTGAACTCAACTTCTGTCAACACTTCCTCCTCAGTTTCTTGTTACCCTGTTGGAAAGTCCCAGAAGCAAGATCAAGTCTCTCTGCAGAGGAGACTTGGAGGTAAGTGTTTCTTTCCACAACCCTTCTAGCTATGTTCTTTGTCACTGTCTATGGTGCCGCTGTGTTTGACACTCATTCAACACCATAGAGTAACTCAGTCTAAATAACGTTGTCAAAGCCTTTGATTTGGTAATTTTGCTTGTGTACCTTAACCTACGTTTTTCAGAGCTGTCATCAAATGACGTCTCCATTGAGCATGCCCTGGCCTTGCTCCGATCCATAGGGTCTGACGCTAAACAAGACAGAGAAGGTACGGCCTGAAACATATACTTTGAAAACTGTTGGGTTCAACATTCGACTGGCAATTCGGCCTAGACCGTGTGGAACAGATGTGTTGCTGTAGAATACCCAACTGTTCCTTTTGTTTTTTCTATAGAGTATTTAGAGACTAATGAAGTAGAATCCCAAGCTTCTCCAAACCATGGTAGCTCTCAGGCAAATGATGCCCTGTCCTCTGAGGAGAAGCTGAGGCGCATGTCCTCTGACGACGCTGCGACTGGCCCGTCTGACGACGCTACCTCTGAAGCTGCGACTGGCCCGTCTGACGACGCTACCTCTGAAGCTGCGACTGGCCCGTCTGACGACGCTACCTCTGAAGCTGCGACTGGCCCGTCTGACGACGCTACCTCTGAAGCTGCGACTGGCCCGTCTGACGACGCTACCTCTGAAGCTGCGACTGGCCCGTCTGACGACGCTACCTCTGAAGCTGCGACTGGCCCGTCTGACGACGCTACCTCTGAAGCTGCGACTGGCCCGTCTGACGACGCTACCTCTGAAGCTGCGACTGGCCCGTCTGACGACGCTACCTCTGAAGCTGCGACTGGCCCGTCTGACGACGCTACCTCTGAAGCTGCGACTGGCCCCCCGTCTGACCATGCCTTTGAGGAACTGTTGGCCGCTACCTCTGAAGCTGCGACTGGCCCCCCGTCTGACCATGCCTTTGAGGAACTGTTGGCCGCTACCTCTGAAGCTGCGACTGGCCCCCCGTCTGACCATGCCTTTGAGGAACTGTTGGCCGCTACCTCTGAAGCTGCGACTGGCCCCCCGTCTGACGACGCTACCTCTGAAGCTGCGACTGGCCCCCCGTCTGACGACGCTACCTCTGAAGCTGCGACTGGCCCGTCTGACGACGCTACCTCTAAGGAACTGTTCACCGCTTCATCGGAGCCCCCGTTGACCACAAACATGGATATCTGACGTGGGACATGGTGCTCGGGGTCCATGCAAGAGTTCATGGGTACTCTAGTCCAGGTTGTCTGTGTGTGTAACTGCATTTGCTTGTTTTGGCTCAATTAAACATTAACTGTAATACTTGTGTCCTCAGTATTGTTTTGGCGGTTCCTACTTGGCAACATTTATTTTGCATTATAACCATGCTTTGGCCTCAGCAATATATTAATACTTTGACCCCTGTGTTTAAGCTACATTTGCTCAGTGTTGGTCAATTTATGCTAGTAGCATCACATGATGTGGAATGGGTTCTAGTTCATTTTAACTTGATGGTTGTGGAACACAGTGTCTGGGGTTGGTACATATGAGGATGTTGCTAGAATCGGGGTTTCAGTGCTAACTAATATCACGGTTGTCAACTTGCATTTAAATTACTCTGCTGGGTGTCTTCTCTCCTGACTGACTTGGTTTCCTATTAGTGAATGCTTACATGTGAAACCAGCTCTCGTCTCATTAGCCCATCGTTTTGGCGGTTGGTCTTCATATCCCAGTGACAATCCAAACTTTCAGGTTAAATAAGTCAATGCTAACCTGCTTTAGCTGGCAGGCTGCTATCAGGTCCTAGCTCTCCCAGAGTTGCTTGTAGCGCCTCTAACCTAGGGTTTGATGGGGGGGAACAGTTTTACCAGGATTTCCCACCCACTCCGATTACATGGGAGAAATTAACCGGTTAATTTCTATGAAAAGCGTGAGGTGAAGTCTGTTCATACAGGCCTTCTCTATCCGCATGATCAACGCTCGGGGTGTGCGTCGTACTTATAGTCGCCATGAATTCAAAGAGCATGTACACGCAACCTTTAAATGCAGTTAATACAGCAACAAAATTGGCTCCAACTTTTGAGCTACCGGTAGGTATCTGCTTTAATTCAAAACAATTTCTGTGGCACCGCTTTACTCACTTATGCCAACCTGAATTCAGCCTGTTTTGAAGCAAGTTAAACCGTTACGGCCTATGCAAATATTTTGTTTGCTACAGGGTAGGCCTTCCAGGTTATTTTATGTAGCAGGGGCGAAAATCTGATATCAACTTTGGAGGGGACAATTACATGACATTTTCTGAAGAGCAATTCCTGAGGGGGACACCAAAAGTAGTGCTGTAACACACACAGCCTACGTTGTAATATGGTAAATGTATATTGAGGAACCAAAGAAATAAGGTGTTTGCCGTACTCCTAACTACCGGTACCCAAAACTACACAACTAATCACAACAGCAATACCATTGCCTTTAACAGATCTTAGTTCAGTCACCAGTGTAAGTTGAGAGTGGGGGTATCCATGGCATTTTCCAATTATGTTCCTATTTTACAAGTCAAAAAAATGGAGAACCTTTCATAATGTTGCCAAACAAAGACTCAACAAACTTACCTGAGACTCCCTGTCTCTGCCAGTCTGTCCCCAGCTCTGCCGTCTGTGTGCCATCTGTTGCCTGCTCTGCCTAATGACATCATTGTGAAACATTTTCATTATCATTTCACTTCTTTCTTATGAACATTTTATCAACTAGTCTTTGAGATATTAGGTTATAGGGTTCTTATTTTGCATTTTGGTGTACTGAAAAATACTCTGATGTCTGTCTTTTTTCATTTTTCTACCTGGCTGGCTACACACAGTGTGTAGGTTATTTACAGTAGGAGATGGGCTTCTATCATATCTTCTATCATTCTATATGGGCTTCGATCTAAAAGGTAGCTAGCAAATGTGAAACGGATTGCAGTGACAAGAGTTGACAGCTGTATGAGTTCACCATTTACACAACATATGCTGCAACCTTTTGTAATTTTAACCGTTTGTTTCATATTGGCTGGCTTCCAACAATAGCTGAATTTGCAAAGCTAGCGAGCACAAATTCCGTTTCAGTGGTGTTTGCTATAATCTTTGCTACCCGGGTTAAATAAAGGTGAAATAAAATAAATAAAAGTTCCCTTGCGACAATTTAGCTTTTGCAACGAGACCATTACATATATTTAAGACAATGGTAGAAGAGGGTGTAGTTCTGTTCAGTTTGGACTTCAGTTTATCGCTAACCTTATCACAGGGACTTTGAAGCACTAACTTACATTGCTGATCTTGGAATAAATTGACGATAGCAAAGATTCCATCTTTGACGACGCCACATAAATGGAATAGGTACTAGCTAGCTTAATAGTTAATATTTGCGCGCTAGCTCTGCAAATTCAGCTAGTGTGTGTGTGTGTGTGAACCCTGCCAACATAAAACAAATCATTGCTATGGCGCGATTGACTGGATTAACCTCATGTCAGTCACGTGCATTGAGTGCCTTTCAGACAGTAGATACGAACCCTCTGTTACCTTGCCAACTAAGGAACTGGCAGTGGATCAAACCATTGTGAGGCAAAGGGTGGGGGGTCGCAATCTTTTGAAACTTAAAAAAGCTCTATTAAGTGTCTATAATCAGCACAATTGCTTTCATTGCGTATTATTCATATTATTTAAATTACAGAGTTATGTTTACAGTGATATATTGGGGGGGACAAATCATATTTTTCCCAGGATGGGGGGGTCGTGTACCCCCCGTCCCCCCTGGGATTTCCGCCCCTGTTATGTAGCCTACGTTTGTGTATTGAATGTTATTCTACATTTGTTTGTCTGGGTCTTGAGAATCAGTTACCCTTTCTGACCAAGTCTGTAAAATAATGCGAGAACTGGGGGTATTTTGTCTTGAATAAAAGTAATAACGGAGAAGAATGGCAGGGTCTTGACAAGTTAATTTGATTGTGTAGGCTCACGTTTAATTTATGCTGTGACTAAATGAATATTAACTTGATAATGTACTTTATTGCTGGAGAACAGATGCAATAGGTAGGCCTGAGAAGATTTGATGTAAATATAGCCGAAGAATGGCACATGATAAACTGCGGGTTTAGATTCACGTGCAATTGATCAACTGCGGCGCTATCCATTGTGCTGAATCTCCGCTACAGCGTAACTGTTAGATTATCAGAGATTCAGATTTGTTTCCTCTGACAAAATCATCACAATAACCGAAGTATAAACAGCCACAACCTTCCCAAATTCCCTTGATAGCCAGGTGTAAGGGGAGAGGAAAGGACCGAAATGCATCTTTCAGTGAAAGGTAGGCTACTGTAATAACCTCATATTTGACCCGTCGGCCAACAGTGCCTCATAGACCGGTTAAAACTAGGCTACATCAATGAAATAGTGTGGTGACTTTGAGTTGATTAAATAGCAACAAATACAAGAACCCATTAGTGTATATTTCTCCATGTAGAGTGGTATAATCATGTTGGATTTTATTCGCTGCTTAACACCCTGCATCCCACAGCTGGCTTGCTTCTGAAGCTAAGCAGGGTTGGTCCTGGTCAGTCCCTAGATTGGAGACCAGTTGCTGCTGGAAGTGGTGTTGGAGGGCCGGTAGGAGTCACTCTTTCCTCTGGTCTAAAATAATATCCCAGGGCAGTGATTGGGGACATGTGCTGTCTTTCGGGTGGGACGTTAAACAGGTGTCCTGACTCTCTGTGGTCACTAAAGATCCCATGGCACTTATTGTTAGAGTAGGGGTGTTAACCCTGGTGTCCTGGCTAAATTCCCAATCTGGCCCTCATACCATCACGGTCACCTAATCATCCCAAGCTTACTATTGGCTCATTCACCTGCCCAATCCCCTGTAACTATTCCCCAGGTCATTGCTGTAAATGAGAATGTGTTCTCAGTCAACTTACCTGGTTAAATAAAACATATGCTTCTAAATAGCACTTTCGGTTTGAACGGGAAGCCTGGTAATTTCTTGCAATTTCCTCAGGAAGGAAAATTGGTAGGTTCTCTGGAAAAGATATGTCTCTACATGACCAATGAGGCCTACCCTCCTCCCCCAGCCATTGGGATGAACTTTGCGGGACCCCCATCCGAATACTCTACCAGGTACGGACGAGACATGGAGACAACTGTTCCTTTAATGTTTTGTACTCGTCTCATTAAAAATGGATTCATACTAAAGACTAGGTCAGAATACATTTGGACTCCCTCGCTCTTTGTCTTTCCCTCTCAAATCAACTCTTTACCGTGAAATGCTTGCTTACGAGCCCACCCCAACGATGTAGAGAACAAAACTATAGAATATATATATATATAGTACCAATCAAAAGTTTGGACACACCTACTTATTCAAAGGTTTTTCTTTATTTTGACTATTTTCTACATTGTAAAATAATAGTGAAGAACTCAAAACTATGAAATAAGACATATGGAATCATGTAGTAACCAAAAAAGTGTTAAACATATCAAAATCAATTTTATATTTATATAGACTTCAATGTAGCCACCCTTTGCACACTCTTGGCATTCTCTCAACCAGCTTCACCTGGATTGCTTTTCCAAAAGGACAGATTTCCACCGGTCTAATGTCCATTGCTGGTGTTTCTTGGCCCAAGCAAGTCTCTTCTTCTTATTGGTGTCCTTTAGTAGTGGTTTCTTTGCAGCAATTTGACCATGAAGGCCTGATTCACGTAGTCTCCTCTGAACAGTTGATGTTGAGATGTGTCTGTTACTTGAACTTTACAGCAGAGGTAACTCTGGGTCTTCCTTTCCTGTGGCGGTCCTCATGAGAGACATAGCGCTTGATGGATTTTGCAACTGCACTTGAAGAAACATTCAAAGTTCTTGCCATGATATGCCTTCCCTGTAGCTCAGTTGGTAGAGCATGGTGTTTGCAACACCAGGGTTGAGGGTTCGATTCCCACGGGGGGGCCAGCACAGGAAAAAAAAAAAAATGTATGAAACTGTATGAAATGTATGCATTCACTACTGTAAGTCGCTCTGGATAAGAGTGTCTGCTAAATGACTAAAATGTAAAATGTAAAAAAATATGGACTTGGTATTTTACCAAATAGGGCTATCTTCTGTATACCACCCCTACCTTGTCACAAAACAAGTGATTGGCTCAAACGCACTAAGAAGGAAATAAATTCCACAAATTAACTTTGAACAAAGCACACCTGTTAATTGAAATGCATTCCAGGTGAGTACCTCATGAAGCTGGTTGAGTGAATGCCAAGAGTGTGCAAAGCTGTCATCAAGGCAAAGGGTAGCTACTTTGAAGAATCTCAAATATAAAATATATTTGGATTTGTTTAACACTTTTTTGGTTACTACAGGATTCCTTATGTGTTATTTCATATTTTTGATGTTCTACAATGTAGAAAATTGTAAAAAAAAAAACAACTTTTGACTGGTACTGTATATATTGTAACGCGAGGAATAAAATACCCAAGAATAAAGCTATATACAAGGAGTACAGGTTCCAGATCAGTGTGCAGGGGTACGAGGTATTTGAAGTAGATATGTACAAGAAGGCTGGGTAAAGTGACTAGGCATCAGGATAGATAATAATAATAATAATAGCAAAATAAAGAACAGAGCAGCAGCTGCAAATGATGAGTGTAAAGGTGTGTGTTTGTGAGAGTGTGTAATGTGGATGCATGTGTGTTTGGGTTGTGTCGGTTTGTGTGTGTGTGTGTGTGTCTTTGTGTGTGTGTGTGTGTGTGTGTGTGTGTGTGTGTGTGTGTGTGTGTGTGTGTGTGTGTGTGTGTGTGGGAGTGTGAATGTAGTGTGTGTGAGTGTGCATATGCTTTGTATACAGTCTAGTGATTGTGCGTAGGGTCAGAGCAAGACCCTTTAACTTTTTGAGGATGCGAGTGCCCATGCCACGACTGTGCGGGTGTGTGTGGACCATGTTAGGTCGCCAAGGAACAGCCCTGTTGATGTGGATGGGGGACGTGCTCTCCCCTCTTGCTCCTGTAGACCACGATCAGCTCCTTGGTCTTACTGGCATTGAGGGAGAGGTTGTCCTGGCACCACAATGCCAAGTCTCTGACTACTCATCGCCTTCGTGTCGTCAGCAAACTTGACACACTGGGTCCCGACACACTGGGTCCCAACCCACTGGCTCCAACCTCCTGTCTCCAACCCTCTGGATCCAATCTCCATCTCTTCATTACTTGGTTATGAAAACCCCCTGGCCCCAACGCACTGGCCCAACCTCTCTTCATTACTTTCTTATGAAAAATCCCTGGCCACAACACACTGGTCCCAACCCCCTGGTCCCAACCCCCTGGCCCAACCTCCATATCTTCATTACTTGAAAGGAAATCATTCTCCAACACACTAGAGCTCTGTCTTTTCGTGGCGTTGTAATTGAACAGGGACTACACAGTTGAATGCGGGGAGGTGTATGTATGCATTGATTCACATCCACCCCAAGGTCCAGGAGTTGCTTGACCGTGCTGATCATGCCGCTGAAGGCTGCAGAGTGGAGAGGGGTGTAGGCCTTCTTGTCTTTACAGGACACCTCTGATCCATGAGAGGCCAGCAGTTTCACCTCCTCAATGTGCACTATGGGGGAGGGGAAGAGAGACAGAGAGAGAAACAGATGGAGAGAGAGAGAGACATGCAAAGAGATAGGCTGAGATATAGAGGGAGAGAGGTTAGTTTACAGTGGTACACAGCACCATTAGCAATACCTACATCGTGTTAGTACAATTGAAAACCTACATCTTATCAACATACTTAGTCCATCATTCTGACATAATAACACACTAGAGGTAGACCATACAGCTGAGCTGTGAGGGTAACACACAGCCAATTCATTCACTCACTGGGATAAGGACATTAGTCAGAATGTAAATGATGTGGTCAACTCATTACCCATGTAAGCAGCCCAGTGGATTGCTCGGCGGTCCTTCTTGTCAAAAGCATTAATGTTGGCTCCTCTGGAGAGAAGCAGCCTCACCATCTAACAGGAAAAGGAGAGAGAAACAAAACACAGGCTGAGGAAAACTAAAGCAAAATCTGCAAAAATCTGGCATCAAAGCCTCTCTTGAACAAACTCAAGCATACAACTAGGGCTGTGACGGTCATGGGACTTCCGGTGTTGATGATTGGCGTGCCGTATGTACACAGTCATCGACATAACTGACAGCCGACGGACGGACGGACGGACGGACGGGGGAAACATTAGCAAAGGAAAACAGAGTGTTTAGGCCTAACTGTCTTGCTCATAGGCATGCGAGTCTCAAGTTAAGGGGAAGCTAATTTTCACCATAAAAAATATATAAAGCATTCTATGCATCATCACATTTACAGACTTATGTAAGATAGCTAACTATTGCTAATGTGATTAGTAAATTGGATAGTCATTATTTAGGCTAATAATATAACTCAATCACCGTTCGCAAAAAAACGGCTTTTCAATGCAGCGCGTGATGGAGTAAGGCTAGGCAACCTATATCAGATATGTTTCTCTTTACAGGAAAAAAAATTGGCCTTTTTAAAATATGTTTTATCGTGCAATTCTACTACACTTTATATGACTATAGAGATTAGCAGAATCTTTTTCAATATGACTTTCAAGTGGCACTGACCCAGGGATAAAGAAAGTGAATATGCACACTCACCGGGGATATAGCCAATGCCAAAAATACTGTTCGCTCAATTAAGTTGAGAATTTTGATAACTAAAAGACAGATTAGTCTTTTCATTGTCTTCTCTTTGAAGCAATAGCCAATTGCTTTCCAAACTATGTTAGCCTGAGATAGTGTTCAGTCTTTCGTGAGATGCACTGTCAGGCTCATGTAAGAAGTCATATTTACACTTGACCACGTCTGACAGACAAGGGTGGAAAAGACAAAAAACTGGTAATAACCAGGGTTGAGTCCCAAATGGCAACCCTATTCCCTATATCGTACACTACTTTTGACCTGAGCCCATAGGGCTTTGGTTTAAAGTAGTGCACGAAGTAGGTTATAGGTTGCCATTTGGGATGCAGCCCTAATGTCAAAATCTCTTTATTTCAGGAATTGTATCCAAAACCCAAGTGACTTACTGTCTATTCCCGTCTTGAAAGTCCACTGCACTCTGGAGGTCAGCATTTCCAATCAGCAAACGCAAACACTCTGAATGACCGTTGGTAGCTAGAGGAGGATAAACAGAGAGGATATAAGAATGTCAGATGATTGACCGTTGGTAGCTAGAGGAGGATAAACAGAGAGGATATAAGAATGTCAGATGATTGACCGTTGGTAGCTAGAGGAGGATAAACAGAGAGGATATAAGAATGTCAGATGATTGACCGTTGGTAGCTAGAGGAGGATAAACAGAGAGGATATAAGAATGTCAGATGATTGACCGTTGGTAGCTAGAGGAGGATAAACAGAGAGGATATGAGCAGATTGCTGGACGACTATAACCTTCACATGAACAGACAGATTTCTAGAACAGTGGTGTTGCTAGATGACATCCTCATGATGTTAACACAGCAGATAATAAAGAATTTTGGGGCTGAGGCCATCGAAGCCTGTCACCTGCTAGCTGTGTACCTGGCTCTGGATAGAAGTCTCCCCTGTGCACTGATGTAGGATCAGCTTACCCTCCCTAGATCCTCAATCATTAGTGGAGAACATGACAAAAAAATGACCTTAGATCAGTGTCTAGTGTGTATTTTCACACTATACCATGTAACATCCCTAGAGTGGACATTGTCGTCCTAGCAACATGACCAAACAAATGGCCATCTTGGTCAGGAAAACTTTTAAATTACAGAAGCTCTATGTGATATTCTATGTGTACATGCAGTGTGGATGGGGGTCCTCTTCAGGGTGAAGTCCTTAACCAGGATGGAGGCTCCCTGGTTGATGAGGACGTCAACACAGTCCACATGGCTTTTTAAGGCAGACAGGTCCAGAGGGTGCGCCCCTGGCTGTTCCTCACGTCTAGATCCAGCAGAGACTGAACCAGGACCTCCATAGCATGGTGGTGGCCGTGGTACGCCTGAATAGAAACACAAACACAGTCTCAAGCAAAGTCCAGTGGTACGCCTGAATAGATATATAATCAATGTCCTATAGTAGACCAGTGGTACGCCTGAACAGAAATACAGTGCTAGACCTCTAAAGTAGACCAGAGTCTATCAATCGGGAGCCCATTTTTGCTCCCGCCCAGCATCAACATCGGAGGTCCCTGCCAAGCGTGGGATTGAGAAACAAACACTCTACTTCTCCTCTGAGGTTGATTAACTCAAATGGCAAAATAAGGAAATCATCCTCATCATCACTGTGTAGAATATGCATGTATTTTACACGAATCAGGAATAGATAGGAATTTGGTGTGTGAGTCTGTCTGGACAGTCAACTTCCTGTGTAAAATCAACACCATGCCTGCTTCCCAGATAGCACCCTATTCCCTATGTAGTGAACTACTTTTGATCAGGGCCTATAAGGATCTGGTCAAAAGTAGTGTACTAAATAGGGAATAGGGTGCCATTTGTCATATGGAGACCACTACAGGAGCAGGTAGGCTTTACTCACAGCGAGGTGTAGAGGGCTGATGGGAGCTCTGACATCAAAGTCGTTCAGGATGTCTGTCCCTGAGCTTTCAATTAGTTGAGGAAAGACAAGGACGGCCAGTTCAGACTTGTAACATATTTACTTGGAAGGTTAGTCTAGTAGCATGTGTAACATGGTAAATCTCAGTGACCAGCCCCTGCAGACATACTGGGGTGTTGCATCCATACCTTAAACAAGCAAGTGTGAGGAAAAGTTACCAACTGGCACTTACCACATCTAAAGGTGTTTCACTTGCAATCTGGAAAAAGAACATCAAGAGTGACGATGCGTCCACGACAAACATGCAGCCACACCTTAAAACCTACTGTTGGGTTCTGAGAATATGAAATATACTAATTCATGTCACTGAGGGAGAGAGCTTAATGTATAACGTTTACATTATGTCAGGTTAGGGGTCACATCCACTTGAATGTCCTTCATATGACGAACCTCCTACAGAGCAAATGAGGAAAATATGATATATTATGATTTATGTTAGTAACAATACAATATGGGAATTTTATCCCAAAGCTACCTACAGCTAACATATACTGCTCAAAAAAATAAAGAGAACACTTAAACAACTTAATGTAACTCCAAGTCAATCACACTTCTGTGAAATCAAACTGTCCACTTAGGAAGCAACACTGATGCGAGCTGTGGCAAGAAGGTTTGCTGTGTCTATCAGCGTAGTGTCCAGAGCATGGAGGCGCTACCAGGAGACAGGCCAGTACATCAGGAGACATGGAGGAGGCCGTAGGAGGGCAACAACCCAGCAGCAGGACCGCTACCTCCGCCTTTGTGCAAGGAGGAGCAGGAGGAGCACTGCCGGAGCCCTGCAAAATGACCTCCAGCAGGCCACAAATGTGCATGTGTCTGCTCAAACGGTCAGAAACAGACTCCATGAGGGTGGTATGAGGGCCCGACGTCCACAGGTGGGGGTTGTGATTACAGCCCAACACCGTGCAGGACGTTTGGCATTTGCCAGAGAACACCAAGATTGGCAAATTCGCCACTGGCGCCCTGTGCTCTTCACAGATGAAAGCAGGTTCACACTGAGCACATGTGACAGACGTGACAGTCTGGAGACGCCGTGGAGAACGTTCTGCTGCCTGCAACATCCTCCAGCATGACCGGTTTGGCGGTGGGTCAGTCATGGTGTGGGATGGCATTTCTTTGGGGGGCCGCACAGCCCTCCATGTGCTCGCCAGAGGTAGCCTGACTGCCATTAGGTACCGAGATGAGATCCTCAGACCCCTTGTGAGACCATATGCTGGTGCGGTTGGCCCTGGGTTCCTCCTAATGCAAGACAATGCTATACCTCATGTGGCTGGAGTGTGTCAACAGTTCCTGCAAGAGGAAGGCATTGATGCTATGGACTGGCCCGCCCGTTCTCCAGACCTGAATCCAATTGAGCACATCTGGGACATCATGTCTCGCTCCATCCACCAACGCCACGTTGCACCACAGACTGTCCAGGAGTTGGCGGATGCTTTAGTCCAGGTTTGAGAGGAGATCCCTCAGGAGACCATCCGCCACCTCATCAGGAGCATGCCCAGGCGTTGTAGGGAGGTCATACAGGCACGTGGAGGCCACAGACACTACTGAGCCTCATTTTGACTTGTTTTAAGGACATTACATCAAAGTTGGATCAGCCTGTAGTGTGGTTTTCCATGAAAATTTTGAGTGTGACTCCAAATCCAGACCTCCATGGGTTGATAAATTGGATTTCCATTGATTATTTTTGTGTGATTTTGTTATCAGCACATTCAACTATGTAAAGAAAAAAGTATTTAATAAGATTATTTCATTCATTCAGATCTAGGATGTGTTATTTTAGTGTTCCCTTTATTTTTTTGAGCAGTGTATATATATTTAAGTATGTGATCTATGTAAATAAATAAATATATCACAGCTGTAAAACTGTATGGTGGAGGCCTACCCATTTCCCAGGAGCATTGTAAAAAGTGGATTTGGGTACAGTGTTTTTTTCCCCCTAATATCTTTGAAGATTCTGAGACCATTAGGGTTAAACATTACAGATATAAATGCAATATATGGAGTAGAAAAGATTGCCTGCCCACCAAAGAATCAACATATGTTCTACATGGTCTATTTCTATCTGAATGTAACACCTCAATCAAGCTTGTTAATTGATCGTTAAGTCATGTTTGTCAGGTAAACGGTCATTAGTGGCCTATATAAGCCTCATACAGGCCATGGGAAGACATTACCTGTTGATAACACAGACTATTCTCATGATCATGGGAGGTGTGAGAGAATTGCTGCTCTTTGTGATGACTGTGGGGGTTGTCAAAGGTTGGTTCACTAACGTTTTATTTGGATTGAAGGGATTTGTTTGGGAAATATGCTTAACTTTATAAGTTGGAGATTCAAATTTGACTGTCTGTTTCTTCCGCATTGGTCATCTATTATTAATATATGTAGCTATTTTGTGTGAACTCAACTTCTGTCAACACTTCCTCCTCAGTTTCTTGTTACCCTGTTGGAAAGTCCCAGAAGCAAGATCAAGTCTCTCTGCAGAGGAGACTTGGAGGTAAGTGTTTCTTTCCACAACCCTTCTAGCTATGTTCTTTGTCACTGTCTATGGTGCCGCTGTGTTTGACACTCATTCAACACCATAGAGTAACTCAGTCTAAATAACGTTGTCAAAGCCTTTGATTTGGTAATTTTGCTTGTGTACCTTAACCTACGTTTTTCAGAGCTGTCATCAAATGACGTCTCCATTGAGCATGCCCTGGCCTTGCTCCGATCCATAGGGTCTGACGCTAAACAAGACAGAGAAGGTACGGCCTGAAACATATACTTTGAAAACTGTTGGGTTCAACATTCGACTGGCAATTCGGCCTAGACCGTGTGGAACAGATGTGTTGCTGTAGAATACCCAACTGTTCCTTTTGTTTTTTCTATAGAGTATTTAGAGACTAATGAAGTAGAATCCCAAGCTTCTCCAAACCATGGTAGCTCTCAGGCAAATGATGCCCTGTCCTCTGAGGAGAAGCTGAGGCGCATGTCCTCTGACGACGCTGCGACTGGCCCGTCTGACGACGCTACCTCTGAAGCTGCGACTGGCCCGTCTGACGACGCTACCTCTGAAGCTGCGACTGGCCCGTCTGACGACGCTACCTCTGAAGCTGCGACTGGCCCGTCTGACGACGCTACCTCTGAAGCTGCGACTGGCCCGTCTGACGACGCTACCTCTGAAGCTGCGACTGGCCCGTCTGACGACGCTACCTCTGAAGCTGCGACTGGCCCGTCTGACGACGCTACCTCTGAAGCTGCGACTGGCCCGTCTGACGACGCTACCTCTGAAGCTGCGACTGGCCCGTCTGACGACGCTACCTCTGAAGCTGCGACTGGCCCGTCTGACGACGCTACCTCTGAAGCTGCGACTGGCCCGTCTGACGACGCTACCTCTGAAGCTGCGACTGGCCCGTCTGACGACGCTACCTCTGAAGCTGCGACTGGCCCGTCTGACGACGCTACCTCTGAAGCTGCGACTGGCCCGTCTGACGACGCTACCTCTGAAGCTGCGACTGGCCCGTCTGACGACGCTACCTCTGAAGCTGCGACTGGCCCCCCGTCTGACGACGCTACCTCTGAAGCTGCGACTGGCCCCCCCGTCTGACGACGCTACCTCTAAGGAACTGTTCACCGCTTCATCGGAGCCCCCGTTGACCACAAACATGGATATCTGACGTGGGACATGGTGCTCGGGGTCCATGCAAGAGTTCATGGGTACTCTAGTCCAGGTTGTCTGTGTGTGTAACTGCATTTGCTTGTTTTGGCTCAATTAAACATTAACTGTAATACTTGTGTCCTCAGTATTGTTTTGGCGGTTCCTACTTGGCAACATTTATTTTGCATTATAACCATGCTTTGGCCTCAGCAATATATTAATACTTTGACCCCTGTGTTTAAGCTACATTTGCTCAGTGTTGGTCAATTTATGCTAGTAGCATCACATGATGTGGAATGGGTTCTAGTTCATTTTAACTTGATGGTTGTGGAACACAGTGTCTGGGGTTGGTACATATGAGGATGTTGCTAGAATCGGGGTTTCAGTGCTAACTAATATCACGGTTGTCAACTTGCATTTAAATTACTCTGCTGGGTGTCTTCTCTCCTGACTGACTTGGTTTCCTATTAGTGAATGCTTACATGTGAAACCAGCTCTCGTCTCATTAGCCCATCGTTTTGGCGGTTGGTCTTCATATCCCAGTGACAATCCAAACTTTCAGGTTAAATAAGTCAATGCTAACCTGCTTTAGCTGGCAGGCTGCTATCAGGTCCTAGCTCTCCCAGAGTTGCTTGTAGCGCCTCTAACCTAGGGTTTGATGGGGGGGAACAGTTTTACCAGGATTTCCCACCCACTCCGATTACATGGGAGAAATTAACCGGTTAATTTCTATGAAAAGCGTGAGGTGAAGTCTGTTCATACAGGCCTTCTCTATCCGCATGATCAACGCTCGGGGTGTGCGTCGTACTTATAGTCGCCATGAATTCAAAGAGCATGTACACGCAACCTTTAAATGCAGTTAATACAGCAACAAAATTGGCTCCAACTTTTGAGCTACCGGTAGGTATCTGCTTTAATTGAAAACAATTTCTGTGGCACCGCTTTACTCACTTATGCCAACCTGAATTCAGCCTGTTTTGAAGCAAGTTAAACCGTTACGGCCTATGCAAATATTTTGTTTGCTACAGGGTAGGCCTTCCAGGTTATTTTATGTAGCAGGGGCGAAAATCTGATATCAACTTTGGAGGGGACAATTACATGACATTTTCTGAAGAGCAATTCCTGAGGGGGACACCAAAAGTAGTGCTGTAACACACAGCCTACGTTGTAATATGGTAAATGTATATTGAGGAACCAAAGAAATAAGGTGTTTGCCGTACTCCTAACTACCGGTACCCAAAACTACACAACTAATCACAACAGCAATACCATTGCCTTTAACAGATCTTAGTTCAGTCACCAGTGTAAGTTGAGAGTGGGGGTATCCATGGCATTTTCCAATTATGTTCCTATTTTACAAGTCAAAAAAATGGAGAACCTTTCATAATGTTGCCAAACAAAGACTCAACAAACTTACCTGAGACTCCCTGTCTCTGCCAGTCTGTCCCCAGCTCTGCCGTCTGTGTGCCATCTGTTGCCTGCTCTGCCTAATGACATCATTGTGAAACATTTTCATTAGCATTTCACTTCTTTCTTATGAACATTTTATCAACTAGTCTTTGAGATATTAGGCTACTAGGGTTGTGTAGGCTCACGTTTAATTTATGCTGTGACTAAATGAATATTAACTTGATAATTGACTTTATTGCTGGAGAACAGATGCAATAGGTAGGCCTGAGAAGATTTGATGTAAATATAGCTGAAGAATGGCACATGATAAACTGCGGGTTTAGATTCACGTGCAATTGATCAACTGCGGCGCTATCCATTGTGCTGAATCTCCGCTACAGCGTAACTGTTAGATTATCAGAGATTCAGATTTGTTTCCTCTGACAAAATCATCACAATAACCGAAGTATAAACAGCCACAACCTTCCCAAATTCCCTTGATAGCCAGGTGTAAGGGGAGAGGAAAGGACCAAAATGCATCTTTCAGTGAAAGGTAGGCTACTGTAATAACCTCATATTTGACCCGTCGGCCAACAGTGCCTCATAGACCGGTTAAAACTAGGCTACATCAATGAAATAGTGTGGTGACTTTGAGTTGATTAAATAGCAACAAATACAAGAACCCATTAGTGTATATTTCTCCATGTAGAGTGGTATAATCATGTTGGATCTTATTCGCTGCTTAACACCCTGCATCCCACAGCTGGCTTGCTTCTGAAGCTAAGCAGGGTTGGTCCTGGTCAGTCCCTAGATTGGAGACCAGTTGCTGCTGGAAGTGGTTGATAAGAGAATTATCTAATAAAGGTAAATGAATCAATAAACCATGATGAATTATTAGTCATACAGCAGGGTTAATGAATAATCAATGTAATGATCAATGTAGGGATCGATTGGTCTGATTAGTTCCGGAAAGTCCAGGAACCACTGGAGAGGGAAAGAAATGTGTGTATGCAATTAGTATAGCTACAGAAGCAGATGGTCAAGGGAGTAAAACTTCAGAGAGTTCCTAACCTTGAAGGAAAGGAACAGGCTGAGCCAGAAGGTGATAAACAGTGTGAGAAGTTTATGGGGGTTGCAGGTCACCAACGGATTGTGTGTAAATGCATGTGCGTTGTAATGGAAATTATATGATTAAAGGTTTGACTAAATGATTTCACCCTGAAAAGGTATAACCGAGTGATTATAAGATGAATGTACTAATGTGTGTGTGTTGGAAAAGTTTAAGCTTAATGATTTAGCAATATAGGCAAGACATTCAAGGGAAAAGGGGAACTGTTACCAGACAGAAGACAACTTGTGACCACAGTGAAACTGATAACAGGAAGAAGGTCTCCCCACCCAGAGAGGGGAGAAAACTTTAGGCTTGCAGTAGATTATGTAACATGGGGCAGGATTTGTGATGGAGAAGACTTGTAAATAAGCATTGACAGTGTTAAAGAAGAGGAGGGGGCATCTGTAAGGGGTATGACATATGATATGACCAAATGTTAGGTATAAAAGGCTGTGTACATTGTATGATATTCTGAGCTCTCGTGAATAAACTTGGTTGACTATTGTAGGCTGGGCCTCCGTCTGTGTCATTTAACCAGAACCTTACAAACTCTGGGGTGCAGACTGAGTAGTTTAATTGAAGTTCAGTTTATGAACATTGGGAACAAAATTCTCATAACATGCGTAAGTAAGCAAGAACTATATAATGACTGTTTTGTTATCCTGACGCCAGAACGTTCTCTGAATAAAGCTACAGAAACCTTTTGCAGAAAGCTGAGTCCTTGCCTAATTATTTTAACCCATTGTCTTACAAACCTTGGGCATTAGTCAAGGCGAATTGATTATTGATTATTATCATCAAGATATAAAATTCCTTTAACAATTGGTCCTTCGAGCCGGATTTCAATACCCGCTCCTGTCGTTCCAAGGAGACACCAAAACCGTGCACGGGCGGATGAAATATCCGTAAATCAAAGACCCGGCCCTTTTCTGTGGGTTCTTTACAGGCCGGTGGCAAACTGGTATGTGACAGAAGCGGTGACGAGATCCAACCTACATTGAATTCTCAGCTGCAAAATAAGGTCAGTAATCTTTATTCATTAGTTTGGGGTTAAATTCTAAACTTACTAAAAATTGACTTAGAATGGACTGGATTAGGTTCCTATTAAGCATTGGTCAAGATAAATGTGAGGGAGGATATTAACCGTAAAACTAACAAAAAGTAAGATTTGTATCGGGTATACCGTCCATATAATCTAATGTAGAGAAAGTTTAAGACAAAAGTATCTATGTTAGTGTTGGCGGCACTGGGTCACAGATCTAAGTAAGACCTAAAAGTAAAACCGGTTGCAGTAAGACCTAACAGTAAAACTGGTTGCAGTAAGACCTAACAGTAAAACTGGTTGCAGTAAGACCTAACAGTAAAACTGGTCGAAGTACAGTAGCCGGAAAACGTAATATAGAAGGCGAAATAAAGATAAGTAAGTTACGTTAGTATAGGACTAACAGGAGTAAGTGAGATAACAGTAGAGCACACACATAGATTGTGAGATTTAAGTATAATAACAGAATTATAGAAGCATACACATAGATTGTGAGAATTGGAGCTAATATTGAGACCTAAATGATACCTGGTCAATAATATATTAGGCGGAAAACATAATATGGAAGGCGAAATATAATAATAACATTTATAAGAACGTAGGTCAGGGACATAATTTGTATGAATATAGATCGCCTGTCAAAATACATTTTAGAGGGGATAATCGAGATCTACCAGAGGCGCGCAAAATAGGTCTGATTATTCCAAACAGGAGGAAGGAGGTTACACCCATAGAAAGTGAGAATACATATTAGAAAATAAACGAAGTAATTGAGTAAGTACACACATATTGTGACAATAGGAATAACAGTAATTGAATAAACATGGGTGGTAAATCCTCAAAGGAGAGGAAAGAAGAGCCAGAACCAAGAGAGTCTAACCTTAAAAAGCGACTGGCGCTGTATAATAAGCCAGGGCTGAGGGAGGTTCAATCAGATTGGGAGGAGGATCAGTGTCCTCTCATAGAGCTTCCTAATCCTAGGGCAGGCGAAGCTGATCAATCGGATATCTTACAAATGTATCGACCCTGGACTCAGAGAGATGTAGCAAGAGCAGTTGAGGGAATAGCACATCCAAAAACAGGAATAGAAGGGTTTAGGAGAGATATGGTGGGACTGACCGAGAGTTTTAAACTAAATACAGGAGAATTGGAAAGGGCTGTCCGACAGATAGTGGGGAAAGACTGGGCAGCAGTGAAGGGAGCCTGGGTTCCAGGGCAAGGAGAAGAACCGGTTTTACCATGGGCAGGAGATGGGGATTATGCAGACAAATTGACACAGCTCTGTAATAATCTTAGGGACTATTACCGTAGACATGCAGACTTTTCAAAAATACATGAGTGTAAACAAGGGGATGGGGAAACTGTTTGCCAGTATTTAGAGAGACTGAGAGATGTGTTCAATGCTAATAGTGGACTGGTAGAGCCTAGACAGGGAGACGACGGACCTTACCACCAACAGTTAAAAATAGCCTTCTTGAGTGGTATGGAGCCTGAAATTTGTCAAATCATAAAAGAGACTCTGATAGGGTGGGGAACAGCCACATTGGCCGAAGTAAAGAGGTATGCTATACACCATGAGCATAATGGCAAGGAAAAGAAAAGTAAGAAAGAACAGACAGGAGCAGAACATTTGATCGCCACTCTTGGAGAAATTGCAGGAAAAAGCAGGAAAGATTTTAAAAAGAAAGGGGGAAACAGGGAGAATAGAAAGTGGATAGAACCTGAGGACAGAAAGTGCTACAACTGCAATATAACCGGCCACATGGCAGAGGATTGTAAGGCCCCACCAAGGAACCATAGACAGAGACAGTTTAGGGATAGACAGAGAGGAGAACAGGATTTAGCAAACTTATTGAGAAAAGTGGATAGAGACAGTCACTGTAGACAGAAGGGGAAAAACAGGGAGACGCGCTGACAAAGACGGAGAGAAGTGGTGTTTTAATTGAGATAGAACAGGACATTTCGCCAGAAACTGTAAAACAGCCTGTAAACGTTGTGACCGAGTAGGACACAACCACCGGAATTGCAGCTCTAAGCAATAGCATTTTGGTTCAGTGGTAGAATTCTTGCCTGCTATGCGGGGGGCCCGGGTTCGGTTCCCAGCCCATGCACCATGGGACTAAAATTTAATTTAATTATTTTTATGTTATGACTAGAAGCATACGGTTGTTAGTGTTTGTTTAAGATAGAAACCGAATGCTTTGATAGCTTGTTGAGGTTAAATTGAAAGACAGATTCATTTAAAATAATAGCGAGGCGAATTCGATAAAGTACGTTGTTTGTGGTCTAAATGGCCTGCTTAAATGATTTATAGAGAATGGGAGTTGTATTTCAATGACGGAATCAAGGAAAAGGCAGTTACCTAAATCTAATGAATTATAAGGAGCGGAAAGTAATAATTGCGACAGAATTGTGGTGATATACATGATATTTTTTAAAGCCTTGGACATTTCATAAGAGTGAAGCCGAAGGAGAGATAAAGTTGTAACATTGGGTTTAATCTTACGATAGAGGTAAGGCAGAACGCTGTTTGAAAAGAGATATATATTATTTTTTTCGTACGGGTAAAATGAGAAGCGTTGGTTGTGAGCACTGAAAACATATGTGGCTGGAAGCGATTCTGGTCTGAATAATGGAATCGTAAAAGTTTTGTGATAAATTCTGGTTATAGATTCGTGGTTTGATTGTTTAGTAACACCAGTGATTTGAACGGGAAGTGGATGTATGCTAACATTATGTTTTCATTGCATGAAACAATGTCAGGTCAGAAAGGTGGATTGCAGGGCGAGTTTATTTTATTTCGCAGGAACAGTGTAAATTAATTATAGTTGTGCGTGAGCCTGGCCGGCGTGCGCGTTCCTGTAGGACGTAGAGTCGCAAGCTAACTCGAGGACGCGCTATTTGTAAGGGGGTGAGTGTAACCGCGGTGGTGCGAGTACAATGGAGTTATAAGTACTATGAAGTTTTGTTTATAGTCAACTTTTGGGTTTTTGAATCAGTGTGGTAGGATGAATCGCTGACCAAGTACTTATTTTATGGAAAAAGAAGCGCTTAGCTCTCTTTGGAAAAAAAAAATTTCCTAGGGACATGATATCTTAAAGGGGTTTACACACATGGCATTTTGGAAGTTTTGTTTTCTGAGTTTAATTAAACACGTGAAATTCTTTTGATAGGGAATGTTCTGGGACCCTGGGATACAAAATGTAAATAAAGTTCTTAGCTTTAATTTGTTTAATGTAGTAAGAAACACGGTTCCGAAAGGGTGGTATGACTTTTGACCCCTCTGGTGACTCTTCCTGTGTGGTCTGATCAGCCACATTGAAAAGCCATGGATGGTGAATTTAAGGTCATTGGTGATATTGATTTTAAGGGAATTTGTAGAACTGATAATTATGAGGAGTTAAAGTTCTTAAACACAATTGATAATTTGAACCAATGAGAGGACTAAAAGGGCAAAGCTTTAGACTAAGGGTAGGCTTCCTTTAAGTCTATTTTCCTATAACAATAAGGGTAAAATAATTTTTCTTGGTGGAGTAAATCAGATTAGTCATTTTGATCTGATTATGTTATTTTAAAATATTTTGACCAGTAGCAGGGGTATTTTTTTTTGAACGTGATCTAGATACGTTTATTTTCCCTTAGGAAGTCAGCTGTTGTTGAAAGCAGTGTAAGATATTTAACCTGTTATGGATAGGGGGCAGTATTTTCACAACCGGATAAAAAACGTACCCGATTTAACCTCTTACATCTAGACGTTCCGCTAGCGGAACACCTGCTCCAATATCCAATGATAGGCGTGGCGCGAATTACAAATTCCTCAAAAATACAAAAACTTCAATTTTTCAAACATATGACTATTTCACAGCATTTTAAAGACAAGACTCTCCTTTATCTAACCACACTGTCCGATTTCAAAAAGGCTTTACAGCGAAAGCAAAACATTAGATTATGTCAGCAGAGTACCAAGCCAGAAATAATCAGACACCCATTTTTCAAGCTAGCATATAATGTCACAAAAACCCAGAATACAGCTAAATGCAGCACTAACCTTTGATGATCTTCATCAGATGACACACCTAGGACATTATGTTATACAATACATGCATGTTTTGTTCAATCAAGTTCATATTTATATCAAAAAACAGCTTTTTACATTAGCATGTGACGTTCAGAACTCCGGGGAATTTGCTAACAATTTACTAAATTACTCACGATAAACGTTCACAAAAAGCATAACAATTATTTTAAGAATTATAGATACAGAACTCCTCTATGCACTCGATATATCCGATTTTAAAATAGCTTTATGGTGAAAGCACATTTTGCAATATTCTAAGTACATAGCCCAGGCATCACGGGCTAGCTATTTAGACACCCGGCAAGTTTAGCACTCACCAATATCAGATTTACTATTATAAAAGTTTGATTACCTTTTGTTGTCTTCGTCAGAATGCACTCCCAGGACTGCTACTTCAATAACAAATGTTGGTTTGGTCCAAAATAATCCATCGTTATATATCCGAATAGCGGCGTTTTGTTCGTGCGTCCCAGACACTATCCGAATGGTAAAGAAGGGTCGCGCGCATGGCGCAATTCGTAACAAAAAAAATCTAAATATTCCATTACCATACTTCGAAGCATGTCAACCGCTGTTTAAAATCCATTTTTATGCCATTTTTCTCGTAAAAAAAGCGATAATAATCCGACCGGGAATGTCCATTTAGCTAAACAGAGGAAAGTAAACAAAGCTTTCGGTCGACGCGGGCACGAGCCTGAGTCTCACAGTACTGTAACAAGCCCCTACCCAAACGCGCTACTTTGTTTCAGCCAGAGCCTGCAAAGCCACGATTCAGCTTTTTACCGCCTTCTGAGACCCTATGGCAGCCGTAGGAAGTGTCACGGGACAGCTAAGATCCTCACTCTTCAATAAACAGAGACAAGAAGAACGACACCTTGTCAGACAGGCCACTTCCTGCATGAAACCTTCTCAGTTTTTTGCCTGCCAAATGAGTTCTGTTATACTCACAGACACCATTCAAACAGTTTTAGAAACTTTAGGGTGTTTTCTATCCATATGTAATAAGTATATGCATATTCTAGTTACTGGGTAGGAGTGGTAACCAGATTAAATCGGGTACGTTTTTTATCCAGCCGTGAAAATACTGCCCCCTAGCCATAACAGGTTAATCTGATTATTACTCCTGCCCAGAAACTAGAATATGCATATAATTATTAGCTTTGGATAGAAAACACTCCAAAGTTTCTAAAACTGTTTGAATGGTGTCTGTGAGTATAACAGAACTCATTTGGCAGGCCAAAACCTGAGAAGATTCTGTACAGGAAGTACCCTGTCTGACCATTTCTTGGCCTTCTTTGCCATCTCTATCCATTAAAAAGGATCTCTGCGGTTACGTGACACTTCATACGGCTCACATGGTCTCTCAGAAGGCGGCAAAAAGCTGAATCGTGGCTTTGCAGGCTCTGGTTGAAACAAAGTAGCGCGTTTGGGTAGTGGCTGGTTACAGTACTGTGAGACTCAGGCGCGTGCCCGCGTCGACCGAATGCTTTGTTTTCTTTCCTCTGTTTACCTAAACGCAGATTCCCGGTCGGAATATTATCGCTTTTTTACGAGAAAAATGGCATAAAAATTGATTTTAAACAGCGGTTGACATGCTTCGAAGTACGGTAATGGAATATTTAGAAATCTTTTGTCACGAATTGCGCCATGCTCGTAACTTATTTACACTTCGGATAGTGTCTAGAACGCACGAACAAAACGCCGCTAGTTCTGTATCTATAATTCTTAAAATAATTGTTATGTTTTTTGTGAACGTTTATCGTGAGTAATTTAGTAAATTCACCGGAGGTTTGCGGGGGGTATGCTAGTTCTGAACGTCACATGCTAATGTAAAAAAGCTGGTTTTTGATATAAATATGAACTTGATTGAACAAAACATGCATGCATTGTATAATATAATGTCCTAGGGTTGTCATCTGATGAAGATCATCAAAGGTTAGTGCTGCATTTAGCTGTGGTTTTGTTTTTTGTGACGTTATATGCTAGCTTGAAAAATGGGTGTCTGATTATTTCTGGCTGGGTACTCTGCTGACATAATGTAATGTTTTGCTTTCGCTGTAAAGCCTTTTTGAAATCGGACAGTGTGGTTAGATTAACGAGAGTCTTGTCTTTAAAATGCTGTAAAATAGTCATATGTTTGAAAAATGGAAGTTTTCGGATTTTAGAGGAGTTTGTATTTCGCGCCACGCCCATCATTGGATATTGGAGCAGGTGTTCCGCTAGCGGAATGTCTAGATGTAAGAGGTTAACACAACAAGGCTGTGGAATGGATATAATATTACTATATTTTGTTGTGAATAAGTTTAATAATGGTAGACTTATGTCAACAGGACAGGGATACATGACATCTGTAGGTGATCCAGGATTATTGAGGGTATCAAGATAAATTTAAGTAGATATGCAATATCTAGACAGGTGGATTTTTCTAAGGTTCAGGAGTGTAACCAAGGAGACAATGAGACATTTAGTCAATATTTGGAAACAACCATATTATGAGAAAAAACTGGAGACAGAGAAGGACAGACGGAGAAATCCTCCCCTGCACTGCTGAAACCTTGAGGGTTGGGGAGTAGCAGGAAGAAAGGAGGGGGGCCAGCAGGAGTAGATAGGAAGAGAATTTGGTTCACTAAGCTCTAGGATATTAATTCATGGAGAGACTATCGGCTCCATTGGCAGGCATGTATTTTAGTTTTGATTTTAAGTTTATGTTTGGTAAATTCGCTAGGAGGAGATTAGTATAATTTTGTTGAAAGTAATTGTTACCCTAACTAAAAGGGCAATGAAAGCTTAGTTGGTTTCAGGTGTTAGACACTGAACCATTGCCCAGACACTATTCTGCACAGTAGGCCGAAATAGTAGCATTGACTAGAACCGGTGAAATAAGAAAGGAGAGAAAGTTACTATTTACACAGACAAGCACATAGACATTTAAAACCATACAAAACAGCACAGATACATCTTAAAGAAGGTAAAATACTTGACAGAGGATTGTTAAATTATAGCCAAGGATGAAGGCCCCAGGGAGAATTGGACATGTGGAAAATGAAATGGGGCATCCTACAAGAGAAGGTCTGACATAAGGATAATTTACTTATCCTACCAAAGACATTGTATTGATACGCAGTAATATTGATACATAGGCTAAGCAATGTATCAAGGGGAGGGAAGTATAGTAGAGTAGTTAGGAAAGAGTGATGGCCTAGAGGATAATTACTTAAACATTTTTTTTTTTTGTAAGATATCCATTCCAACAGTTGGAAATGTACCTTATTGAGATATTCCGAAATGAGGGGAAGAAGGGGTGTTTAACAAGAATAGATAAGTATAGCAAATGGGTAGAAGCGTTCACAACTTACTTGGTGGACATGATTATGGTAGCTAAAATATTAAGTCAAGATATTATCCCTAGAGTTGGTTTACTAGGAGCCATCTCTTTAAATGATGGATGACAGTTTAGCTAATCAGGTAGAGCCTATAGAATGCCAGAGTTAGAGATACCAGAACAGGTAGACATAGAAGTTGAAGAAATACTAGCAGAGCACATGAGAAGACTGTTTGTTAACCAAACCCATATGTCCAAGATTTTGTGTCCCACAGGTGAATTACAGGAGAAGGTGATTCACTCAATCCAACCAGGAGACTGGGTGTGGATCCAGTCCCTGAGGAGAAAAAACTGGAAGCAACACCGTTGGGAAGGCCCATACCAGGTTCTGTTAAACCACTGCCTTTGCCATTAGAAAAGCTGAGAGAGTCACTTGGGTCCACGTTACCCACTGCAAGGAGGTATGTACACATATGAACACTGCTGATCACACACAGAGTTAGGAGAAGAACCGATACCAACATGGTCCGGGGGTTACCTCTTTAACGAAGATTCCCTATCCCGACCGTTCATCACTGTGTGTGCTCCTAGAGGTGTGAGTATGGGGTGGTACCTAGCAGATCGACTAAGGGCAGGAGAGGGTTGGCGGTTTTTGGGAAGAGTAGAGACTCTGAGCTGCATCATAGTTTTGGTAACCTTTCTGATACATTCAGATCCACCACCTTCCGGTACTAATCATTGGATACCGTTGTCATTGAGAAGAAGTAGAAGATAAACTATATAATACACTGATGAGTGACATACAGAATAAGGAATCAAAGAAGATCAAGATGTAGAATTTAAGGTAAACATTAAACAATTTCCTGGGGAAGCAGACAACTGTACAGGAATTGGGGTTGGCCAGATTGAAGTACTCAGCCAACCCACCTCGGTTCACCTAAATTCCGGATGAATACCAGTGTTATAGATACAAGAATGGCACCGAGAACTTAGATGATTTTAATGGCTGAAAGTAATCGTTAACCTGTTAGGGCTAGGGGGCAGTATTGACACGGCTGGATAAAAAACGTACCCGATTTAATCTGGTTACTACTCCTGCCCAGTAACTAGAATATGCATATAATTATTGGCTTTGGATAGAAAACACCCTAAAGTTTCTACAACTGTTTGAATGGTGTCTGTGAGTATAACAGAACTCAAATGGCAGGTCAAAACCTGAGAGATTCCTTTACAGGAAGTGGCCTGTCTGACCATTTGTTGAACTTCTTTTCCATCTCTATCATTTACTAAGGATCTCTGCTCTAACGTGACACTTCCCACGTCTTCCATAGGCTCTCAGAGCCCGGGAAAAAACAGAATGTCGTCATTCCAGCCCCAGGCTGAAACACATTATCGCCTTTCTCAAGTGGCCCATCAAGAGACACTAGCTTATGCGCGTGACCCCGACCGCCCCCGCCTTTGGGATTTTTTCCTCTGTTTGCCGAAAAGGAGATTCCCTGTCGGAATATTATCGCTTTTCTACGAGAAAAATGTCGTAAAAATTGATTTTAAACAGCGGTTGACATGCTTCGACGTACGGTAATGGAATACTTAGAATTTTATTGTCACGAATTGCGCCAAGCGCGTGACACTTCTTTACTATTTCGGATAGTGTCTGGAACGCACGAACAAAACGCCGCTATTCGGATATAACGATGGATTATTTTGGACCAAACCAACATTTGTTATTGAAGTAGCAGTCCTGGGTGTGCATTCTGACGAAGACAACAAAAGGTAATCAAACTTTTATAATAGTAAATATGATTATGGTGAGTGCTAAACTTGCCGGGTGTCTAAATAGCGAGCCCGTGATGCCTGGGCTATGTACTTAGAATATTGCAAAATGTGCTTTCACCAAAAAGCTATTTTAAAATCGGACATATCGAGTGCATAGAGGAGGTCTGTATCTATAATTCTTAAAGTAATTGTTATGCTTTTTGTGAACGTTTATCGTGAGTAATTTAGTAAAATGTTAGCGAATTCCCCGGAAGTTTGCGGGGGGTATGCTAGTTCTGAACGTCACATGCTAATGTAAAAAGCTGGTTTTTGATATAAATATGAACTTGATTGAACAAAACATGCATGTATTGTATAACATAATGTCCTAGGGTTGTCATCTGATGAAGATCATCAAAGGTGAGTGCTGCCTTTAGCTGTCTTCTGGGTTTTGGTGACATTATATGCTGGCTTGAAAAATGGGTGTCTGATTATTTCTGGCTTGGTACTCTGCTGACATAATCTAATGTTTTGCTTTTGTTGTAAAGCCTTTTTGAAATCGGACAGTGTGGTTAGATTAACGAGAGTCTTGTCTTTAAATAGCTGTAAAATAGTCATATGTTTGAGAAATTGAAGTAATAGGATTTTTAACGTTTTGAAAATCGCGCCACAGGCTGCCAGTGGCTGTTACGTAGGAAGGACGCAAGCGTCCCACCTAGCCCATAGAGGTTAAAGCATCTGATCATCATGGTGAATTATTGAATCATTTAAGGGTGGAATTGATAAGAGAATTATCTAATAAAGGTAAATGAATCAATAAACCATGATGAATTATTAGTCATACAGCAGGGTTAATGAATAATCAATGTAATGATCAATGTAGGGATCGATTGGTCTGATTAGTTCCGGAAAGTCCAGGAACCACTGGAGAGGGAAAGAAATGTGTGTATGCAATTAGTATAGCTACAGAAGCAGATGGTCAAGGGAGTAAAACTTCAGAGAGTTCCTAACCTTGAAGGAAAGGAACAGGCTGAGCCAGAAGGTGATAAACAGTGTGAGAAGTTTATGGGGGTTGCAGGTCACCAACGGATTGTGTGTAAATGCATGTGCGTAAGTAAGCAAGAACTATATAATGACTGTTTTGTTATCCTGACGCCAGAACGTTCTCTGAATAAAGCTACAGAAACCTTTTGCAGAAAGCTGAGTCCTTGCCTAATTATTTTAACCCATTGTCTTACAAACCTTGGGCATTAGTTAAGGCGAATTGATTATTGATTATTATCATCAAGATATAAAATTCCTTTAACAGTGGTGTTGGAGGGCCAGTAGGAGTCACTCTTTCCTCTGGTCTAAAATAATTTCCCAGGACAGTGATTGGGGACATGTGCTGTCTTTCGGGTGGGACGTTAAACAGGTGTCCTGACTCTCTGTAGTCACTAAAGATCCCATGGCACTTATTGTTAGAGTAGGGGTGTTAACCCTGGTGTCCTGGCTAAATTCCCAATCTGGCCCTCATACCATCACGGTCACCTAATCATCCCAAGCTTACTATTGGCTCATTCACCCCCCCCTCCCCTGTAACTATTCCCCAGGTCATTGCTGTAAATGAGAATGTGTTCTCAGTCAACTTACCTGGTTAAATAAAACATATGCTTCTAAATAGCACTTTCGGTTTGAACGGGAATCCCGGTAATTTCTTGCAATTTGGTAGAAAATTGGTAGATTCTCTGGAAAAGATATGTCCCTACATGACCAATGAGGCCTACCCTCCTCCCCTAGCCATTGGGATGAACTTTGCGGGACCCCCACCCGAATACTCTACCAGGTACGGACGAGACATGGAGACAACTGTTCCTTTAATGTTTTGTACTCATCTCATTAAAAATGGATTCATACTAAAGACTAGGTCAGAATACATTTGGACTCCCTCGCTCTTTGTCTTTCCCTCTCAAATCAACTCTTTACCGTGAAATGCTTGCTTACGAGCCCACCCCAACGATGCAGAGAACAAAACCATAGAATATATATATATATATATATATATATATATATATATATATATATATATATATATATATATATAGTACCAATCAAAAGTTTGGACACACCTACTTATTCAAAGGTTTTTCTTTATTTTGACTATTTTCTACATTGTAAAATAATAGTGAAGAACTCAAAACTATGAAATACCACATATGGAATCATGTAGTAACCAAAAAAGTGTTAAACATATCAAAATCTATTTTATATTTATATAGACTCTTCAATGTAGCCACCCTTTGCACACTCTTGGCATTCTCTCAACCAGCTTCACCTGGATTGCTTTTCCAAAAGGACAGATTTCCACCGGTCTAATGTCCATTGCTGGTGTTTCTTGGCCCAAGCAAGTCTCTTCTTCTTATTGGTGTCCTTTAGTAGTGGTTTCTTTGCAGCAATTTGACCATGAAGGCCTGATTCACGTAGTCTCTGAACAGTTGATGTTGAGATGTGTCTGTTACTTGAACTTTACAGCAGAGGTAACTCTGGGTCTTCCTTTCCTGTGGCGGTCCTCATGAGAGACATAGCGCTTGATGGATTTTGCAACTGCACTTGAAGAAACATTCAAAGTCTTGAAATTTTCCAGATTGACTGAACTTCATGTCTTAAAATAATAATAGACTTTTGTTTCTCTTTGCTTATTTGAGCTGTTCTTGCCATGATATGGACTTGGTATTTTACCAAATAGGGCTATCTTCTGTATACCACCCCTACCTTGTCACAAAACAAGTGATTGGCTCAAACGCACTAAGAAGGAAATAAATTCCACAAATTAACTTTGAACAAGGCACACCTGTTAATTGAAATGCATTCCAGGTGAGTACCTCATGAAGCTGGTTGAGTGAATGCCAAGAGTGTGCAAAGCTGTCATCAAGGCAAAGGGTGGCTACTTTGAAGAATCTCAAATCTCAAATATATTTTGATTTGTTTAACACTTTTTTGGTTACTTCAGGATTCCTTATGTGTTATTTCATACTTTTGATGTTCTACAATGTAGAAAATTGTAAAAAATAAATAAAGAAACCCTGGAAATAGTAGGTGTGTCCAAACTTTTGACTGGTACTGTATATATTGTAACACGAGGAATAAAATACCCAAGAATAAAGCTATATACAAGGAGTACCAGTTCCAGATCAGTGTGCAGGGGTACGAGGTATTTGAAGTAGATATGTACAAGAAGGCTGGGTAAAGTGACTAGGCATCAGGATAGATAGTAATAATAATAATAATAGCAAAATAAAGAACAGAGCAGCAGCTGCAAATGATGAGTGTAAAGGTGTGTGTTTGTGAGAGTGTGTAATGTGTATGCATGTGTGTTTGGGTTGTGTCGGTGTGTGTGTGTGTGTGTGTGTGTGTGTGTGTGTGTGTGTGTGTGTGTGTGTGTGTGGGAGTGTGTGTGTGGGAGTGTGAATGTAGTGTGTGTGAGTGTGCATATGCTTTGTATACAGTCTAGTGATTGTGCGTAGGGTCAGAGCAAGACCCTTTAACTTTTTGAGGATGCGAGTGCCCATGCCACGACTGTGCGGGTGTGTGTGGACCATGTTAGGTCGCCAAGGAACAGCCCTGTTGATGTGGATGGGGACGTGCTCTCCCCTCTTGCTCCTGTAGACCACGATCAGCTCCTTGGTCTTACTGGCATTGAGGGAGAGGTTGTCCTGGCACCACAATGCCAAGTCTCTGACCTCTCATCGCCTTCGTGTCGTCAGCAAACTTGACACACTGGGTCCCGACACACTGGGTCCCAACCCACTGGCTCCAACCTCCTGTCTCCAACCCTCTGGATCCAATCTCCATCTCTTCATTACTTGGTTATGAAAACCCCCTGGCCCCAAAGCACTGGCCCAACCTCTCTTCATTACTTTTTAAGGCAGACAGGTCCAGAGGGTGCGCCCCTGGCTGTCCCTCACGTCTAGATCCAGCAGAGACTGAACCAGGACCTCCATAGCATGGTGGTGGCCGTGGTACGCCTGAATAGAAACACAAACACAGTCTCAAGCAAAGTCCAGTGGTACGCCTGAATAGATATATAATCAATGTCCTATAGTAGACCAGTGGTACGCCTGAACAGAAATACAGTGCTAGACCTCTAAAGTAGACCAGAGTCTTTCAATCGGGAGCCCATTTTTGCTCCCGCCCAGCATCAACATCGGAGGTCCCTGCCAAGCGTGGGATTGAGAAACAAACACTCTACTTCTCCTCTGAGGTTGATTAACTCAAATGGCAAAATAAGGAAATCATCCTCATCATCACTGTGTAGAATATGCATGTATTTTACACGAATCAGGAATAGATAGGAATTTGGTGTGTGAGTCTGTCTGGACAGTCAACTTCCTGTGGAAAATCAACACCATGCCTGCTTCCCAGATAGCACCCTATTCCCTATGTAGTGAACTACTTTTGATCAGGGCCTATAAGGATCTGGTCAAAAGTAGTGTACTAAATAGGGAATAGGGTGCCATTTGTCATATGGAGACCACTACAGGAGCAGGTAGGCTTTACTCACAGCGAGGTGTAGAGGGCTGATGGGAGCTCTGACATCAAAGTCGTTCAGGATGTCTGTCCCTGAGCTTTCAATTAGTTGAGGAAAGACAAGGACGGCCAGTTCAGACTTGTAACATATTTACTTGGAAGGTTAGTCTAGTAGCATGTGTAACATGGTAAATCTCAGTGACCAGCCCCTGCAGACATACTGGGGTGTTGCATCCATACCTTAAACAAGCAAGTGTGAGGAAAAGTTACCAACTGGCACTTACCACATCTAAAGGTGTTTCACTTGCAATCTGGAAAAAGAACATCAAGAGTGACGATGCGTCCACGACAAACATGCAGCCACACCTTAAAACCTACTGTTGGGTTCTGAGAATATGAAATATACTAATTCATGTCACTGAGGGAGAGAGCTTAATGTATAACGTTTACATTATGTCAGGTTAGGGGTCACATCCACTTGAATGTCCTTCATATGACGAACCTCCTACAGAGCAAATGAGGAAAATATGATATATTATGATTTATGTTAGTAACAATACAATATGGGAATTTTATCCCAAAGCTACCTACAGCTAACATATACTGCTCAAAAAAATAAAGGGAACACTTAAACAACTTAATGTAACTCCAAGTCAATCACACTTCTGTGAAATCAAACTGTCCACTTAGGAAGCAACACTGATGCGAGCTGTGGCAAGAAGGTTTGCTGTGTCTATCAGCGTAGTGTCCAGAGCATGGAGGCGCTACCAGGAGACAGGCCAGTACATCAGGAGACATGGAGGAGGCCGTAGGAGGGCAACAACCCAGCAGCAGGACCGCTACCTCCGCCTTTGTGCAAGGAGGAGCAGGAGGAGCACTGCCGGAGCCCTGCAAAATGACCTCCAGCAGGCCACAAATGTGCATGTGTCTGCTCAAACGGTCAGAAACAGACTCCATGAGGGTGGTATGAGGGCCCGACGTCCACAGGTGGGGGTTGTGATTACAGCCCAACACCGTGCAGGACGTTTGGCATTTGCCAGAGAACACCAAGATTGGCAAATTCGCCACTGGCGCCCTGTGCTCTTCACAGATGAAAGCAGGTTCACACTGAGCACATGTGACAGACGTGACAGTCTGGAGACGCCGTGGAGAACGTTCTGCTGCCTGCAACATCCTCCAGCATGACCGGTTTGGCGGTGGGTCAGTCATGGTGTGGGATGGCATTTCTTTGGGGGGCCGCACAGCCCTCCATGTGCTCGCCAGAGGTAGCCTGACTGCCATTAGGTACCGAGATGAGATCCTCAGACCCCTTGTGAGACCATATGCTGGTGCGGTTGGCCCTGGGTTCCTCCTAATGCAAGACAATGCTATACCTCATGTGGCTGGAGTGTGTCAACAGTTCCTGCAAGAGGAAGGCATTGATGCTATGGACTGGCCCGCCCGTTCTCCAGACCTGAATCCAATTGAGCACATCTGGGACATCATGTCTCGCTCCATCCACCATCCACCAACTGTTGCACCACAGACTGTCCAGGAGTTGGCGGATGCTTTAGTCCAGGTTTGAGAGGAGATCCCTCAGGAGACCATCCGCCACCTCATCAGGAGCATGCCCAGGCGTTGTAGGGAGGTCATACAGGCACGTGGAGGCCACAGACACTACTGAGCCTCATTTTGACTTGTTTTAAGGACATTACATCAAAGTTGGATCAGCCTGTAGTGTGGTTTTCCATGAAAATTTTGAGTGTGACTCCAAATCCAGACCTCCATGGGTTGATAAATTGGATTTCCATTGATTATTTTTGTGTGATTTTGTTATCAGCACATTCAACTATGTAAAGAAAAAAGTATTTAATAAGATTATTTCATTCATTCAGATCTAGGATGTGTTATTTTAGTGTTCCCTTTATTTTTTTGAGCAGTGTATATATATTTAAGTATGTGATCTATGTAAATAAATAAATATATCACAGCTGTAAAACTGTATGGTGGAGGCCTACCCATTTACCAGGAGCATTGTAAAAAGTGGATTTGGGTACAGTGTTTTTTTCCCCCTAATATCTTTGAAGATTCTGAGACCATTAGGGTTAAACATTACAGATATAAATGCAATATATGGAGTAGAAAAGATTGCCTGCCCACCAAAGAATCAACATATGTTCTACATGGTCTATTTCTATCTGAATGTAACACCTCAATCAAGCTTGTTAATTGATCGTTAAGTCATGTTTGTCAGGTAAACGGTCATTAGTGGCCTATATAAGCCTCATACAGGCCATGGGAAGACATTACCTGTTGATAACACAGACTATTCTCATGATCATGGGAGGTGTGAGAGAATTGCTGCTCTTTGTGATGACTGTGGGGGTTGTCAAAGGTTGGTTCACTAACGTTTTATTTGGATTGAAGGGATTTGTTTGGGAAATATGCTTAACTTTATAAGTTGGAGATTCAAATTTGACTGTCTGTTTCTTCCGCATTGGTCATCTATTATTAATATATGTAGCTATTTTGTGTGAACTCAACTTCTGTCAACACTTCCTCCTCAGTTTCTTGTTACCCTGTTGGAAAGTCCCAGAAGCAAGATCAAGTCTCTCTGCAGAGGAGACTTGGAGGTAAGTGTTTCTTTCCACAACCCTTCTAGCTATGTTCTTTGTCACTGTCTATGGTGCCGCTGTGTTTGACACTCATTCAACACCATAGAGTAACTCAGTCTAAATAACGTTGTCAAAGCCTTTGATTTGGTAATTTTGCTTGTGTACCTTAACCTACGTTTTTCAGAGCTGTCATCAAATGACGTCTCCATTGAGCATGCCCTGGCCTTGCTCCGATCCATAGGGTCTGACGCTAAACAAGACAGAGAAGGTACGGCCTGAAACATATACTTTGAAAACTGTTGGGTTCAACATTCGACTGGCAATTCGGCCTAGACCGTGTGGAACAGATGTGTTGCTGTAGAATACCCAACTGTTCCTTTTGTTTTTTCTGTCGAGTATTTAGAGACTAATGAAGTAGAATCCCAAGCTTCTCCAAACCATGGTAGCTCTCAGGCAAATGATGCCCTGTTCTCTGAGGAGAAGCTGAGGCGCATGTCCTCTGACGACGCTGCGACTGGCCCGTCTGACGACGCTACCTCTGAAGCTGCGACTGGCCCGTCTGACGACGCTACCTCTGAAGCTGCGACTGGCCCGTCTGACGACGCTACCTCTGAAGCTGCGACTGGCCCGTCTGACGACGCTACCTCTGAAGCTGCGACTGGCCCGTCTGACGACGCTACCTCTGAAGCTGCGACTGGCCCGTCTGACGACGCTACCTCTGAAGCTGCGACTGGCCCGTCTGACGACGCTACCTCTGAAGCTGCGACTGGCCCGTCTGACGACGCTACCTCTGAAGCTGCGACTGGCCCGTCTGACCATGCCTTTGAGGAACTGTTGGCCGCTACCTCTGAAGCTGCGACTGGCCCCCCGTCTGACCATGCCTTTGAGGAACTGTTGGCCGCTACCTCTGAAGCTGCGACTGGCCCCCCGTCTGACCATGCCTTTGAGGAACTGTTGGCCGCTACCTCTGAAGCTGCGACTGGCCCCCCGTCTGACCATGCCTTTGAGGAACTGTTGGCCGCTACCTCTGAAGCTGCGACTGGCCCCCCGTCTGACCATGCCTTTGAGGAACTGTTCGCCGCTACCTCTGAAGCTGCGACTGGCCCTCCGTCTGACCATGCCTTTGAGGAACTGTTGGCCGCTACCTCTGAAGCTGCGACTGGCCCTCCGTCTGACCATGCCTTTGAGGAACTGTTGGCCGCTACCTCTGAAGCTGCGACTGGCCCCCCGTCTGACCATGCCTTTGAGGAACTGTTGGCCGCTACCTCTGAAGCTGCGACTGGCCCCCCGTCTGACCATGCCTTTGAGGAACTGTTGGCCGCTACCTCTGAAGCTGCGACTGGCCCCCCGTCTGACCATGCCTTTGAGGAACTGTTGGCCGCTACCTCTGAAGCTGCGACTGGCCCACCGTCTGACCATGCCTTTGAGGAACTGTTGGCCGCTACCTCTGAAGCTGCGACTGGCCCCCCGTCTGACCATGCCTTTGAGGAACTGTTGGCCGCTATCTCTGAAGCTGCGACTGGCCCCCCGTCTGACGACGCTACCTCTGAAGCTGCGACTGGCCCCCCGTCTGACGACTCTACCTCTGAAGCTGCGACTGGCCCCCCGTCTGACGACGCTACCTCTGAAGCTGCGACTGGCCCCCCGTCTGACGACGCTACCTCTGAAGCTGCGACTGGCCCCCCGTCTGACGACGCTACCTCTAAGGAACTGTTCACCGCTTCATCGGAGCCCCCGTTGACCACAAACATGGATATCTGACGTGGGACATGGTGCTCGGGGTCCATGCAAGAGTTCATGGGTACTCTAGTCCAGGTTGTCTGTGTGTGTAACTGCATTTGCTTGTTTTGGCTCAATTAAACATTAACTGTAATACTTGTGTCCTCAGTATTGTTTTGGCGGTTCCTACTTGGCAACATTTATTTTGCATTATAACCATGCTTTGGCCTCAGCAATATATTAATACTTTGACCCCTGTGTTTAAGCTACATTTGCTCAGTGTTGGTCAATTTATGCTAGTAGCATCACATGATGTGGAATGGGTTCTAGTTCATTTTAACTTGATGGTTGTGGAACACAGTGTCTGGGGTTGGTACATATGAGGATGTTGCTAGAATCGGGGTTTCAGTGCTAACTAATATCACGGTTGTCAACTTGCATTTAAATTACTCTGCTGGGTGTCTTCTCTCCTGACTGACTTGGTTTCCTATTAGTGAATGCTTACATGTGAAACCAGCTCTCGTCTCATTAGCCCATCGTTTTGGCGGTTGGTCTTCATATCCCAGTGACAATCCAAACTTTCAGGTTAAATAAGTCAATGCTAACCTGCTTTAGCTGGCAGGCTGCTATCAGGTCCTAGCTCTCCCAGAGTTGCTTGTAGCGCCTCTAACCTAGGGTTTGATGGGGGGGAACAGTTTTACCAGGATTTCCCACCCACTCCGATTACATGGGAGAAATTAACCGGTTAATTTCTATGAAAAGCGTGAGGTGAAGTCTGTTCATACAGGCCTTCTCTATCCGCATGATCAACGCTCGGGGTGTGCGTCGTACTTATAGTCGCCATGAATTCAAAGAGCATGTACACGCAACCTTTAAATGCAGTTAATACAGCAACAAAATTGGCTCCAACTTTTGAGCTACCGGTAGGTATCTGCTTTAATTCAAAACAATTTCTGTGGCACCGCTTTACTCACTTATGCCAACCTGAATTCAGCCTGTTTTGAAGCAAGTTAAACCGTTACGGCCTATGCAAATATTTTGTTTGCTACAGGGTAGGCCTTCCAGGTTATTTTATGTAGCAGGGGCGAAAATCTGATATCAACTTTGGAGGGGACAATTACATGACATTTTCTGAAGAGCAATTCCTGAGGGGGACACCAAAAGTAGTGCTGTAACACACAGCCTACGTTGTAATATGGTAAATGTATATTGAGGAACCAAAGAAATAAGGTGTTTGCCGTACTCCTAACTACCGGTACCCAAAACTACACAACTAATCACAACAGCAATACCATTGCCTTTAACAGATCTTAGTTCAGTCACCAGTGTAAGTTGAGAGTGGGGGTATCCATGGCATTTTCCAATTATGTTCCTATTTTACAAGTCAAAAAAATGGAGAACCTTTCATAATGTTGCCAAACAAAGACTCAACAAACTTACCTGAGACTCCCTGTCTCTGCCAGTCTGTCCCCAGCTCTGCCGTCTGTGTGCCATCTGTTGCCTGCTCTGCCTAATGACATCATTGTGAAACATTTTCATTAGCATTTCACTTCTTTCTTATGAACATTTTATCAACTAGTCTTTGAGATATTAGGCTACTAGGGTTGTGTAGGCTCACGTTTAATTTATGCTGTGACTAAATGAATATTAACTTGATAATTGACTTTATTGCTGGAGAACAGATGCAATAGGTAGGCCTGAGAAGATTTGATGTAAATATAGCTGAAGAATGGCACATGATAAACTGCGGGTTTAGATTCACGTGCAATTGATCAACTGCGGCGCTATCCATTGTGCTGAATCTCCGCTACAGCGTAACTGTTAGATTATCAGAGATTCAGATTTGTTTCCTCTGACAAAATCATCACAATAACCGAAGTATAAACAGCCACAACCTTCCCAAATTCCCTTGATAGCCAGGTGTAAGGGGAGAGGAAAGGACCAAAATGCATCTTTCAGTGAAAGGTAGGCTACTGTAATAACCTCATATTTGACCCGTCGGCCAACAGTGCCTCATAGACCGGTTAAAACTAGGCTACATCAATGAAATAGTGTGGTGACTTTGAGTTGATTAAATAGCAACAAATACAAGAACCCATTAGTGTATATTTCTCCATGTAGAGTGGTATAATCATGTTGGATCTTATTCGCTGCTTAACACCCTGCATCCCACAGCTGGCTTGCTTCTGAAGCTAAGCAGGGTTGGTCCTGGTCAGTCCCTAGATTGGAGACCAGTTGCTGCTGGAAGTGGTTGATAAGAGAATTATCTAATAAAGGTAAATGAATCAATAAACCATGATGAATTATTAGTCATACAGCAGGGTTAATGAATAATCAATGTAATGATCAATGTAGGGATCGATTGGTCTGATTAGTTCCGGAAAGTCCAGGAACCACTGGAGAGGGAAAGAAATGTGTGTATGCAATTAGTATAGCTACAGAAGCAGATGGTCAAGGGAGTAAAACTTCAGAGAGTTCCTAACCTTGAAGGAAAGGAACAGGCTGAGCCAGAAGGTGATAAACAGTGTGAGAAGTTTATGGGGGTTGCAGGTCACCAACGGATTGTGTGTAAATGCATGTGCGTTGTAATGGAAATTATATGATTAAAGGTTTGACTAAATGATTTCACCCTGAAAAGTTATAACCGAGTGATTATAAGATGAATGTACTAATGTGTGTGTGTTGGAAAAGTTTAAGCTTAATGATTTAGCAATATAGGCAAGACATTCAAGGGAAAAGGGGAACTGTTACCAGACAGAAGACAACTTGTGACCACAGTGAAACTGATAACAGGAAGAAGGTCTCCCCACCCAGAGAGGGGAGAAAACTTTAGGCTTGCAGTAGATTATGTAACATGGGGCAGGATTTGTGATGGAGAAGACTTGTAAATAAGCATTGACAGTGTTAAAGAAGAGGAGGGGGCATCTGTAAGGGGTATGACATATGATATGACCAAATGTTAGGTATAAAAGGCTGTGTACATTGTATGATATTCTGAGCTCTCGTGAATAAACTTGGTTGACTATTGTAGGCTGGGCCTCCGTCTGTGTCATTTAACCAGAACCTTACAAACTCTGGGGTGCAGACTGAGTAGTTTAATTGAAGTTCAGTTTATGAACATTGGGAACAAAATTCTCATAACATGCGTAAGTAAGCAAGAACTATATAATGACTGTTTTGTTATCCTGACGCCAGAACGTTCTCTGAATAAAGCTACAGAAACCTTTTGCAGAAAGCTGAGTCCTTGCCTAATTATTTTAACCCATTGTCTTACAAACCTTGGGCATTAGTCAAGGCGAATTGATTATTGATTATTATCATCAAGATATAAAATTCCTTTAACAATTGGTCCTTCGAGCCGGATTTCAATACCCGCTCCTGTCGTTCCAAGGAGACACCAAAACCGTGCACGGGCGGATGAAATATCCGTAAATCAAAGACCCGGCCCTTTTCTGTGGGTTCTTTACAGGCCGGTGGCAAACTGGTATGTGACAGAAGCGGTGACGAGATCCAACCTACATTGAATTCTCAGCTGCAAAATAAGGTCAGTAATCTTTATTCATTAGTTTGGGGTTAAATTCTAAACTTACTAAAAATTGACTTAGAATGGACTGGATTAGGTTCCTATTAAGCATTGGTCAAGATAAATGTGAGGGAGGATATTAACCGTAAAACTAACAAAAAGTAAGATTTGTATCGGGTATACCGTCCATATAATCTAATGTAGAGAAAGTTTAAGACAAAAGTATCTATGTTAGTGTTGGCGGCACTGGGTCACAGATCTAAGTAAGACCTAAAAGTAAAACCGGTTGCAGTAAGACCTAACAGTAAAACTGGTTGCAGTAAGACCTAACAGTAAAACTGGTTGCAGTAAGACCTAACAGTAAAACTGGTCGAAGTACAGTAGCCGGAAAACGTAATATAGAAGGCGAAATAAAGATAAGTAAGTTACGTTAGTATAGGACTAACAGGAGTAAGTGAGATAACAGTAGAGCACACACATAGATTGTGAGATTTAAGTATAATAACAGAATTATAGAAGCATACACATAGATTGTGAGAATTGGAGCTAATATTGAGACCTAAATGATACCTGGTCAATAATATATTAGGCGGAAAACATAATATGGAAGGCGAAATATAATAATAACATTTATAAGAACGTAGGTCAGGGACATAATTTGTATGAATATAGATCGCCTGTCAAAATACATTTTAGAGGGGATAATCGAGATCTACCAGAGGCGCGCAAAATAGGTCTGATTATTCCAAACAGGAGGAAGGAGGTTACACCCATAGAAAGTGAGAATACATATTAGAAAATAAACGAAGTAATTGAGTAAGTACACACATATTGTGACAATAGGAATAACAGTAATTGAATAAACATGGGTGGTAAATCCTCAAAGGAGAGGAAAGAAGAGCCAGAACCAAGAGAGTCTAACCTTAAAAAGCGACTGGCGCTGTATAATAAGCCAGGGCTGAGGGAGGTTCAATCAGATTGGGAGGAGGATCAGTGTCCTCTCATAGAGCTTCCTAATCCTAGGGCAGGCGAAGCTGATCAATCGGATATCTTACAAGTGTATCGACCCTGGACTCAGAGAGATGTAGCAAGAGCAGTTGAGGGAATAGCACATCCAAAAACAGGAATAGAAGGGTTTAGGAGAGATATTGGTGGGACTGACCGAGAGTTTTAAACTAAATACAGGAGAATTGGAAAGGGCTGTCCGACAGATAGTGGGGAAAGACTGGGCAGCAGTGAAGGGAGCCTGGGTTCCAGGGCAAGGAGAAGAACCGGTTTTACCATGGGCAGGAGATGGGGATTATGCAGAAAAATTGACACAGCTCTGTAATAATCTTAGGGACTATTACCGTAGACATGCAGACTTTTCAAAAATACATGAGTGTAAACAAGGGGATGGGGAAACTGTTTGCCAGTATTTAGAGAGACTGAGAGATGTGTTCAATGCTAATAGTGGACTGGTAGAGCCTAGACAGGGAGACGACGGACCTTACCACCAACAGTTAAAAATAGCCTTCTTGAGTGGTATGGAGCCTGAAATTTGTCAAATCATAAAAGAGACTCTGATAGGGTGGGGAACAGCCACATTGGCCGAAGTAAAGAGGTATGCTATACACCATGAGCATAATGGCAAGGAAAAGAAAAGTAAGAAAGAACAGACAGGAGCAGAACATTTGATCGCCACTCTTGGAGAAATTGCAGGAAAAAGCAGGAAAGATTTTAAAAAGAAAGGGGGAAACAGGGAGAATAGAAAGTGGATAGAACCTGAGGACAGAAAGTGCTACAACTGCAATATAACCGGCCACATGGCAGAGGATTGTAAGGCCCCACCAAGGAACCATAGACAGAGACAGTTTAGGGATAGACAGAGAGGAGAACAGGATTTAGCAAACTTATTGAGAAAAGTGGATAGAGACAGTCACTGTAGACAGAAGGGGAAAAACAGGGAGACGCGCTGACAAAGACGGAGAGAAGTGGTGTTTTAATTGAGATAGAACAGGACATTTCGCCAGAAACTGTAAAACAGCCTGTAAACGTTGTGACCGAGTAGGACACAACCACCGGAATTGCAGCTCTAAGCAATAGCATTTTGGTTCAGTGGTAGAATTCTTGCCTGCTATGCGGGGGGCCCGGGTTCGGTTCCCAGCCCATGCACCATGGGACTAAAATTTAATTTAATTATTTTTATGTTATGACTAGAAGCATACGGTTGTTAGTGTTTGTTTAAGATAGAAACCGAATGCTTTGATAGCTTGTTGAGGTTAAATTGAAAGACAGATTCATTTAAAATAATAGCGAGGCGAATTCGATAAAGTACGTTGTTTGTGGTCTAAATGGCCTGCTTAAATGATTTATAGAGAATGGGAGTTGTATTTCAATGACGGAATCAAGGAAAAGGCAGTTACCTAAATCTAATGAATTATAAGGAGCGGAAAGTAATAATTGCGACAGAATTGTGGTGATATACATGATATTTTTTAAAGCCTTGGACATTTCATAAGAGTGAAGCCGAAGGAGAGATAAAGTTGTAACATTGGGTTTAATCTTACGATAGAGGTAAGGCAGAACGCTGTTTGAAAAGAGATATATATTATTTTTTTCGTACGGGTAAAATGAGAAGCGTTGGTTGTGAGCACTGAAAACATATGTGGCTGGAAGCGATTCTGGTCTGAATAATGGAATCGTAAAAGTTTTGTGATAAATTCTGGTTATAGATTCGTGGTTTGATTGTTTGGTAACACCAGTGATTTGAACGGGAAGTGGATGTATGCTAACATTATGTTTTCATTGCATGAAACAATGTCAGGTCAGAAAGGTGGATTGCAGGGCGAGTTTATTTTATTTCGCAGGAACAGTGTAAATTAATTATAGTTGTGCGTGAGCCTGGCCGGCGTGCGCGTTCCTGTAGGACGTAGAGTCGCAAGCTAACTCGAGGACGCGCTATTTGTAAGGGGGTGAGTGTAATCGCGGTGGTGCGAGTACAATGGAGTTATAAGTACTATGAAGTTTTGTTTATAGTCAACTTTTGGGTTTTTGAATCAGTGTGGTAGGATGAAACGCTGACCAAGTACTTATTTTATGGAAAAAGAAGCGCTTAGCTCTCTTTGGAAAAAAAAAAATTCCTAGGGACATGATATCTTAAAGGGGTTTACACACATGGCATTTTGGAATTTTTGTTTTCTGAGTTTAATTAAACACGTGAAATTCTTTTGATAGGGAATGTTCTGGGACCCTGGGATACAAAATGTAAATAAAGTTCTTAGCTTTAATTTGTTTAATGTAGTAAGAAACACGGTTCCGAAAGGGTGGTATGACTTTTGACCCCTCTGGTGACTCTTCCTGTGTGGTCTGATCAGCCACATTGAAAAGCCATGGATGGTGAATTTAAGGTCATTGGTGATATTGATTTTAAGGGAATTTGTAGAACTGATAATTATGAGGAGTTAAAGTTCTTAAACACAATTGATAATTTGAACCAATGAGAGGACTAAAAGGGCAAAGCTTTAGACTAAGGGTAGGCTTCCTTAAGTCTATTTTCCTATAACAATAAGGGTAAAATAATTTTTCTTGGTGGAGTAAATCAGATTAGTCATTTTGATCTGATTATGTTATTTTAAAATATTTTGACCAGTAGCAGGGGTATTTTTTTTTTAACGTGATCTAGATACGTTTATTTTCCCTTAGGAAGTCAGCTGTTGTTGAAAGCAGTGTAAGAGATTTAACCTGTTATGGATAGGGGGCAGTATTTTCACAACCGGATAAAAAACGTACCCGATTTAACCTCTTACATCTAGACGTTCCGCTAGCGGAACACCTGCTCCAATATCCAATGATAGGCGTGGCGCGAATTACAAATTCCTCAAAAATACAAAAACTTCAATTTTTCAAACATATGACTATTTCACAGCATTTTAAAGACAAGACTCTCCTTTATCTAACCACACTGTCCGATTTCAAAAAGGCTTTACAGCGAAAGCAAAACATTAGATTATGTCAGCAGAGTACCAAGCCAGAAATAATCAGACACCCATTTTTCAAGCTAGCATATAATGTCACAAAAACCCAGAAGACAGCTAAATGCAGCACTAACCTTTGATGATCTTCATCAGATGACACACCTAGGACATTATGTTATACAATACATGCATGTTTTGTTCAATCAAGTTCATATTTATATCAAAAAACAGCTTTTTACATTAGCATGTGACGTTCAGAACTAGCAAACTTCCGGGGAATTTGCTAACAATTTACTAAATTACTCACGATAAACGTTCACAAAAAGCATAACAATTATTTTAAGAATTATAGATACAGAACTCCTCTATGCACTCGATATATCCGATTTTAAAATAGCTTTATGGTGAAAGCACATTTTGCAATATTCTAAGTACATAGCCCAGGCATCACGGGCTAGCTATTTAGACACCCGGCAAGTTTAGCACTCACCAATATCAGATTTACTATTATAAAAGTTTGATTACCTTTTGTTGTCTTCGTCAGAATGCACTCCCAGGACTGCTACTTCAATAACAAATGTTGGTTTGGTCCAAAACAATCCATCGTTATATATCCGAATAGCGGCGTTTTGTTCGTGCGTCCCAGACACTATCCGAATGGTAAAGAAGGGTCGTGCGCATGGCGCAATTCGTGACAAAAAAAATCTAAATATTCCACTACCATACTTCGAAGCATGTCAACCGCTGTTTAAAATCCATTTTTATGCAATTTTTCTCGTAAAAAAAGCGATAATAATCCGACCGGGAATGTCCATTTAGCTAAACAGAGGAAAGTAAACAAAGCTTTCGGTTGACGCGGGCACGAGCCTGAGTCTCACAGTACTGTAACAAGCCACTACCCAAACGCGCTACTTTGTTTCAGCCAGAGCCTGCAAAGCCACGATTCAGCTTTTTACCGCCTTCTGAGACCCTATGGCAGCCGTAGGAAGTGTCACGGGACAGCTAAGATCCTCACTCTTCAATAAACAGAGACAAGAAGAACGACACCTTGTCAGACAGGCCACTTCCTGCATGAAACCTTCTCAGTTTTTTGCCTGCCAAATGAGTTCTGTTATACTCACAGACACCATTCAAACAGTTTTAGAAACTTTAGGGTGTTTTCTATCCATATGTAATAAGTATATGCATATTCTAGTTACTGGGTAGGAGTGGTAACCAGATTAAATCGGGTACGTTTTTTATCCAGCCGTGAAAATACTGCCCCCTAGCCATAACAGGTTAATCTGATTATTACTCCTGCCCAGAAACTAGAATATGCATATAATTATTAGCTTTGGATAGAAAACACTCCAAAGTTTCTAAAACTGTTTGAATGGTGTCTGTGAGTATAACAGAACTCATTTGGCAGGCCAAAACCTGAGAAGATTCTGTACAGGAAGTACCCTGTCTGACCATTTCTTGGCCTTCTTTGCCATCTCTATCCATTAAAAAGGATCTCTGCGGTTACGTGACACTTCATACGGCTCACATGGTCTCTCAGAAGGCGTCAAAAAGCTGAATCGTGGCTTTGCAGGCTCTGGTTGAAACAAAGTAGCGCGTTTGGGTAGTGGCTGGTTACAGTACTGTGAGACTCAGGCGCGTGCCCGCGTCGACCGAATGCTTTGTTTTCTTTCCTCTGTTTACCTAAACGCAGATTCCCGGTCGGAATATTATCGCTTTTTTACGAGAAAAATGGCATAAAAATTGATTTTAAACAGCGGTTGACATGCTTCGAAGTACAGTAATGGAATATTTAGAAATCTTTTGTCACGAATTGCGCCATGCTCGTAACCCTTATTTACACTTCGGATAGTGTCTAGAACGCACGAACAAAACGCCGCTAGTTCTGTATCTATAATTCTTAAAATAATTGTTATGTTTTTTGTGAACGTTTATCGTGAGTAATTTAGTAAATTCACCGGAGGTTTGCGGGGGGTATGCTAGTTCTGAACGTCACATGCTAATGTAAAAAAGCTGTTTTTTGATATAAATATGAACTTGATTGAACAAAACATGCATGCATTGTATAATATAATGTCCTAGGGTTGTCATCTGATGAAGATCATCAAAGGTTAGTGCTGCATTTAGCTGTGGTTTTGTTTTTTGTGACGTTATATGCTAGCTTGAAAAATGGGTGTCTGATTATTTCTGGCTGGGTACTCTGCTGACATAATGTAATGTTTTGCTTTCGCTGTAAAGCCTTTTTGAAATCGGACAGTGTGGTTAGATTAACGAGAGTCTTGTCTTTAAAATGCTGTAAAATAGTCATATGTTTGAAAAATTTAAGTTTTCGGATTTTAGAGGAGTTTGTATTTCGCGCCACGCCCATCATTGGATATTGGAGCAGGTGTTCCGCTAGCGGAACGTCTAGATGTAAGAGGTTAACACAACAAGGCTGTGGAATGGATATAATATTACTATATTTTGTTGTGAATAAGTTTAATAATGGTAGACTTATGTCAACAGGACAGGGATATATGACATCTGTAGGTGATCCAGGATTATTGAGGGTATCAAGATAAATTTAAGTAGATATGCAATATCTAGACAGGTGGATTTTTCTAAGGTTCAGGAGTGCAACCAAGGAGACAATGAGACATTTAGTCAATATTTGGAAACAACCATATTATGAGAAAAAACTGGAGACAGAGAAGGACAGACGGAGAAATCCTCCCCTGCACTGCTGAAACCTTGAGGGTTGGGGAGTAGCAGGAAGAAAGGAGGGGGGCCAGCAGGAGTAGATAGGAAGAGAATTTGGTTCACTAAGCTCTAGGATATTAATTCATGGAGAGACTATCGGCTCCATTGGCAGGCATGTATTTTAGTTTTGATTTTAAGTTTATGTTTGGTAAATTCGCTAGGAGGAGATTAGTATAATTTTGTTGAAAGTAATTGTTACCCTAACTAAAAGGGCAATGAAAGCTTAGTTGGTTTCAGGTGTTAGACACTGAACCATTGCCCAGACACTATTCTGCACAGTAGGCCGAAATAGTAGCATTGACTAGAACCGGTGAAATAAGAAAGGAGAGAAAGTTACTATTTACACAGACAAGCACATAGACATTTAAAACCATACAAAACAGCACAGATACATCTTAACCTGTTGGGTCTAGGGGGCAGCATTTGCACGTCTGGATAAAAAAAATGTACCCGATTTAATCTGGTTACTAATCCTACCCAGTAACTAGAATATGCATATACTTATTATATATGGATAGAAAACACTCTAAAGTTTCCAAAACTGTTTGAATGGTGTCTGTGAGTATAACAGAACTCATTTGGCAGGCAAAACCCTGAGACATTTTCTGACAGGAAGTGGATACCTGATGTGTTGTATTGACTTTAAACCTATCCCATTGAAAAACACAGGGGTTTAGGAATATTTTGGCACTTCCTATTGCTTCCACTAGATGTCACCAGCCTTTACAAAGTGTTTTGAGTCTTCTGGAGGGAGATCTGACCGAACAAGAGCCATGGAACGGTGATGTCCCATTAGACACCTGGCGCGCTACTTCATGTTGGGTACCCTCGTTCCAATACGTTATAAAAGACTATGCATTCGTCCACCTTGAATATTATTCATGTTCTGGTTAAAAAAGGCCCTAATGATTTATGCTATACAACGTTTGACATGTTTGAACGAACGGAAATATATTTTTTCCCCTCGTTCATGACGAGAAGTCCGGCTGGCTTACATCATGTGCTAACGAGACGGAGATTTTTGGACATAAATGATGAGCTTTTTTGAACAAAACTACATTCGTTATGGACCTGTGATACCTGGAAGTGACATCTGATGAAGAGAATCAAAGGTAATGGATTATTTACATAGTATTTTCGATTTTAGATCTCCCCAACATGACGTCTAGTCTGTATCGCAACGCGTATTTTTCTGGGCACAGTGCTCAGATTATTGCAAAGTGTGATTTCCCAGTAAGGTTATTTTTAAATCTGGCAAGTTGATTGCGTTCAAAAGATGTAAATCTATAATTCTTTAAATGACAATATAATATTTTACCAATGTTTTCTAATTTTAATTATTTAATTTGTGACGCTGACTTGACTGCCGGTTATTGGAGGGAAACGATTTCCTCAACATCAATGCCATAGTAAAACGCTGTTTTTGGATATAAATATCAACTTGATAGAACTAAAAATGCATGCATTGTCTAACATAATGTCCTAGGAGTGTCATCTGATGGAGATTGTAAAAGGTTAGTGTATCATTTTAGCTGGTTTTATGGTTTTGGTGACCCTGTCTTTGACTTGACAAAACATTACACACAACTCTTGTAAATGTACTGTCCTAACATACTCTAAATTTATGCTTTCGCCGTAAAACCTTTTTGAAATCGTAAAACGTGGTTAGATTAAGGAGATGTTTATCTTTCAAATGGTGTAACATAGTTGTATTTTTGAAAAATTTGAATTTTGACATTTATTTGGATTCAAATTTGCCGCTCTTGAAATGCACCTGCTGTTGATGGAGTGCACCACGGGTGGCACGCTAGCGTCCCACCTAGCCCCAAGAGGTTAACCAAACCCATATGTCCAAGATTTTGTGTCCCACAGGTGAATTACAGGAGAAGGTGATTCACTCAATCCAACCAGGAGACTGGGTGTGGATCCAGTCCCTGAGGAGAAAAAACTGGAAGCAACACCGTTGGGAAGGCCCATACCAGGTTCTGTTAAACCACTGCCTTTGCCATTAGAAAAGCTGAGAGAGTCACTTGGGTCCACGTTACCCACTGCAAGGAGGTATGCACACATATGAACACTGCTGATCACACACAGAGTTAGGAGAAGAACCGATACCAACATGGTCCGGGGGTTACCTCTTTAACGAAGATTCCCTATCCCGACCGTTCATCACTGTGTGTGCTCCTAGAGGTGTGAGTATGGGGTGGTACCTAGCAGATCGACTAAGGGCAGGAGAGGGTTGGCGGTTTTTGGGAAGAGTAGAGACTCTGAGCTGCATCATAGTTTTGGTAACCTTTCTGATACATTCAGATCCACCACCTTCCGGTACTAATCATTGGATACCGTTGTCATTGAGAAGAAGTAGAAGATAAACTATATAATACACTGATGAGTGACATACAGAATAAGGAATCAAAGAAGATCAAGATGTAGAATTTAAGGTAAACATTAAACAATTTCCTGGGGAAGCAGACAACTGTACAGGAATTGGGGTTGGCCAGATTGAAGTACTCAGCCAACCCACCTCGGTTCACCTAAATTCCGGATGAATACCAGTGTTATAGATACAAGAATGGCACCGAGAACTTAGATGATTTTAATGGCTGAAAGTAATCGTTAACCTGTTAGGGCTAGGGGGCAGTATTGACACGGCTGGATAAAAAACGTACCCGATTTAATCTGGTTACTACTCCTGCCCAGTAACTAGAATATGCATATAGTTATTGGCTTTGGATAGAAAACACCCTAAAGTTTCTAAAACTGTTTGAATGGTGTCTGTGAGTATAACAGAACTCATATGGCAGGCCAAAACCTGAGAAGATTTCAAGCAGGAAGTGGCCTGTCTGAGAAGTAGTTTTTCATCTTGGCTCTTTTTATTGAAGACTCAGGATCTGTGCAATAACGTGACACTTCCTACGGCTTCCATAGGTTCTCAGAGCCCGGGAAAAAGCTGAACAATATCGAGGCAGGCTCTGGCTGAAACACATTATCGCATTTGGCAAGTGGCCACTCAGAGTACTATGGGCTTAGGCGCGTGCCCGCTTCGACCGAATGCTTTCTTTTCCTTTGTCTGTTTACCTAAAAACAGATTCCCGGTCGGAATATTATCGCTTTTTTATGAGAAAAATGGCATAAAAATTGATTTTAAACAGCGGTTGACATGCTTCGAAGTACGGTAATGGAATATTTAGAATTTTTTTGTCACGAATTGCACCATGTTCGCCACCCTTATTTACCCTTTAGGATAGTGTCTAGAACGCAGGAACAAAACGCCGCTGTTTGGATATAACGATGGATTATTTTGGACCAAACCAACATTTGTTATTGAAGTAGAAGTCCTGGGAGTGCATTCTGACGAAGACAACAAAGGTAATAACATTTTTCTTATAGTAAATCTGACTTTGATGCGTGCTAAACTTGCTGGGTGTCTAAATAGCTAGCCCTGTGATGCCGGGCTATCTACTGAGAATATTGCAAAATGTGCTTTCACCGAAAAGCTATTTTAAAATCGGACATATCGAGTGCATAGAGGAGTTCTGTATCTATAATTCTTAAAATAATTGTTATGCTTTTTGTGAACGTTTATCGTGAGTAATTTAGTAAATTCACCGGCAGTGTTCGGTGGGAATGCTAGTCACATGCTAGTCACATGCTAATGTAAAAAGCTGTTTTTTGATATAAATATGAACTTGATTGAACAAAACATGCATGTATTGTATAACATAATGTCCTAGGGTTGTCATCTGATGAAGATCATCAAAGGTTAGTGCTACATTTAGCTGTGGTTTGGGTTTATGTGACATTATATGCTAGCTTGAAAAATGGGTGTCTGATTATTTCTGGCTGGGTACTCTGCTGACATAATCTAATGTTTTGCTTTCGTTGTAAAGCCTTTTTGAAATCGGACAGTGTGGTTAGATTAACGAGAGTCTTATCTTTAAAATGGTGTAAAATAGTCATATTTTTTAAAAATTGAAGTAATTGCATATCTAAGGTATTTCAATAACGCGCCACAGGATTCAACTGGCTGTTGAGTAGGTGGGACGCAAGCGTCCCACCTAGCCCATAGAGGTTAAAGCATCTGATCATCATGGTGAATTATTGAATCATTTAAGGGTGGAATTGATAAGAGAATTATCTAATAAAGGTAAATGAATCAATAAACCATGATGAATTATTAGTCATACAGCAGGGTTAATGAATAATCAATGTAATGATCAATGTAGGGATCGATTGGTCTGATTAGTTCCGGAAAGTCCAGGAACCACTGGAGAGGGAAAGAAATGTGTGTATGCAATTAGTATAGCTACAGAAGCAGATGGTCAAGGGAGTAAAACTTCAGAGAGTTCCTAACCTTGAAGGAAAGGAACAGGCTGAGCCAGAAGGTGATAAACAGTGTGAGAAGTTTATGGGGGTTGCAGGTCACCAACGGATTGTGTGTAAATGCATGTGCGTAAGTAAGCAAGAACTATATAATGACTGTTTTGTTATCCTGACGCCAGAACGTTCTCTGAATAAAGCTACAGAAACCTTTTGCAGAAAGCTGAGTCCTTGCCTAATTATTTTAACCCATTGTCTTACAAACCTTGGGCATTAGTTAAGGCGAATTGATTATTGATTATTATCATCAAGATATAAAATTCCTTTAACAGTGGTGTTGGAGGGCCAGTAGGAGTCACTCTTTCCTCTGGTCTAAAATAATATCCCAGGACAGTGATTGGGGACATGTGCTGTCTTTCGGGTGGGACGTTAAACAGGTGTCCTGACTCTCTGTGGTCACTAAAGATCCCATGGCACTTATTGTTAGAGTAGGGGTGTTAACCCTGGTGTCCTGGCTAAATTCCCAATCTGGCCCTCATACCATCACGGTCACCTAATCATCCCAAGCTTACTATTGGCTCATTCACCCCCCCCCTCCCCTGTAACTATTCCCCAGGTCATTGCTGTAAATGAGAATGTGTTCTCAGTCAACTTACCTGGTTAAATAAAACATATGCTTCTAAATAGCACTTTCGGTTTGAACGGGAATCCCGGTAATTTCTTGCAATTTGGTAGAAAATTGGTAGATTCTCTGGAAAAGATATGTCCCTACATGACCAATGAGGCCTACCCTCCTCCCCCAGCCATTGGGATGAACTTTGCGGGACCCCCACCCGAATACTCTACCAGGTACGGACGAGACATGGAGACAACTGTTCCTTTAATGTTTTGTACTCATCTCATTAAAAATGGATTCATACTAAAGACTAGGTCAGAATACATTTGGACTCCCTCGCTCTTTGTCTTTCCCTCTCAAATCAACTCTTTACCGTGAAATGCTTGCTTACGAGCCCACCCCAACGATGCAGAGAACAAAACTATAGAATATATATATATATATATATATATATATATATATATATATATATATATATAGTACCAATCAAAAGTTTGGACACACCTACTTATTCAAAGGTTTTTCTTTATTTTGACTATTTTCTACATTGTAAAATAATAGTGAAGAACTCAAAACTATGAAATACCACATATGGAATCATGTAGTAACCAAAAAAGTGTTAAACATATCAAAATCTATTTTATATTTATATAGACTCTTCAATGTAGCCACCCTTTGCACACTCTTGGCATTCTCTCAACCAGCTTCACCTGGATTGCTTTTCCAAAAGGACAGATTTCCACCGGTCTAATGTCCATTGCTGGTGTTTCTTGGCCCAAGCAAGTCTCTTCTTCTTATTGGTGTCCTTTAGTAGTGTTTTCTTTGCAGCAATTTGACCATGAAGGCCTGATTCACGTAGTCTCCTCTGAACAGTTGATGTTGAGATGTGTCTGTTACTTGAACTTTACAGCAGAGGTAACTCTGGGTCTTCCTTTCCTGTGGCGGTCCTCATGAGAGACATAGCGCTTGATGGATTTTGCAACTGCACTTGAAGAAACATTCAAAGTCTTGAAATTTTCCGGATTGACTGAACTTCATGTCTTAAAATAATAATAGACTTTTGTTTCTCTTTGCTTATTTGAGCTGTTCTTGCCATGATATGGACTTGGTATTTTACCAAATAGGGCTATCTTCTGTATACCACCCCTACCTTGTCACAAAACAAGTGATTGGCTCAAACGCACTAAGAAGGAAATAAATTCCACAAATTAACTTTGAACAAGGCACACCTGTTAATTGAAATGCATTCCAGGTGAGTACCTCATGAAGCTGGTTGAGTGAATGCCAAGAGTGTGCAAAGCTGTCATCAAGGCAAAGGGTGGCTACTTTGAAGAATCTGAAATCTCAAATATATTTTGATTTGTTTAACACTTTTTTGGTTACTTCAGGATTCCTTATGTGTTATTTCATACTTTTGATGTTCTACAATGTAGAAAATTGTAAAAAATAAATAAAGAAACCCTGGAAATAGTAGGTGTGTCCAAACTTTTGACTGGTACTGTATATATTGTAACACGAGGAATAAAATACCCAAGAATAAAGCTATATACAAGGAGTACCAGTTCCAGATCAGTGTGCAGGGGTACGAGGTATTTGAAGTAGATATGTACAAGAAGGCAGGGTAAAGTGACTAGGCATCAGGATAGATAGTAATAATAATAATAATAGCAAAATAAAGAACAGAGCAGCAGCTGCAAATGATGAGTGTAAAGGTGTGTGTTTGTGAGAGTGTGTAATGTGTATGCATGTGTGTTTGGGTTGTGTCGGTGTGTGTGTGTGTGTGTGTGTGTGGGGGAGTGTGTGTGTGGGAGTGTGAATGTAGTGTGTGTGAGTGTGCATATGCTTTGTATACAGTCTAGTGATTGTGCGTAGGGTCAGAGCAAGACCCTTTAACTTTTTGAGGATGCGAGTGCCCATGCCACGACTGTGCGGGTGTGTGTGGACCATGTTAGGTCGCCAAGGAACAGCCCTGTTGATGTGGATGGGGACGTGCTCTCCCCTCTTGCTCCTTTAGACCACGATCAGCTCCTTGGTCTTACTGGCATTGAGGGAGAGGTTGTCCTGGCACCACAATGCCAAGTCTCTGACCTCTCATCGCCTTCGTGTCGTCAGCAAACTTGACACACTGGGTCCCGACACACTGGGTCCCAACCCACTGGCTCCAACCTCCTGTCTCCAACCCTCTGGATCCAATCTCCATCTCTTCATTACTTGGTTATGAAAACCCCCTGGCCCCAAAGCACTGGCCCAACCTCTCTTCATTACTTTTTAAGGCAGACAGGTCCAGAGGGTGCGCCCCTGGCTGTCCCTCACGTCTAGATCCAGCAGAGACTGAACCAGGACCTCCATAGCATGGTGGTGGCTGTGGTACGCCTGAATAGAAACACAAACACAGTCTCAAGCAAAGTCCAGTGGTACGCCTGAATAGATATATATTCGATGTCCTATAGTAGACCAGTGGTACGCCTGAACAGAAATACAGTGCTAGACCTCTAAAGTAGACCAGAGTCTTTCAATCGGGAGCCCATTTTTGCTCCCGCCCAGCATCAACATCGGAGGTCCCTGCCAAGCGTGGGATTGAGAAACAAACACTCTACTTCTCCTCTGAGGTTGATTAACTCAAATGGCAAAATAAGGAAATCATCCTCATCATCACTGTGTAGAATATGCATGTATTTTACACGAATCAGGAATAGATAGGAATTTGGTGTGTGAGTCTGTCTGGACAGTCAACTTCCTGTGGAAAATCAACACCATGCCTGCTTCCCAGATAGCACCCTATTCCCTATGTAGTGAACTACTTTTGATCAGGGCCTATAAGGATCTGGTCAAAAGTAGTGTACTAAATAGGGAATAGGGTGCCATTTGTCATATGGAGACCACTACAGGAGCAGGTAGGCTTTACTCACAGCGAGGTGTAGAGGGCTGATGGGAGCTCTGACATCAAAGTCGTTCAGGATGTCTGTCCCTGAGCTTTCAATTAGTTGAGGAAAGACAAGGACGGCCAGTTCAGACTTGTAACATATTTACTTGGAAGGTTAGTCTAGTAGCATGTGTAACATGGTAAATCTCAGTGACCAGCCCCTGCAGACATACTGGGGTGTTGCATCCATACCTTAAACAAGCAAGTGTGAGGAAAAGTTACCAACTGGCACTTACCACATCTAAAGGTGTTTCACTTGCAATCTGGAAAAAGAACATCAAGAGTGACGATGCGTCCACGACAAACATGCAGCCACACCTTAAAACCTACTGTTGGGTTCTGAGAATATGAAATATACTAATTCATGTCACTGAGGGAGAGAGCTTAATGTATAACGTTTACATTATGTCAGGTTAGGGGTCACATCCACTTGAATGTCCTTCATATGACGAACCTCCTACAGAGCAAATGAGGAAAATATGATATATTATGATTTATGTTAGTAACAATACAATATGGGAATTTTATCCCAAAGCTACCTACAGCTAACATATATATATTTAAGTATGTGATCTATGTAAATAAATAAATATATCACAGCTGTAAAACTGTATGGTGGAGGCCTACCCATTTCCCAGGAGCATTGTAAAAAGTGGATTTGGGTACAGTGTTTATTTCCCCCTAATATCTTTGAAGATTCTGAGACCATTAGGGTTAAACATTACAGATATAAATGCAATATATGGAGTAGAAAAGATTGCCTGCCCACCAAAGAATCAACATATGTTCTACATGGTCTATTTCTATCTGAATGTAACACCTCAATCAAGCTTGTTAATTGATCGTTAAGTCATGTTTGTCAGGTAAACGGTCATTAGTGGCCTATATAAGCCTCATACAGGCCATGGGAAGACATTACCTGTTGATAACACAGACTATTCTCATGATCATGGGAGGTGTGAGAGAATTGCTGCTCTTTGTGATGACTGTGGGGGTTGTCAAAGGTTGGTTCACTAACGTTTTATTTGGATTGAAGGGATTTGTTTGGGAAATATGCTTAACTTTATAAGTTGGAGATTCAAATTTGACTGTCTGTTTCTTCCGCATTGGTCATCTATTATTAATATATGTAGCTATTTTGTGTGAACTCAACTTCTGTCAACACTTTCTCCTCAGTTTCTTGTTACCCTGTTGGAAAGTCCCAGAAGCAAGATCAAGTCTCTCTGCAGAGGAGACTTGGAGGTAAGTGTTTCTTTCCACAACCCTTCTAGCTATGTTCTTTGTCACTGTCTATGGTGCTGCTGTGTTTGACACTCATTCAACACCATAGAGTAACTCAGTCTAAATAACGTTGTCAAAGCCTTTGATTTGGTAATTTTGCTTGTGTACCTTAACCTACGTTTTTCAGAGCTGTCATCAAATGACGTCTCCATTGAGCATGCCCTGGCCTTGCTCCGATCCATAGGGTCTGACGCTAAACAAGACAGAGAAGGTACGGCCTGAAACATATACTTTGAAAACTGTTGGGTTCAACATTCGACTGGCAATTCGGCCTAGACCGTGTGGAACAGATGTGTTGCTGTAGAATACCCAACTGTTCCTTTTGTTTTTTCTATAGAGTATTTAGAGACTAACGAAGTAGAATCCCAAGCTTCTCCAAACCATGGTAGCTCTCAGGCAAATGATGCCCTGTCCTCTGAGGAGAAGCTGAGGCGCATGTCCTCTGACGACGCTGCGACTGGCCCGTCTGACGACGCTACCTCTGGAGCTGCGACTGGCCCGTCTGACGACGCTACCTCTGGAGCTGCGACTGGCCCGTCTGACGACGCTACCTCTGGAGCTGCGACTGGCCCGTCTGACGACGCTACCTCTGGAGCTGCGACTGGCCCGTCTGACGACGCTACCTCTGGAGCTGCGACTGGCCCGTCTGACGACGCTACCTCTGGAGCTGCGACTGGCCCGTCTGACGACGCTACCTCTGGAGCTGCGACTGGCCCGTCTGACGACGCTACCTCTGGAGCTGCGACTGGCCCGTCTGACGACGCTACCTCTGAAGCTGCGACTGGCCCGTCTGACGACGCTACCTCTGAAGCTGCGACTGGCCCGTCTGACGACGCTACCTCTGAAGCTGCGACTGGCCCGTCTGACGACGCTACCTCTGAAGCTGCGACTGGCCCGTCTGACGACGCTACCTCTGAAGCTGCGACTGGCCCGTCTGACGACGCTACCTCTGAAGCTGCGACTGGCCCGTCTGACGACGCTACCTCTGAAGCTGCGACTGGCCCGTCTGACGACGCTACCTCTGAAGCTGCGACTGGCCCGTCTGACGACGCTACCTCTGAAGCTGCGACTGGCCCGTCTGACGACGCTACCTCTGAAGCTGCGACTGGCCCGTCTGACGACGCTACCTCTGAAGCTGCGACTGGCCCGTCTGACGACGCTACCTCTGAAGCTGCGACTGGCCCGTCTGACGACGCTACCTCTGAAGCTGCGACTGGCCCGTCTGACGACGCTACCTCTGAAGCTGCGACTGGCCCCCCGTCTGACGACGCTACCTCTGAAGCTGCGACTGGCCCCCCGTCTGACCATGCCTTTGAGGAACTGTTGGCCGCTACCTCTGAAGCTGCGTCTGGCCCCCCGTCTGACCATGCCTTTGAGGAACTGTTGGCCGCTACCTCTGAAGCTGCGACTGGCCCCCCGTCTGACCATGCCTTTGAGGAACTGTTGGCCGCTACCTCTGAAGCTGCGACTGGCCCCCCGTCTGACCATGCCTTTGAGGAACTGTTGGCCGCTACCTCTGAAGCTGCGACTGGCCCCCCGTCTGACCATGCCTTTGAGGAACTGTTGGCCGCTACCTCTGAAGCTGCGACTGGCCCCCCGTCTGACCATGCCTTTGAGGAACTGTTGGCCGCTACCTCTGAAGCTGCGACTGGCCCCCCGTCTGACCATGCCTTTGAGGAACTGTTGGCCGCTACCTCTGAAGCTGCGACTGGCCCCCCGTCTGACCATGCCTTTGAGGAACTGTTGGCCGCTACCTCTGAAGCTGCGACTGGCCCCCCGTCTGACGACGCTACCTCTGAAGCTGCGACTGGCCCCCCGTCTGACGACGCTACCTCTGAAGCTGCGACTGGCCCCCCGTCTGACGACGCTACCTCTGAAGCTGCGACTGGCCCCCCGTCTGACGACGCTACCTCTAAGGAACTGTTCACCGCTTCATCGGAGCCCCCGTTGACCACAAACATGGATATCTGACGTGGGACATGGTGCTCGGGGTCCATGCAAGAGTTCATGGGTACTCTAGTCCAGGTTGTCTGTGTGTGTAACTGCATTTGCTTGTTTTGGCTCAATTAAACATTAACTGTAATACTTGTGTCCTCAGTATTGTTTTGGCGGTTCCTACTTGGCAACATTTATTTTGCATTATAACCATGCTTTGGCCTCAGCAATATATTAATACTTTGACCCCTGTGTTTAAGCTACATTTGCTCAGTGTTGGTCAATTTATGCTAGTAGCATCACATGATGTGGAATGGGTTCTAGTTCATTTTAACTTGATGGTTGTGGAACACAGTGTCTGGGGTTGGTACATATGAGGATGTTGCTAGAATCGGGGTTTCAGTGCTAACTAATATCACGGTTGTCAACTTGCATTTAAATTACTCTGCTGGGTGTCTTCTCTCCTGACTGACTTGGTTTCCTATTAGTGAATGCTTACATGTGAAACCAGCTCTCGTCTCATTAGCCCATCGTTTTGGCGGTTGGTCTTCATATCCCAGTGACAATCCAAACTTTCAGGTTAAATAAGTCAATGCTAACCTGCTTTAGCTGGCAGGCTGCTATCAGGTCCTAGCTCTCCCAGAGTTGCTTGTAGCGCCTCTAACCTAGGGTTTGATGGGGGGGAACAGTTTTACCAGGATTTCCCACCCACTCCGATTACATGGGAGAAATTAACCGGTTAATTTCTATGAAAAGCGTGAGGTGAAGTCTGTTCATACAGGCCTTCTCTATCCGCATGATCAACGCTCGGGGTGTGCGTCGTACTTATAGTCGCCATGAATTCAAAGAGCATGTACACGCAACCTTTAAATGCAGTTAATACAGCAACAAAATTGGCTCCAACTTTTGAGCTACCGGTAGGTATCTGCTTTAATTGAAAACAATTTCTGTGGCACCGCTTTACTCACTTATGCCAACCTGAATTCAGCCTGTTTTGAAGCAAGTTAAACCGTTACGGCCTATGCAAATATTTTGTTTGCTACAGGGTAGGCCTTCCAGGTTATTTTATGTAGCAGGGGCGAAAATCTGATATCAACTTTGGAGGGGACAATTACATGACATTTTCTGAAGAGCAATTCCTGAGGGGGACACCAAAAGTAGTGCTGTAACACACAGCCTACGTTGTAATATGGTAAATGTATATTGAGGAACCAAAGAAATAAGGTGTTTGCCGTACTCCTAACTACCGGTACCCAAAACTACACAACTAATCACAACAGCAATACCATTGCCTTTAACAGATCTTAGTTCAGTCACCAGTGTAAGTTGAGAGTGGGGGTATCCATGGCATTTTCCAATTATGTTCCTATTTTACAAGTAAAAAAAATGGAGAACCTTTCATAATGTTGCCAAACAAAGACTCAACAAACTTACCTGAGACTCCCTGTCTCTGCCAGTCTGTCCCCAGCTCTGCCGTCTGTGTGCCATCTGTTGCCTGCTCTGCCTAATGACATCATTGTGAAACATTTTCATTAGCATTTCACTTCTTTCTTATGAACATTTTATCAACTAGTCTTTGAGATATTAGGCTACTAGGGTTCTTACTTTGCGTTTTGGTGTACTGAAAAATACTCTGATGTCCGTCTTTTTTCTGCCATTTTTCTACCTGGCTGGCCACACACACACACACACACACACACACAGTGTGTAGGTTATTTACAGTAGGAGATGGGCTTCTATCATATCTTCTATCATTCTATATGGGCTTCGATCTAAAAGGTAGCTAGCAAATGTGAAACGGATTGCAGTGACAAGAGTTGACAGCTGTATGAGTTCACCATTTACACAACATATGCTGCAATCTTTTGTAATTTTAACCGTTTGTTTCATATTGGCTGGCTTCCAACAATAGCTGAATTTGCAAAGCTAGCGAGCACAAATTCCGTTTCAGTGGTGTTTGCTATAATCTTTGCTACCCGGGTTAAATAAAGGTGAAATAAAATAAATAAAAGTTACCTTGCGACAATTTAGCTTTTGCAACGAGACCATTAAATATATTTAAGACAACGGTAGAAGAGAGTGTAGTTCTGTTCAGTTTGGACTTCAGTTTATCGCTAACCTTATCACAGGGACTTTGAAGCACTAACTTACATTGCTGATCTTGGAATAAATTGACGATAGCAAAGATTCCATCTTTGACGACGCCACATAAATGGAATAGGTACTAGCTAGCTTAATAGTTAATATTTGCACGCTAGCTCTGCAAATTCAGCTAGTGTGTGTGTGTGTGTGTGAACCCTGCCAACATAAAACAAAACATTGCTATGGCGCGATTGACTGGATTAACCTCATGTCAGTCACGTGCATTGAGTGCCTTTCAGACAGTAGATACGAACCCTCTGTTACCTTGCCAACTAAGGAACTGGCAGTGGATCAAACCATTGTGAGGCAAAGGGTGGGGGGTCGCAATCTTTTGAAACATAAACAAGCGCTATTAAGTGTCTATAATCAGCACAATTGCTTTCATTGCGTATTATTATTATTATTTAAATTACAGAGTAATGTTTACAGTGATATATTGGGGGGGACAAATCATATTTTTCCCAGGATGGGGGGGTCGTGTACCCCCCGTCCCCCCTGGGATTTCCGCCCCTGTTATGTAGCCTAAGATTGTGTATTGAATGTTATTCTACATTTGTTTGTCTGGGTCTTGAGAATCAGTTACCCTTTCTGACCAAGTCTGTAAAATAATGCGAGAACTGGGGGTATTTTGTCATGAATAAAAGTAATAACGGAGAAGAATGGCAGGGTCTTGACAAGTTAATTTGATTGTGTAGGCTCACGTTTAATTTATGCTGTGACTAAATGAATATTAACTTGATAATTGACTTTATTGCTGGAGAACAGATGCAATAGGTAGGCCTGAGAAGATTTGATGTAAATATAGCTGAAGAATGGCACATGATAAACTGCGGGTTTAGATTCACGTGCAATTGATCAACTGCGGCGCTATCCATTGTGCTGAATCTCCGCTACAGCGTAACTGTTAGATTATCAGAGATTCAGATTTGTTTCCTCTGACAAAATCATCACAATAACCGAAGTATAAACAGCCACAACCTTCCCAAATTCCCTTGATAGCCAGGTGTAAGGGGAGAGGAAAGGACCAAAATGCATCTTTCAGTGAAAGGTAGGCTACTGTAATAACCTCATATTTGACCCGTCGGCCAACAGTGCCTCATAGACCGGTTAAAACTAGGCTACATCAATGAAATAGTGTGGTGACTTTGAGTTGATTAAATAGCAACAAATACAAGAACCCATTAGTGTATATTTCTCCATGTAGAGTGGTATAATCATGTTGGATCTTATTCGCTGCTTAACACCCTGCATCCCACAGCTGGCTTGCTTCTGAAGCTAAGCAGGGTTGGTCCTGGTCAGTCCCTAGATTGGAGACCAGTTGCTGCTGGAAGTGGTTGATAAGAGAATTATCTAATAAAGGTAAATGAATCAATAAACCATGATGAATTATTAGTCATACAGCAGGGTTAATGAATAATCAATGTAATGATCAATGTAGGGATCGATTGGTCTGATTAGTTCCGGAAAGTCCAGGAACCACTGGAGAGGGAAAGAAATGTGTGTATGCAATTAGTATAGCTACAGAAGCAGATGGTCAAGGGAGTAAAACTTCAGAGAGTTCCTAACCTTGAAGGAAAGGAACAGGCTGAGCCAGAAGGTGATAAACAGTGTGAGAAGTTTATGGGGGTTGCAGGTCACCAACGGATTGTGTGTAAATGCATGTGCGTTGTAATGGAAATTATATGATTAAAGGTTTGACTAAATGATTTCACCCTGAAAAGGTATAACCGAGTGATTATAAGATGAATGTACTAATGTGTGTGTGTTGGAAAAGTTTAAGCTTAATGATTTAGCAATATAGGCAAGACATTCAAGGGAAAAGGGGAACTGTTACCAGACAGAAGACAACTTGTGACCACAGTGAAACTGATAACAGGAAGAAGGTCTCCCCACCCAGAGAGGGGAGAAAACTTTAGGCTTGCAGTAGATTATGTAACATGGGGCAGGATTTGTGATGGAGAAGACTTGTAAATAAGCATTGACAGTGTTAAATAAGAGGAGGGGGCATCTGTAAGGGGTATGACATATGATATGACCAAATGTTAGGTATAAAAGGCTGTGTACATTGTATGATATTCTGAGCTCTCGTGAATAAACTTGGTTGACTATTGTAGGCTGGGCCTCCGTCTGTGTCATTTAACCAGAACCTTACAAACTCTGGGGTGCAGACTGAGTAGTTTAATTGAAGTTCAGTTTATGAACATTGGGAACAAAATTCTCATAACATGCGTAAGTAAGCAAGAACTATATAATGACTGTTTTGTTATCCTGACGCCAGAACGTTCTCTGAATAAAGCTACAGAAACCTTTTGCAGAAAGCTGAGTCCTTGCCTAATTATTTTAACCCATTGTCTTACAAACCTTGGGCATTAGTCAAGGCGAATTGATTATTGATTATTATCATCAAGATATAAAATTCCTTTAACAATTGGTCCTTCGAGCCGGATTTCAATACCCGCTCCTGTCGTTCCAAGGAGACACCAAAACCGTGCACGGGCGGATGAAATATCCGTAAATCAAAGACCCGGCCCTTTTCTGTGAGTTCTTTACAGGCCGGTGGCAAACTGGTATGTGACAGAAGCGGTGACGAGATCCAACCTACATTGAATTCTCAGCTGCAAAATAAGGTCAGTAATCTTTATTCATTAGTTTGGGGTTAAATTCTAAACTTACTAAAAATTGACTTAGAATGGACTGGATTAGGTTCCTATTAAGCATTGGTCAAGATAAATGTGAGGGAGGATATTAACCGTAAAACTAACAAAAAGTAAGATTTGTATCGGGTATACCGTCCATATAATCTAATGTAGAGAAAGTTTAAGACAAAAGTATCTATGTTAGTGTTGGCGGCACTGGGTCACAGATCTAAGTAAGACCTAAAAGTAAAACCGGTTGCAGTAAGACCTAACAGTAAAACTGGTTGCAGTAAGACCTAACAGTAAAACTGGTTGCAGTAAGACCTAACAGTAAAACTGGTCGAAGTACAGTAGCCGGAAAACGTAATATAGAAGGCGAAATAAAGATAAGTAAGTTACGTTAGTATAGGACTAACAGGAGTAAGTGAGATAACAGTAGAGCACACACATAGATTGTGAGATTTAAGTATAATAACAGAATTATAGAAGCATACACATAGATTGTGAGAATTGGAGCTAATATTGAGACCTAAATGATACCTGGTCAATAATATATTAGGCGGAAAACATAATATGGAAGGCGAAATATAATAATAACATTTATAAGAACGTAGGTCAGGGACATAATTTGTATGAATATAGATCGCCTGTCAAAATACATTTTAGAGGGGATAATCGAGATCTACCAGAGGCGCGCAAAATAGGTCTGATTATTCCAAACAGGAGGAAGGAGGTTACACCCATAGAAAGTGAGAATACATATTAGAAAATAAACGAAGTAATTGAGTAAGTACACACATATTGTGACAATAGGAATAACAGTAATTGAATAAACATGGGTGGTAAATCCTCAAAGGAGAGGAAAGAAGAGCCAGAACCAAGAGAGTCTAACCTTAAAAAGCGACTGGCGCTGTATAATAAGCCAGGGCTGAGGGAGGTTCAATCAGATTGGGAGGAGGATCAGTGTCCTCTCATAGAGCTTCCTAATCCTAGGGCAGGCGAAGCTGATCAATCGGATATCTTACAAGTGTATCGACCCTGGACTCAGAGAGATGTAGCAAGAGCAGTTGAGGGAATAGCACATCCAAAAACAGGAATAGAAGGGTTTAGGAGAGATATGGTGGGACTGACCGAGAGTTTTAAACTAAATACAGGAGAATTGGAAAGGGCTGTCCGACAGATAGTGGGGAAAGACTGGGCAGCAGTGAAGGGAGCCTGGGTTCCAGGGCAAGGAGAAGAACCGGTTTTACCATGGGCAGGAGATGGGGATTATGCAGACAAATTGACACAGCTCTGTAATAATCTTAGGGACTATTACCGTAGACATGCAGACTTTTCAAAAATACATGAGTGTAAACAAGGGGATGGGGAAACTGTTTGCCAGTATTTAGAGAGACTGAGAGATGTGTTCAATGCTAATAGTGGACTGGTAGAGCCTAGACAGGGAGACGACGGACCTTACCACCAACAGTTAAAAATAGCCTTCTTGAGTGGTATGGAGCCTGAAATTTGTCAAATCATAAAAGAGACTCTGATAGGGTGGGGAACAGCCACATTGGCCGAAGTAAAGAGGTATGCTATACACCATGAGCATAATGGCAAGGAAAAGAAAAGTAAGAAAGAACAGACAGGAGCAGAACATTTGATCGCCACTCTTGGAGAAATTGCAGGAAAAAGCAGGAAAGATTTTAAAAAGAAAGGGGGAAACAGGGAGAATAGAAAGTGGATAGAACCTGAGGACAGAAAGTGCTACAACTGCAATATAACCGGCCACATGGCAGAGGATTGTAAGGCCCCACCAAGGAACCATAGACAGAGACAGTTTAGGGATAGACAGAGAGGAGAACAGGATTTAGCAAACTTATTGAGAAAAGTGGATAGAGACAGTCACTGTAGACAGAAGGGGAAAAACAGGGAGACGCGCTGACAAAGACGGAGAGAAGTGGTGTTTTAATTGAGATAGAACAGGACATTTCGCCAGAAACTGTAAAACAGCCTGTAAACGTTGTGACCGAGTAGGACACAACCACCGGAATTGCAGCTCTAAGCAATAGCATTTTGGTTCAGTGGTAGAATTCTTGCCTGCTATGCGGGGGGCCCGGGTTCGGTTCCCAGCCCATGCACCATGGGACTAAAATGTAATTTAATTATTTTTATGTTATGACTAGAAGCATACGGTTGTTAGTGTTTGTTTAAGATAGAAACCGAATGCTTTGATAGCTTGTTGAGGTTAAATTGAAAGACAGATTCATTTAAAATAATAGCGAGGCGAATTCGATAAAGTACGTTGTTTGTGGTCTAAATGGCCTGCTTAAATGATTTATAGAGAATGGGAGTTGTATTTCAATGACGGAATCAAGGAAAAGGCAGTTACCTAAATCTAATGAATTATAAGGAGCGGAAAGTAATAATTGCGACAGAATTGTGGTGATATACATGATATTTTTTAAAGCCTTGGACATTTCATAAGAGTGAAGCCGAAGGAGAGATAAAGTTGTAACATTGGGTTTAATCTTACGATAGAGGTAAGGCAGAACGCTGTTTGAAAAGAGATATATATTATTTTTTTCGTACGGGTAAAATGAGAAGCGTTGGTTGTGAGCACTGAAAACATATGTGGCTGGAAGCGATTCTGGTCTGAATAATGGAATCGTAAAAGTTTGGTGATAAATTCTGGTTATAGATTCGTGGTTTGATTGTTTAGTAACACCAGTGATTTGAACGGGAAGTGGATGTATGCTAACATTATGTTTTCATTGCATGAAACAATGTCAGGTCAGAAAGGTGGATTGCAGGGCGAGTTTATTTTATTTCGCAGGAACAGTGTAAATTAATTATAGTTGTGCGTGAGCCTGGCCGGCGTGCGCGTTCCTGTAGGACGTAGAGTCGCAAGCTAACTCGAGGACGCGCTATTTGTAAGGGGGTGAGTGTAACCGCGGTGGTGCGAGTACAATGGAGTTATAAGTACTATGAAGTTTTGTTTATAGTCAACTTTTGGGTTTTTGAATCAGTGTGGTAGGATGAAACGCTGACCAAGTACTTATTTTATGGAAAAAGAAGCGCTTAGCTCTCTTTGGAAAAAAAAAAATTCCTAGGGACATGATATCTTAAAGGGGTTTACACACATGGCATTTTGGAAGTTTTGTTTTCTGAGTTTAATTAAACACGTGAAATTCTTTTGATAGGGAATGTTCTGGGACCCTGGGATACAAAATGTAAATAAAGTTCTTAGCTTTAATTTGTTTAATGTAGTAAGAAACACGGTTCCGAAAGGGTGGTATGACTTTTGACCCCTCTGGTGACTCTTCCTGTGTGGTCTGATCAGCCACATTGAAAAGCCATGGATGGTGAATTTAAGGTCATTGGTGATATTGATTTTAAGGGAATTTGTAGAACTGATAATTATGAGGAGTTAAAGTTCTTAAACACAATTGATAATTTGAACCAATGAGAGGACTAAAAGGGCAAAGCTTTAGACTAAGGGTAGGCTTCCTTAAGTCTATTTTCCTATAACAATAAGGGTCAAATAATTTTTCTTGGTGGAGTAAATCAGATTAGTCATTTTGATCTGATTATGTTATTTTAAAATATTTTGACCAGTAGCAGGGGTATTTTTTTTTTAACGTGATCTAGATACGTTTATTTTCCCTTAGGAAGTCAGCTGTTGTTGAAAGCAGTGTAAGAGATTTAACCTGTTATGGATAGGGGGCAGTATTTTCACAACCGGATAAAAAACGTACCCGATTTAACCTCTTACATCTAGACGTTCCGCTAGCGGAACACCTGCTCCAATATCCAATGATAGGCGTGGCGCGAATTACAAATTCCTCAAAAATACAAAAACTTCAATTTTTCAAACATATGACTATTTCACAGCATTTTAAAGACAAGACTCTCCTTTATCTAACCACACTGTCCGATTTCAAAAAGGCTTTACAGCGAAAGCAAAACATTAGATTATGTCAGCAGAGTACCAAGCCAGAAATAATCAGACACCCATTTTTCAAGCTAGCATATAATGTCACAAAAACCCAGAAGACAGCTAAATGCAGCACTAACCTTTGATGATCTTCATCAGATGACACACCTAGGACATTATGTTATACAATACATGCATGTTTTGTTCAATCAAGTTCATATTTATATCAAAAAACAGCTTTTTACATTAGCATGTGACGTTCAGAACTCCGGGGAATTTGCTAACAATTTACTAAATTACTCACGATAAACGTTCACAAAAAGCATAACAATTATTTTAAGAATTATAGATACAGAACTCCTCTATGCACTCGATATATCCGATTTTAAAATAGCTTTATGGTGAAAGCACATTTTGCAATATTCTAAGTACATAGCCCAGGCATCACGGGCTAGCTATTTAGACACCCGGCAAGTTTAGCACTCACCAATATCAGATTTACTATTATAAAAGTTTGATTACCTTTTGTTGTCTTCGTCAGAATGCACTCCCAGGACTGCTACTTCAATAAAAAATGTTGGTTTGGTCCAAAATAATCCATCGTTATATATCCGAATAGCGGCGTTTTGTTCGTGCGTCCCAGACACTATCCGAATGGTAAAGAAGGGTCGCGCGCATGGCGCAATTCGTGACAAAAAAAATCTAAATATTCCATTACCATACTTCGAAGCATGTCAACCGCTGTTTAAAATCCATTTTTATGCCATTTTTCTCGTAAAAAAAGCGATAATAATCCGACCGGGAATGTCCATTTAGCTAAACAGAGGAAAGTAAACAAAGCTTTCGGTCGACGCGGGCACGAGCCTGAGTCTCACAGTACTGTAACAAGCCACTACCCAAACGCGCTACTTTGTTTCAGCCAGAGCCTGCAAAGCCACGATTCAGCTTTTTACCGCCTGCTAGTTCTGAACGTCACATGCTAATGTAAAAAAGCTGGTTTTTGATATAAATATGAACTTGATTGAACAAAACATGCATGCATTGTATAATATAATGTCCTAGGGTTGTCATCTGATGAAGATCATCAAAGGTTAGTGCTGCATTTAGCTGTGGTTTTGTTTTTTGTGACGTTATATGCTAGCTTGAAAAATGGGTGTCTGATTATTTCTGGCTGGGTACTCTGCTGACATAATGTAATGTTTTGCTTTCGCTGTAAAGCCTTTTTGAAATCGGACAGTGTGGTTAGATTAACGAGAGTCTTGTCTTTAAAATGCTGTAAAATAGTCACATGTTTGAAAAATTGAAGTTTTCGGATTTTAGAGGAGTTTGTATTTCGCGCCACGCCCATCATTGGATATTGGAGCAGGTGTTCCGCTAGCGGAACGTCTAGATGTAAGAGGTTAACACAACAAGGCTGTGGAATGGATATAATATTACTATATTTTGTTGTGAATAAGTTTAATAATGGTAGACTTATGTCAACAGGACAGGGATATATGACATCTGTAGGTGATCCAGGATTATTGAGGGTATCGAGATAAATTTAAGTAGATATGCAATATCTAGACAGGTGGATTTTTCTAAGGTTCAGGAGTGCAACCAAGGAGACAATGAGACATTTAGTCAATATTTGGAAACAACCATATTATGAGAAAAAACTGGAGACAGAGAAGGACAGACGGAGAAATCCTCCCCTGCACTGCTGAAACCTTGAGGGTTGGGGAGTAGCAGGAAGAAAGGAGGGGGGCCAGCAGGAGTAGATAGGAAGAGAATTTGGTTCACTAAGCTCTAGGATATTAATTCATGGAGAGACTATCGGCTCCATTGGCAGGCATGTATTTTAGTTTTGATTTTAAGTTTATGTTTGGTAAATTCGCTAGGAGGAGATTAGTATAATTTTGTTGAAAGTAATTGTTACCCTAACTAAAAGGGCAATGAAAGCTTAGTTGGTTTCAGGTGTTAGACACTGAACCATTGCCCAGACACTATTCTGCACAGTAGGCCGAAATAGTAGCATTGACTAGAACCGGTGAAATAAGAAAGGAGAGAAAGTTACTATTTACACAGACAAGCACATAGACATCTAAAACCATACAAAACAGCACAGATACATCTTAAAGAAGGTAAAACACTTGACAGAGGATTGTTAAATTATAGCCAAGGATGAAGGCCCCAGGGAGAATTGGACATGTGGAAAATGAAATGGGGCATCCTACAAGAGAAGGTCTGACATAAGGATAATTTACTTATCCTACCAAAGACATTGTATGGATACGCAGCAATATTGATACATAGGCTAAGCAATGTATCAAGGGGAGGGAAGTATAGTAGAGTAGTTAGGAAAGAGTGATGGCCTAGAGGATAATTACTTAAACATTTTTTTTTTGTAAGATATCCATTCCAACAGTTGGAAATGTACCTTATTGAGATATTCCGAAATGAGGGGAAGAAGGGGTGTTTAACAAGAATAGATAAGTATAGCAAATGGGTAGAAGCGTTCACAACTTACTTGGTGGACATGATTATGGTAGCTAAAATATTAAGTCAAGATATTATCCCTAGAGTTGGTTTACTAGGAGCCATCTCTTTAAATGATGGATGACAGTTTAGCTAATCAGGTAGAGCCTATAGAATGCCAGAGTTAGAGATACCAGAACAGGTAGACATAGAAGTTGAAGAAATACTAGCAGAGCACATGAGAAGACTGTTTGTTAACCAAACCCATATGTCCAAGATTTTGTGTCCCACAGGTGAATTACAGGAGAAGGTGATTCACTCAATCCAACCAGGAGACTGGGTGTGGATCCAGTCCCTGAGGAGAAAAAACTGGAAGCAACACCGTTGGGAAGGCCCATACCAGGTTCTGTTAAACCACTGCCTTTGCCATTAGAAAAGCTGAGAGAGTCACTTGGGTCCACGTTACCCACTGCAAGGAGGTATGTACACATATGAACACTGCTGATCACACACAGAGTTAGGAGAAGAACCGATACCAACATGGTCCGGGGGTTACCTCTTTAACGAAGATTCCCTATCCCGACCGTTCATCACTGTGTGTGCTCCTAGAGGTGTGAGTATGGGGTGGTACCTAGCAGATCGACTAAGGGCAGGAGAGGGTTGGCGGTTTTTGGGAAGAGTAGAGACTCTGAGCTGCATCATAGTTTTGGTAACCTTTCTGATACATTCAGATCCACCACCTTCCGGTACTAATCATTGGATACCGTTGTCATTGAGAAGAAGTAGAAGATAAACTATATAATACACTGATGAGTGACATACAGAATAAGGAATCAAAGAAGATCAAGATGTAGAATTTAAGGTAAACATTAAACAATTTCCTGGGGAAGCAGACAACTGTACAGGAATTGGGGTTGGCCAGATTGAAGTACTCAGCCAACCCACCTCGGTTCACCTAAATTCCGGATGAATACCAGTGTTATAGATACAAGAATGGCACCGAGAACTTAGATGATTTTAATGGCTGAAAGTAATCGTTAACCTGTTAGGGCTAGGGGGCAGTATTGACACGGCTGGATAAAAAACGTACCCGATTTAATCTGGTTACTACTCCTGCCCAGTAACTAGAATATGCATATAATTATTGGCTTTGGATAGAAAACACCCTAAAGTTTCTAAAACTGTTTGAATGGTGTCTGTGAGTATAACAGAACTCATATGGCAGGCCAAAACCTGAGAAGATTTCAAGCAGGAAGTGGCCTGTCTGAGAAGTAGTTTTTCATCTTGGCTCTTTTTATTGAAGACTCAGGATCTGTGCAATAACGTGACACTTCCTACGGCTTCCATAGGTTCTCAGAGCCCGGGAAAAAGCTGAACGATATCGAGGCAGGCTCTGGCTGAAACACATTATCGCATTTGGCAAGTGGCCACTCAGAGTACTATGGGCTTAGGCGCGTGCCCGCTTCGACCGAATGCTTTCTTTTCCTTTGTCTGTTTACCTAAAAGCAGATTCCCGGTCGGAATATTATCGCTTTTTTATGAGAAAAATGGCATAAAAATTGATTTTAAACAGCGGTTGACATGCTTCGAAGTACTGTAATGGAATATTTAGAATTTTTTTGTCACGAATTGCACCATGCTCGCCACCCTTATTTACCCTTTAGGATAGTGTCTAGAACGCACGAACAAAACGCCGCTGTTTGGATATAACGATGGATTATTTTGGACCAAACCAACATTTGTTATTGAAGTAGAAGTCCTGGGAGTGCATTCTGACGAAGACAACAAAGGTAATAACATTTTTCTTATAGTAAATCTGACTTTGATGCGTGCTAAACTTGCTGGGTGTCTAAATAGCTAGCCCTGTGATGCCGGGCTATCTACTGAGAATATTGCAAAATGTGCTTTCACCGAAAAGCTATTTTAAAATCGGACATATCGAGTGCATAGAGGAGTTCTGTATCTATAATTCTTAAAATAATTGTTATGCTTTTTGTGAACGTTTATCGTGAGTAATTTAGTAAATTCACCGGCAGTGTTCGGTGGGAATGCTAGTCACATGCTAGTCACATGCTAATGTAAAAAGCTGTTTTTTGATATAAATATGAACTTGATTGAACAAAACATGCATGTATTGTATAACATAATGTCCTAGGGTTGTCATCTGATGAAGATCATCAAAGGTTAGTCCTACATTTAGCTGTGGTTTGGGTTTATGTGACATTATATGCTAGCTTGAAAAATGGGTGTCTGATTATTTCTGGCTGGGTACTCTGCTGACATAATCTAATGTTTTGCTTTCGTTGTAAAGCCTTTTTGAAATCGGACAGTGTGGTTAGATTAACGAGAGTCTTATCTTTAAAATGGTGTAAAATAGTCATATTTAAAAAAAATTGAAGTAATTGCATATCTAAGGTATTTCAATAACGCGCCACAGGATTCAACTGGCTGTTGAGTAGGTGGGACGCAAGCATCCCACCTAGCCCATAGAGGTTAATGTGACTGACTTAAGTTTGAAAGCACAGGAGAAAATGTTTAACGTCATAGCACCTATAACTGATGTAGGGTGGGCCAGTACCAGTAAAGGACGCATACGACAGAAATTACCACAAAGGGTGGTTAGGAACTTGCGCCCTGGGGTTATTGGTCCAACCAGTTCGAGTTAGTCATCAGAGGCCAGTTATAGGAGGCTAAAGTAGGCACAGGAGGAGTTTTGACCAGGATGGGAGTAGCTTTACAAGATGGATGCTATTGGCATCCTCAGGGAAGTTCCAGATGAATACAAAGCTATGAATCAAATATGTGAAGGCTTTAACACTACATTATTTTGGTGGTTGACAATAAATAGAAATGTGGATTGGATTAATGACATCTTTAATAATCAACAGAGATTCATGAATGAAAACGGGGATGCAGTAAAGAGGTTCTCTGACCAATTATCCGCCACCTCCCTCATGACCTGGTAAAATAGACTGACTCTCGATATGTTATTGGCAGAACAGGGCAGTGTAGGTAGAATGATTAGGTTCAGCGCTACACGTACATTCCTGATAACACATCCCATGTTTGGGAAATGGAAAAGTGTTGTAAGAACTGTATTATGGGCTGCTTTCACCCATATGAGTGTGTTTGTGTTGTGTGGATGTTGTCTCGTCCCATGTGTGAGAGGTTTAATCACCAGGACTCTAGAGAGATCGATGACGCAGCAGATGGTGAGATATGGACCAATTCCGAGCTCCGATCAGTGGGATGGCGAATGCGGGCCTCCAGGCCAGGAAGATGGCTCCGTTTCTTTCAATAACGAGGAGCCAATGTTTGATGAAACAATTTTCAACGTTTAGATAGAATTTTCAATGTTTTGATAGACTGTTCCTTTAATGAAAATGATGATGAAAATCCTGAATCGAAGTGTCATAATTGGAAATAGGCCTAGGACAGTAATGGAGGAGTAGGAGGAATATTCATGTATTGCTTTTGTTTAATCCTTGTATCACAATTAATTTCCATATAGCGTGTGATTAGTTGTATTTCCATATAGCGTGTGATTATTTGTATTTCCATATAGCGATTATTTGTATTTCCATATAGCGTATAATTATGTGTGATTACATATAGAATGTGATTAGTAGGGTTCTCATATCCTGTTAGGGCTAGGGGGCAGTCTTGACACGGCTGGATAAAAAACATACCCGATTTAATCTGGTTACCACTCCTACCCAGTAACTAGAATATGCATATACTTATTACATATGGATAGAAAACACCCTACATTTTCTAAAACTGTTTGAATGGTGTCTGTGAGTATAACAGAACTCAAATGGCAGGTCAAAACCTGAGAGATTCCTTTACAGGAAGTGGCCTGTCTGACCATTTCTTGAACTTCTTTTCCATCTCTATCATTTACTAAGGATCTCTGCTCTAACGTGACACTTCCCACGTCGTCCATAGGCGCTCAGAGCCCGGGAAAAAACAGAATGTCGTCATTCCAGCCCCAGGCTGAAACACATTATCGCCTTTCTCAAGTGGCCGATCAGAGGGACACTGGGCTTATGCGCGTGACCCGAGCCGCCCCCGCCTTTGGGATTTTCTTCCTCGTGTTTGCCGAAACAGGAGATTCCCTGTCGGAATATTATCGCTTTTCTACGAGAAAAATGTCGTAAAAATTGATTTTAAACAGCGGTTGACATGCTTCGAAGTACGGTAATGGAATATTTAGAATTTTATTGTCACGAATTGCGCCATGCGCGCGACACTTCTTTACTATTTCGGATAGTGTCTGGAACGCACGAACAAAACGCCGCTATTCGGATATAACGATGGATTATTTTGGACCAAACCAACATTTGTTATTGAAGTAGCAGTCCTGGGTGTGCATTCTGACGAAGACAACAAAAGGTAATCAACACTTTTATAATAGTAAATATGATTATGGTGAGTGCTAAACTTGCCGGGTGTCTAAATAGCGAGCCCGTGATGCCTGGGCTATGTACTTAGAATATTGCAAAATGTGCTTTCACCAAAAAGCTATTTTAAAATCGGACATATCGAGTGCATAGAGGAGGTCTGTATCTATAATTCTTAAAATAATTGTTATGCTTTTTGTGAACGTTTATCGTGAGTAATTTAGTAAAATGTTAGCGAATTCCCCGGAAGTTTGCGGGGGGTATGCTAGTTCTGAACGTCACATGCTAATGTAAAAAGCTGGTTTTTGATATAAATATGAACTTGATTGAACAAAACATGCATGTATTGTATAACATAATGTCCTAGGGTTGTCATCTGATGAAGATCATCAAAGGTGAGTGCTGCCTTTAGCTGTCTTCTGGGTTTTGGTGACATTATATGCTGGCTTGAAAAATGGGTGTCTGATTATTTCTGGCTTGGTACTCTGCTGACATAATCTAATGTTTTGCTTTCGTTGTAAAGCCTTTTTGAAATCGGACAGTGTGGTTAGATTAACGAGAGTCTTGTCTTTAAATAGCTGTAAAATAGTCATATGTTTGAGAAATTGAAGTAATAGGATTTTTAACGTTTTGAAAATCGCGCCACAGGCTGCCAGTGGCTGTTACGTAGGAAGGACGCAAGCGTCCCACCTAGCCCATAGAGGTTAAAGCATCTGATCATCATGGTGAATTATTGAATCATTTAAGGGTGGAATTGATAAGAGAATTATCTAATAAAGGTAAATGAATCAATAAACCATGATGAATTATTAGTCATACAGCAGGGTTAATGAATAATCAATGTAATGATCAATGTAGGGATCGATTGGTCTGATTAGTTCCGGAAAGTCCAGGAACCACTGGAGAGGGAAAGAAATGTGTGTGATGCAATTAGTATAGCCCTGGGACAGAAGCAGATGGTCAAGGGAGTAAACACTTCAGAGGAGTTCCTAACCTTGAAGGAAAGGAACAGGCTGAGCCAGAAGGTGATAAACAGTGTGAGAAGTTTATGGGGGTTGCAGGTCACCAACGGAATGTGTGTAAATGCATGTGCGTAAGTAAGCAAGAACTATATAATGACTGTTTTGTTATCCTGACGCCAGAACGTTCTCTGAATAAAGCTACAGAAACCTTTTGCAGAAAGCTGAGTCCTTGCCTAATTATTTTAACCCATTGTCTTACAAACCTTGGGCATTAGTTAAGGCGAATTGATTATTGATTATTATCATCAAGATATAAAATTCCTTTAACAGTGGTGTTGGAGGGCCAGTAGGAGTCACTCTTTCCTCTGGTCTAAAATAATATCCCAGGACAGTGATTGGGGACATGTGCTGTCTTTCGGGTGGGACGTTAAACAGGTGTCCTGACTCTCTGTGGTCACTAAAGATCCCATGGCACTTATTGTTAGAGTAGGGGTGTTAACCCTGGTGTCCTGGCTAAATTCCCAATCTGGCCCTCATACCATCACGGTCACCTAATCATCCCAAGCTTACTATTGGCTCATTCACCCCCCCCTCCCCTGTAACTATTCCCCAGGTCATTGCTGTAAATGAGAATGTGTTCTCAGTCAACTTACCTGGTTAAATAAAACATATGCTTCTAAATAGCACTTTCGGTTTGAACGGGAATCCCGGTAATTTCTTGCAATTTGGTAGAAAATTGGTAGATTCTCTGGAAAAGATATGTCCCTACATGACCAATGAGGCCTACCCTCCTCCCCCAGCCATTGGGATGAACTTTGCGGGACCCCCACCCGAATACTCTACCAGGTACGGACGAGACATGGAGACAACTGTTCCTTTAATGTTTTGTACTCATCTCATTAAAAATGGATTCATACTAAAGACTAGGTCAGAATACATTTGGACTCCCTCGCTCTTTGTCTTTCCCTCTCAAATCAACTCTTTACCGTGAAATGCTTGCTTACGAGCCCACCCCAACGATGCAGAGAACAAAACTATAGAATATATATATATATATAGTACCAATCAAAAGTTTGGACACACCTACTTATTCAAAGGTTTTTCTTTATTTTGACTATTTTCTACATTGTAAAATAATAGTGAAGAACTCAAAACTATGAAATACCACATATGGAATCATGTAGTAACCAAAAAAGTGTTAAACATATCAAAATCTATTTTATATTTATATAGACTCTTCAATGTAGCCACCCTTTGCACACTCTTGGCATTCTCTCAACCAGCTTCACCTGGATTGCTTTTCCAAAAGGACAGATTTCCACCGGTCTAATGTCCATTGCTGGTGTTTCTTGGCCCAAGCAAGTCTCTTCTTCTTATTGGTGTCCTTTAGTAGTGTTTTCTTTGCAGCAATTTGACCATGAAGGCCTGATTCACGTAGTCTCCTCTGAACAGTTGATGTTGAGATGTGTCTGTTACTTGAACTTTACAGCAGAGGTAACTCTGGGTCTTCCTTTCCTGTGGCGGTCCTCATGAGAGACATAGCGCTTGATGGATTTTGCAACTGCACTTGAAGAAACATTCAAAGTCTTGAAATTTTCCGGATTGACTGAACTTCATGTCTTAAAATAATAATAGACTTTTGTTTCTCTTTGCTTATTTGAGCTGTTCTTGCCATGATATGGACTTGGTATTTTACCAAATAGGGCTATCTTCTGTATACCACCCCTACCTTGTCACAAAACAAGTGATTGGCTCAAACGCACTAAGAAGGAAATAAATTCCACAAATTAACTTTGAACAAGGCACACCTGTTAATTGAAATGCATTCCAGGTGAGTACCTCATGAAGCTGGTTGAGTGAATGCCAAGAGTGTGCAAAGCTGTCATCAAGGCAAAGGGTGGCTACTTTGAAGAATCTGAAATCTCAAATATATTTTGATTTGTTTAACACTTTTTTGGTTACTTCAGGATTCCTTATGTGTTATTTCATACTTTTGATGTTCTACAATGTAGAAAATTGTAAAAAATAAATAAAGAAACCCTGGAAATAGTAGGTGTGTCCAAACTTTTGACTGGTACTGTATATATTGTAACACGAGGAATAAAATACCCAAGAATAAAGCTATATACAAGGAGTACCAGTTCCAGATCAGTGTGCAGGGGTACGAGGTATTTGAAGTAGATATGTACAAGAAGGCAGGGTAAAGTGACTAGGCATCAGGATAGATAGTAATAATAATAATAATAGCAAAATAAAGAACAGAGCAGCAGCTGCAAATGATGAGTGTAAAGGTGTGTGTTTGTGAGAGTGTGTAATGTGTATGCATGTGTGTTTGGGTTGTGTCGGTGTGTGTGTGTGTGTGTGTGTGTGGGAGTGTGTGTGTGGGAGTGTGAATGTAGTGTGTGTGAGTGTGCATATGCTTTGTATACAGTCTAGTGATTGTGCGTAGGGTCAGAGCAAGACCCTTTAACTTTTTGAGGATGCGAGTGCCCATGCCACGACTGTGCGGGTGTGTGTGGACCATGTTAGGTCGCCAAGGAACAGCCCTGTTGATGTGGATGGGGACGTGCTCTCCCCTCTTGCTCCTGTAGACCACGATCAGCTCCTTGGTCTTACTGGCATTGAGGGAGAGGTTGTCCTGGCACCACAATGCCAAGTCTCTGACCTCTCATCGCCTTCGTGTCGTCAGCAAACTTGACACACTGGGTCCCGACACACTGGGTCCCAACCCACTGGCTCCAACCTCCTGTCTCCAACCCTCTGGATCCAATCTCCATCTCTTCATTACTTGGTTATGAAAACCCCCTGGCCCCAAAGCACTGGCCCAACCTCTCTTCATTACTTTTTAAGGCAGACAGGTCCAGAGGGTGCGCCCCTGGCTGTCCCTCACGTCTAGATCCAGCAGAGACTGAACCAGGACCTCCATAGCATGGTGGTGGCCGTGGTACGCCTGAATAGAAACACAAACACAGTCTCAAGCAAAGTCCAGTGGTACGCCTGAATAGATATATAATCAATGTCCTATAGTAGACCAGTGGTACGCCTGAACAGAAATACAGTGCTAGACCTCTAAAGTAGACCAGAGTCTTTCAATCGGGAGCCCATTTTTGCTCCCGCCCAGCATCAACATCGGAGGTCCCTGCCAAGCGTGGGATTGAGAAACAAACACTCTACTTCTCCTCTGAGGTTGATTAACTCAAATGGCAAAATAAGGAAATCATCCTCATCATCACTGTGTAGAATATGCATGTATTTTACACGAATCAGGAATAGATAGGAATTTGGTGTGTGACTCTGTCTGGACAGTCAACTTCCTGTGGAAAATCAACACCATGCCTGCTTCCCAGATAGCACCCTATTCCCTATGTAGTGAACTACTTTTGATCAGGGCCTATAAGGATCTGGTCAAAAGTAGTGTACTAAATAGGGAATAGGGTGCCATTTGTCATATGGAGACCACTACAGGAGCAGGTAGGCTTTACTCACAGCGAGGTGTAGAGGGCTGATGGGAGCTCTGACATCAAAGTCGTTCAGGATGTCTGTCCCTGAGCTTTCAATTAGTTGAGGAAAGACAAGGACGGCCAGTTCAGACTTGTAACATATTTACTTGGAAGGTTAGTCTAGTAGCATGTGTAACATGGTAAATCTCAGTGACCAGCCCCTGCAGACATACTGGGGTGTTGCATCCATACCTTAAACAAGCAAGTGTGAGGAAAAGTTACCAACTGGCACTTACCACATCTAAAGGTGTTTCACTTGCAATCTGGAAAAAGAACATCAAGAGTGACGATGCGTCCACGACAAACATGCAGCCACACCTTAAAACCTACTGTTGGGTTCTGAGAATATGAAATATACTAATTCATGTCACTGAGGGAGAGAGCTTAATGTATAACGTTTACATTATGTCAGGTTAGGGGTCACATCCACTTGAATGTCCTTCATATGACGAACCTCCTACAGAGCAAATGAGGAAAATATGATATATTATGATTTATGTTAGTAACAATACAATATGGGAATTTTATCCCAAAGCTACCTACAGCTAACATATATATATTTAAGTATGTGATCTATGTAAATAAATAAATATATCACAGCTGTAAAACTGTATGGTGGAGGCCTACCCATTTCCCAGGAGCATTGTAAAAAGTGGATTTGGGTACAGTGTTTATTTCCCCCTAATATCTTTGAAGATTCTGAGACCATTAGGGTTAAACATTACAGATATAAATGCAATATATGGAGTAGAAAAGATTGCCTGCCCACCAAAGAATCAACATATGTTCTACATGGTCTATTTCTATCTGAATGTAACACCTCAATCAAGCTTGTTAATTGATCGTTAAGTCATGTTTGTCAGGTAAACGGTCATTAGTGGCCTATATAAGCCTCATACAGGCCATGGGAAGACATTACCTGTTGATAACACAGACTATTCTCATGATCATGGGAGGTGTGAGAGACTTGCTGCTCTTTGTGATGACTGTGGGGGTTGTCAAAGGTTGGTTCACTAACGTTTTATTTGGATTGAAGGGATTTGTTTGGGAAATATGCTAACTTTATAAGTTGGAGATTCAAATTTGACTGTCTGTTTCTTCCGCATTGGTCATCTATTATTAATATATGTAGCTATTTTGTGTGAACTCAACTTCTGTCAACACTTTCTCCTCAGTTTCTTGTTACCCTGTTGGAAAGTCCCAGAAGCAAGATCAAGTCTCTCTGCAGAGGAGACTTGGAGGTAAGTGTTTCTTTCCACAACCCTTCTAGCTATGTTCTTTGTCACTGTCTATGGTGCTGCTGTGTTTGACACTCATTCAACACCATAGAGTAACTCAGTCTAAATAACGTTGTCAAAGCCTTTGATTTGGTAATTTTGCTTGTGTACCTTAACCTACGTTTTTCAGAGCTGTCATCAAATGACGTCTCCATTGAGCATGCCCTGGCCTTGCTCCGATCCATAGGGTCTGACGCTAAACAAGACAGAGAAGGTACGGCCTGAAACATATACTTTGAAAACTGTTGGGTTCAACATTCGACTGGCAATTCGGCCTAGACCGTGTGGAACAGATGTGTTGCTGTAGAATACCCAACTGTTCCTTTTGTTTTTTCTATAGAGTATTTAGAGACTAACGAAGTAGAATCCCAAGCTTCTCCAAACCATGGTAGCTCTCAGGCAAATGATGCCCTGTCCTCTGAGGAGAAGCTGAGGCGCATGTCCTCTGACGACGCTGCGACTGGCCCGTCTGACGACGCTGCGACTGGCCCGTCTGACGACGCTGCGACTGGCCGCCCGTCTGACGACGCTGCGACTGGCCGCCCGTCTGACGACGCTGCGACTGGCCCCCCGTCTGACGACGCTGCGACTGGCCCCCCGTCTGACGACGCTGCGACTGGCCCCCCGTCTGACGACGCTGCGACTGGCCCCCCGTCTGACGACGCTGCGACTGGCCCCCCGTCTGACGACGCTGCGACTGGCCCCCCGTCTGACGACGCTGCGACTGGCCCCCCGTCTGACGACGCTGCGACTGGCCCCCCGTCTGACGACGCTGCGACTGGCCCCCCGTCTGACGACGCTACCTCTAAGGAACTGTTCACCGCTTCATCGGAGCCCCCGTTGACCACAAACATGGATATCTGACGTGGGACATGGTGCTCGGGGTCCATGCAAGAGTTCATGGGTACTCTAGTCCAGGTTGTCTGTGTGTGTAACTGCATTTGCTTGTTTTGGCTCAATTAAACATTAACTGTAATACTTGTGTCCTCAGTATTGTTTTGGCGGTTCCTACTTGGCAACATTTATTTTGCATTATAACCATGCTTTGGCCTCAGCAATATATTAATACTTTGACCCCTGTGTTTAAGCTACATTTGCTCAGTGTTGGTCAATTTATGCTAGTAGCATCACATGATGTGGAATGGGTTCTAGTTCATTTTAACTTGATGGTTGTGGAACACAGTGTCTGGGGTTGGTACATATGAGGATGTTGCTAGACTCGGGGTTTCAGTGCTAACTAATATCACGGTTGTCAACTTGCATTTAAATTACTCTGCTGGGTGTCTTCTCTCCTGACTGACTTGGTTTCCTATTAGTGAATGCTTACATGTGAAACCAGCTCTCGTCTCATTAGCCCATCGTTTTGGCGGTTGGTCTTCATATCCCAGTGACAATCCAAACTTTCAGGTTAAATAAGTCAATGCTAACCTGCTTTAGCTGGCAGGCTGCTATCAGGTCCTAGCTCTCCCAGAGTTGCTTGTAGCGCCTCTAACCTAGGGTTTGATGGGGGGGAACAGTTTTACCAGGATTTCCCACCCACTCCGATTACATGGGAGAAATTAACCGGTTAATTTCTATGAAAAGCGTGAGGTGAAGTCTGTTCATACAGGCCTTCTCTATCCGCATGATCAACGCTCGGGGTGTGCGTCGTACTTATAGTCGCCATGAATTCAAAGAGCATGTACACGCAACCTTTAAATGCAGTTAATACAGCAACAAAATTGGCTCCAACTTTTGAGCTACCGGTAGGTATCTGCTTTAATTCAAAACAATTTCTGTGGCACTGCTTTACTCACTTATGCCAACCTGAATTCAGCCTGTTTTGAAGCAAGTTAAACCGTTACGGCCTATGCAAATATTTTGTTTGCTACAGGGTAGGCCTTCCAGGTTATTTTATGTAGCAGGGGCGAAAATCTGATATCAACTTTGGAGGGGACAATTACATGACATTTTCTGAAGAGCAATTCCTGAGGGGGACACCAAAAGTAGTGCTGTAACACACAGCCTACGTTGTAATATGGTAAATGTATATTGAGGAACCAAAGAAATAAGGTGTTTGCCGTACTCCTAACTACCGGTACCCAAAACTACACTAATCACAACAGCAATACCATTGCCTTTAACAGATCTTAGTTCAGTCACCAGTGTAAGTTGAGAGTGGGGGTATCCATGGCATTTTCCAATTATGTTCCTATTTTACAAGTCCAAAAAATGGAGAACCTTTCATAATGTTGCCAAACAAAGACTCAACAAACTTACCTGAGACTCCCTGTCTCTGCCAGTCTGTCCCCAGCTCTGCCGTCTGTGTGCCATCTGTTGCCTGCTCTGCCTAATGACATCATTGTGAAACATTTTCATTATCATTTCACTTCTTTCTTATGAACATTTTATCAACTAGTCTTTGAGATATTAGGTTATAGGGTTCTTATTTTGCATTTTGGTGTACTGAAAAATACTCTGATGTCTGTCTTTTTTCATTTTTCTACCTGGCTGGCTACACACAGTGTGTAGGTTATTTACAGTAGGAGATGGGCTTCTATCATATCTTCTATCATTCTATATGGGCTTCGATCTAAAAGGTAGCTAGCAAATGTGAAACGGATTGCAGTGACAAGAGTTGACAGCTGTATGAGTTCACCATTTACACAACATATGCTGCAACCTTTTGTAATTTTAACCGTTTGTTTCATATTGGCTGGCTTCCAACAATAGCTGAATTTGCAAAGCTAGCGAGCACAAATTCCGTTTCAGTGGTGTTTGCTATAATCTTTGCTACCCGGGTTAAATACAGGTGAAATAAAATAAATAAATAAAAGTTCCCTTGCGACAATTTAGCTTTTGCAACGAGACCATTACATATATTTAAGACAATGGTAGAAGAGAGTGTAGTTCTGTTCAGTTTGGACTTCAGTTTATCGCTAACCTTATCACAGGGACTTTGAAGCACTAACTTACATTGCTGATCTTGGAATAAATTGACGATAGCAAAGATTCCATCTTTGACGACGCCACATAAATGGAATAGGTACTAGCTAGCTTAATAGTTAATATTTGCGCGCTAGCTCTGCAAATTCAGCTAGTGTGTGTGTGTGTGTGTGTGTGTGTGTGTACCCTGCCAACATAAAACAAAACATTGCAATGGCGCGATTGACTGGATTAACCTCATGTCAGTCACGTGCCTTTCAGACAGTAGATACGAACCCTCTGTTACCTTGCCAACTAAGGAACTGGCAGTGGATCAAACCATTGTGAGGCAAAGGGTGGGGGGTCGCAATCTTTTGAAACTGAAAAAAGCGCTATTAAGTGTCTATAATCAGCACAATTGCTTTCATTGCGTATTATTATTATTATTTAAATTACAGAGTAATGTTTACAGTGATATATTGGGGGGGAAAAATCATATTTTTCCCAGGATGGGGGGGTCGTGTACCCCCCGTCCCCCCTGGGATTTCCGCCCCTGTTATGTAGCCTAAGATTGTGTATTGAATGTTATTCTACATTTGTTTGTCTGGGTCTTGAGAATCAGTTACCCTTTCTGACCAAGTCTGTAAAATAATGCGAGAACTGGGGGTATTTTGTCCTGAATAAAAGTAATAACGGAGAAGAATGGCAGGGTCTTGACAAGTTAATTTGATTGTGTAGGCTCACGTTTAATTTATGCTGTGACTAAATGAATATTAACTTGATAATTGACTTTATTGCTGGAGAACAGATGCAATAGGTAGGCCTGAGAAGATTTGATGTAAATATAGCTGAAGAATGGCACATGATAAACTGCGGGTTTAGATTCACGTGCAATTGATCAACTGCGGCGCTATCCATTGTGCTGAATCTCCGCTACAGCGTAACTGTTAGATTATCAGAGATTCAGATTTGTTTCCTCTGACAAAATCATCACAATAACCGAAGTATAAACAGCCACAACCTTCCCAAATTCCCTTGATAGCCAGGTGTAAGGGGAGAGGAAAGGACCGAAATGCATCTTTCAGTGAAAGGTAGGCTACTGTAATAACCTCATATTTGACCCGTCGGCCAACAGTGCCTCATAGACCGGTTAAAACTAGGCTACATCAATGAAATAGTGTGGTGACTTTGAGTTGATTAAATAGCAACAAATACAAGAACCCATTAGTGTATATTTCTCCATGTAGAGTGGTATAATCATGTTGGATCTTATTCGCTGCTTAACACCCTGCATCCCACAGCTGGCTTGCTTCTGAAGCTAAGCAGGGTTGGTCCTGGTCAGTCCCTAGATTGGATCTAGTTGCTGCTGGAAGTGGTTGATAAGAGAATTATTTTATAAACGTAAATGAATCAATAAACCATGATGAATTATTAGTCATACAGCAGGGTTAATGAATAATCAATGTAATGATCAATGTAGGGATCGATTGGTCTGATTAGTTCCGGAAAGTCCAGGAACCACTGGAGAGGGAAAGAAATGTGTGTATGCAATTAGTATAGCTACAGAAGCAGATGGTCAAGGGAGTAAAACTTCAGAGAGTTCCTAACCTTGAAGGAAAGGAACAGGCTGAGCCAGAAGGTGATAAACAGTGTGAGAAGTTTATGGGGGTTGCAGGTCACCAACGGATTGTGTGTAAATGCATGTGCGTTGTAATGGAAATTATATGATTAAAGGTTTGACTAAATGATTTCACCCTGAAAAGGTATAACCGAGTGATTATAAGATGAATGTACTAATGTGTGTGTGTTGGAAAAGTTTAAGCTTAATGATTTAGCAATATAGGCAAGACATTCAAGGGAAAAGGGGAACTGTTACCAGACAGAAGACAACTTGTGACCACAGTGAAACTGATAACAGGAAGAAGGTCTCCCCACCCAGAGAGGGGAGAAAACTTTAGGCTTGCAGTAGATTATGTAACATGGGGCAGGATTTGTGATGGAGAAGACTTGTAAATAAGCATTGACAGTGTTAAATAAGAGGAGGGGGCATCTGTAAGGGGTATGACATATGATATGACCAAATGTTAGGTATAAAAGGCTGTGTACATTGTATGATATTCTGAGCTCTCGTGAATAAACTTGGTTGACTATTGTAGGCTGGGCCTCCGTCTGTGTCATTTAACCAGAACCTTACAAACTCTGGGGTGCAGACTGAGTAGTTTAATTGAAGTTCAGTTTATGAACATTGGGAACAAAATTCTCATAACATGCGTAAGTAAGCAAGAACTATATAATGACTGTTTTGTTATCCTGACGCCAGAACGTTCTCTGAATAAAGCTACAGAAACCTTTTGCAGAAAGCTGAGTCCTTGCCTAATTATTTTAACCCATTGTCTTACAAACCTTGGGCATTAGTCAAGGCGAATTGATTATTGATTATTATCATCAAGATATAAAATTCCTTTAACAATTGGTCCTTCGAGCCGGATTTCAATACCCGCTCCTGTCGTTCCAAGGAGACACCAAAACCGTGCACGGGCGGATGAAATATCCGTAAATCAAAGACCCGGCCCTTTTCTGTGAGTTCTTTACAGGCCGGTGGCAAACTGGTATGTGACAGAAGCGGTGACGAGATCCAACCTACATTGAATTCTCAGCTGCAAAATAAGGTCAGTAATCTTTATTCATTAGTTTGGGGTTAAATTCTAAACTTACTAAAAATTGACTTAGAATGGACTGGATTAGGTTCCTATTAAGCATTGGTCAAGATAAATGTGAGGGAGGATATTAACCGTAAAACTAACAAAAAGTAAGATTTGTATCGGGTATACCGTCCATATAATCTAATGTAGAGAAAGTTTAAGACAAAAGTATCTATGTTAGTGTTGGCGGCACTGGGTCACAGATCTAAGTAAGACCTAAAAGTAAAACCGGTTGCAGTAAGACCTAACAGTAAAACTGGTTGCAGTAAGACCTAACAGTAAAACTGGTTGCAGTAAGACCTAACAGTAAAACTGGTCGAAGTACAGTAGCCGGAAAACGTAATATAGAAGGCGAAATAAAGATAAGTAAGTTACGTTAGTATAGGACTAACAGGAGTAAGTGAGATAACAGTAGAGCACACACATAGATTGTGAGATTTAAGTATAATAACAGAATTATAGAAGCATACACATAGATTGTGAGAATTGGAGCTAATATTGAGACCTAAATGATACCTGGTCAATAATATATTAGGCGGAAAACATAATATGGAAGGCGAAATATAATAATAACATTTATAAGAACGTAGGTCAGGGACATAATTTGTATGAATATAGATCGCCTGTCAAAATACATTTTAGAGGGGATAATCGAGATCTACCAGAGGCGCGCAAAATAGGTCTGATTATTCCAAACAGGAGGAAGGAGGTTACACCCATAGAAAGTGAGAATACATATTAGAAAATAAACGAAGTAATTGAGTAAGTACACACATATTGTGACAATAGGAATAACAGTAATTGAATAAACATGGGTGGTAAATCCTCAAAGGAGAGGAAAGAAGAGCCAGAACCAAGAGAGTCTAACCTTAAAAAGCGACTGGCGCTGTATAATAAGCCAGGGCTGAGGGAGGTTCAATCAGATTGGGAGGAGGATCAGTGTCCTCTCATAGAGCTTCCTAATCCTAGGGCAGGCGAAGCTGATCAATCGGATATCTTACAAGTGTATCGACCCTGGACTCAGAGAGATGTAGCAAGAGCAGTTGAGGGAATAGCACATCCAAAAACAGGAATAGAAGGGTTTAGGAGAGATATGGTGGGACTGACCGAGAGTTTTAAACTAAATACAGGAGAATTGGAAAGGGCTGTCCGACAGATAGTGGGGAAAGACTGGGCAGCAGTGAAGGGAGCCTGGGTTCCAGGGCAAGGAGAAGAACCGGTTTTACCATGGGCAGGAGATGGGGATTATGCAGACAAATTGACACAGCTCTGTAATAATCTTAGGGACTATTACCGTAGACATGCAGACTTTTCAAAAATACATGAGTGTAAACAAGGGGATGGGGAAACTGTTTGCCAGTATTTAGAGAGACTGAGAGATGTGTTCAATGCTAATAGTGGACTGGTAGAGCCTAGACAGGGAGACGACGGACCTTACCACCAACAGTTAAAAATAGCCTTCTTGAGTGGTATGGAGCCTGAAATTTGTCAAATCATAAAAGAGACTCTGATAGGGTGGGGAACAGCCACATTGGCCGAAGTAAAGAGGTATGCTATACACCATGAGCATAATGGCAAGGAAAAGAAAAGTAAGAAAGAACAGACAGGAGCAGAACATTTGATCGCCACTCTTGGAGAAATTGCAGGAAAAAGCAGGAAAGATTTTAAAAAGAAAGGGGGAAACAGGGAGAATAGAAAGTGGATAGAACCTGAGGACAGAAAGTGCTACAACTGCAATATAACCGGCCACATGGCAGAGGATTGTAAGGCCCCACCAAGGAACCATAGACAGAGACAGTTTAGGGATAGACAGAGAGGAGAACAGGATTTAGCAAACTTATTGAGAAAAGTGGATAGAGACAGTCACTGTAGACAGAAGGGGAAAAACAGGGAGACGCGCTGACAAAGACGGAGAGAAGTGGTGTTTTAATTGAGATAGAACAGGACATTTCGCCAGAAACTGTAAAACAGCCTGTAAACGTTGTGACCGAGTAGGACACAACCACCGGAATTGCAGCTCTAAGCAATAGCATTTTGGTTCAGTGGTAGAATTCTTGCCTGCTATGCGGGGGGCCCGGGTTCGGTTCCCAGCCCATGCACCATGGGACTAAAATTTAATTTAATTATTTTTATGTTATGACTAGAAGCATACGGTTGTTAGTGTTTGTTTAAGATAGAAACCGAATGCTTTGATAGCTTGTTGAGGTTAAATTGAAAGACAGATTCATTTAAAATAATAGCGAGGCGAATTCGATAAAGTACGTTGTTTGTGGTCTAAATGGCCTGCTTAAATGATTTATAGAGAATGGGAGTTGTATTTCAATGACGGAATCAAGGAAAAGGCAGTTACCTAAATCTAATGAATTATAAGGAGCGGAAAGTAATAATTGCGACAGAATTGTGGTGATATACATGATATTTTTTAAAGCCTTGGACATTTCATAAGAGTGAAGCCGAAGGAGAGATAAAGTTGTAACATTGGGTTTAATCTTACGATAGAGGTAAGGCAGAACGCTGTTTGAAAAGAGATATATATTATTTTTTTCGTACGGGTAAAATGAGAAGCGTTGGTTGTGAGCACTGAAAACATATGTGGCTGGAAGCGATTCTGGTCTGAATAATGGAATCGTAAAAGTTTTGTGATAAATTCTGGTTATAGATTCGTGGTTTGATTGTTTAGTAACACCAGTGATTTGAACGGGAAGTGGATGTATGCTAACATTATGTTTTCATTGCATGAAACAATGTCAGGTCAGAAAGGTGGATTGCAGGGCGAGTTTATTTTATTTCGCAGGAACAGTGTAAATTAATTATAGTTGTGCGTGAGCCTGGCCGGCGTGCGCGTTCCTGTAGGACGTAGAGTCGCAAGCTAACTCGAGGACGCGCTATTTGTAAGGGGGTGAGTGTAACCGCGGTGGTGCGAGTACAATGGAGTTATAAGTACTATGAAGTTTTGTTTATAGTCAACTTTTGGGTTTTTGAATCAGTGTGGTAGGATGAAACGCTGACCAAGTACTTATTTTATGGAAAAAGAAGCGCTTAGCTCTCTTTGGAAAAAAAAAAATTCCTAGGGACATGATATCTTAAAGGGGTTTACACACATGGCATTTTGGAAGTTTTGTTTTCTGAGTTTAATTAAACACGTGAAATTCTTTTGATAGGGAATGTTCTGGGACCCTGGGATACAAAATGTAAATAAAGTTCTTAGCTTTAATTTGTTTAATGTAGTAAGAAACACGGTTCCGAAAGGGTGGTATGACTTTTGACCCCTCTGGTGACTCTTCCTGTGTGGTCTGATCAGCCACATTGAAAAGCCATGGATGGTGAATTTAAGGTCATTGGTGATATTGATTTTAAGGGAATTTGTAGAACTGATAATTATGAGGAGTTAAAGTTCTTAAACACAATTGATAATTTGAACCAATGAGAGGACTAAAAGGGCAAAGCTTTAGACTAAGGGTAGGCTTCCTTAAGTCTATTTTCCTATAACAATAAGGGTAAAATAATTTTTCTTGGTGGAGTAAATCAGATTAGTCATTTTGATCTGATTATGTTATTTTAAAATATTTTGACCAGTAGCAGGGGTATTTTTTTTTTAACGTGATCTAGATACGTTTATTTTCCCTTAGGAAGTCAGCTGTTGTTGAAAGCAGTGTAAGAGATTTAACCTGTTATGGATAGGGGGCAGTATTTTCACAACCGGATAAAAAACGTACCCGATTTAACCTCTTACATCTAGACGTTCCGCTAGCGGAACACCTGCTCCAATATCCAATGATAGGCGTGGCGCGAATTACAAATTCCTCAAAAATACAAAAACTTCAATTTTTCAAACATATGACTATTTCACAGCATTTTAAAGACAAGACTCTCCTTTATCTAACCACACTGTCCGATTTCAAAAAGGCTTTACAGCGAAAGCAAAACATTAGATTATGTCAGCAGAGTACCAAGCCAGAAATAATCAGACACCCATTTTTCAAGCTAGCATATAATGTCACAAAAACCCAGAAGACAGCTAAATGCAGCACTAACCTTTGATGATCTTCATCAGATGACACACCTAGGACATTATGTTATACAATACATGCATGTTTTGTTCAATCAAGTTCATATTTATATCAAAAAACAGCTTTTTACATTAGCATGTGACGTTCAGAACTAGCATACCCCCCGCAAACTTCCGGGGAATTTGCTAACAATTTACTAAATTACTCACGATAAACGTTCACAAAAAGCATAACAATTATTTTAAGAATTATAGATACAGAACTCCTCTATGCACTCGATATATCCGATTTTAAAATAGCTTTATGGTGAAAGCACATTTTGCAATATTCTAAGTACATAGCCCAGGCATCACGGGCTAGCTATTTAGACACCCGGCAAGTTTAGCACTCACCAATATCAGATTTACTATTATAAAAGTTTGATTACCTTTTGTTGTCTTCGTCAGAATGCACTCCCAGGACTGCTACTTCAATAACAAATGTTGGTTTGGTCCAAAATAATCCATCGTTATATATCCGAATAGCGGCGTTTTGTTCGTGCGTCCCAGACACTATCCGAATGGTAAAGAAGGGTCGAAGGGCATGGCGCAATTCGTGACAAAAAAAATCTAAATATTCCATTACCATACTTCGAAGCATGTCAACCGCTGTTTAAAATCCATTTTTATGCCATTTTTCTCGTAAAAAAAGCGATAATAATCCGACCGGGAATGTCCATTTAGCTAAACAGAGGAAAGTAAACAAAGCTTTCGGTCGACGCGGGCACGAGCCTGAGTCTCACAGTACTGTAACAAGCCCCTACCCAAACGCGCTACTTTGTTTCAGCCAGAGCCTGCAAAGCCACGATTCAGCTTTTTACCGCCTTCTGAGACCCTATGGCAGCCGTAGGAAGTGTCACGGGACAGCTAAGATCCTCACTCTTCAATAAACAGAGACAAGAAGAACGACACCTTGTCAGACAGGCCACTTCCTGCATGAAACCTTCTCAGTTTTTTGCCTGCCAAATGAGTTCTGTTATACTCACAGACACCATTCAAACAGTTTTAGAAACTTTAGGGTGTTTTCTATCCATATGTAATAAGTATATGCATATTCTAGTTACTGGGTAGGAGTGGTAACCAGATTAAATCGGGTAAGTTTTTTATCCAGCCGTGAAAATACTGCCCCCTAGCCATAACAGGTTAATCTGATTATTACTCCTGCCCAGAAACTAGAATATGCATATAATTATTAGCTTTGGATAGAAAACACTCCAAAGTTTCTAAAACTGTTTGAATGGTGTCTGTGAGTATAACAGAACTCATTTGGCAGGCCAAAACCTGAGAAGATTCTGTACAGGAAGTACCCTGTCTGACCATTTCTTGGCCTTCTTTGCCATCTCTATCCATTAAAAAGGATCTCTGCGGTTACGTGACACTTCATACGGCTCACATGGTCTCTCAGAAGGTGGCAAAAAGCTGAATCGTGGCTTTGCAGGCTCTGGTTGAAACAAAGTAGCGCGTTTGGGTAGTGGCTGGTTACAGTACTGTGAGACTCAGGCGCGTGCCCGCGTCGACCGAATGCTTTGTTTTCTTTCCTCTGTTTACCTAAACGCAGATTCCCGGTCGGAATATTATCGCTTTTTTACGAGAAAAATGGCATAAAAATTGATTTTAAACAGCGGTTGACATGCTTCGAAGTACGGTAATGGAATATTTAGAAATCTTTTGTCACGAATTGCGCCATGCTCGTAACCCTTATTTACACTTCGGATAGTGTCACGAACGCACGAACAAAACGCCGCTAGTTCTGTATCTATAATTCTTAAAATAATTGTTATGTTTTTTGTGAACGTTTATCGTGAGTAATTTAGTAAATTCACCGGAGGTTTGCGGGGGGTATGCTAGTTCTGAACGTCACATGCTAATGTAAAAAAGCTGTTTTTTGATATAAATATGAACTTGATTGAACAAAACATGCATGCATTGTATAATATAATGTCCTAGGGTTGTCATCTGATGAAGATCATCAAAGGTTAGTGCTGCATTTAGCTGTGGTTTTGTTTTTTGTGACGTTATATGCTAGCTTGAAAAATGGGTGTCTGATTATTTCTGGCTGGGTACTCTGCTGACATAATGTAATGTTTTGCTTTCGCTGTAAAGCCTTTTTGAAATCGGACAGTGTGGTTAGATTAACGAGAGTCTTGTCTTTAAAATGCTGTAAAATAGTCACATGTTTGAAAAATTGAAGTTTTCGGATTTTAGAGGAGTTTGTATTTCGCGCCACGCCCATCATTGGATATTGGAGCAGGTGTTCCGCTAGCGGAACGTCTAGATGTAAGAGGTTAACACAACAAGGCTGTGGAATGGATATAATATTACTATATTTTGTTGTGAATAAGTTTAACCTCTTGAGGATACCCTAGGATAGGGGGCGCCACAGCGCATTTTGAAAAAAAATCGTTCCCATTTTCAACGGCCTACTAATCAAACTCAGAAGATAGGGCATGCATATACTTATTATATATGGATAGAAAACACTCTAAAGTTTCTAAAACTGTTTGAATGGTGTCTGTGAGTATAACAGAACTCATTTGGCAGGCAAAACCCTGAGACATTTTCTGACAGGAAGTGGATACCTGATGTGTTGTATTGAGTTGAAACCTATCCCATTGAAAAACACAGGGGTTTAGGAATATTTTGGCACTTCCTATTGCTTCCACTAGATGTCGCCAGTCCTTTCACAGTGGTTTGAGCCTTATAGAGTCAAAACTCAGTGAATGACAGGAGTTTGAAATTGGTCACAGGGGATGGGCCATCACCATTATGACGCCGGCGGCCATGTCTGCCCCCACCTTTGGAAACGGTTTTAAAGGCAATGAAATCATCCCCCTCGAATCTTATTGGCTCTCTTGGTGTTAGAGGCCCTGAACATTTATTTTATACAACGTTTGACATGTTTGAACGAACCTACATGCGCGAGGATTACTTTCAGTATGAAGTGCAGAGCTGCGTTTGGAGAGAGCCATAGGACGCGCTACCAACATCAGGCTAATGGAACGTGAAGTATGGCCTTTTTGACCGAAAATACATCTGTTGTGGACCTGGGATGCTTTCTGATGAAGACAACTAAAGGTAGGCGATTATTGACAATATTATTGAAGATGAGATGGTTCATACTGTTGCGTCCAAGATGGCGCCGAGCACTGTATATTAGCTGATTTTCTGAGTATCGCATCTCCTTTTATCGCAAAGTGTGATTACCCAGTAAAGTTAATTTAAAATCTGGTATGACGGGTGTTCTCAAGAGATATTCATCTATAAATGTTAGATTGACAATATACATTTAAAAAATCGTTATAGTATAGCAATTTATTGAAACGTAGCATTGTTTACCGGGACGCTTTTGAGGGGAAATTAGGTAGTCAACGTCAGACAGAGATGTAAAATGCTGTTTTTATATATAAATATGACCTTTATTGAACAAAAGAATGCATGCATTGTATAACATGATGTCCTAGGGGTGCCATCTGATGAAGTTTGTAAAAGGTTAGTGCTACATTTAGCTGTTTATTGATAATATGTGATGGAAGTGGTTGGTCGGAAAATGGCTATGAAGCTGCTTTTTACGATGGACTCATCTAATATAATCTAATGATTTGCTTTTCCTGTAAAACCTTTTTGAAATCGGACGACGTGGGTCGATTCAGGAGAGGTGTATCTATAAAAAAAAAAAAAAAATATTTTTTATTTTTGTAAAAAATTATGATAATTTTTTAATGCTAATTGGCGATATGATTTTTCGCTGGATTTTGATCCCGCAAACGGGATCAGATGCTCAAGATTAATAATGGTAGACTTATGTCAACAGGACAGGGATATATGACATCTGTAGGTGATCCAGGATTATTGAGGGTATCGAGATAAATTTAAGTAGATATGCAATATCTAGACAGGTGGATTTTTCTAAGGTTCAGGAGTGCAACCAAGGAGACAATGAGACATTTAGTCAATATTTGGAAACAACCATATTATGAGAAAAAACTGGAGACAGAGAAGGACAGACGGAGAAATCCTCCCCTGCACTGCTGAAACCTTGAGGGTTGGGGAGTAGCAGGAAGAAAGGAGGGGGGCCAGCAGGAGTAGATAGGAAGAGAATTTGGTTCACTAAGCTCTAGGATATTAATTCATGGAGAGACTATCGGCTCCATTGGCAGGCATGTATTTTAGTTTTGATTTTAAGTTTATGTTTGGTAAATTCGCTAGGAGGAGATTAGTATAATTTTGTTGAAAGTAATTGTTACCCTAACTAAAAGGGCAATGAAAGCTTAGTTGGTTTCAGGTGTTAGACACTGAACCATTGCCCAGACACTATTCTGCACAGTAGGCCGAAATAGTAGCATTGACTAGAACCGGTGAAATAAGAAAGGAGAGAAAGTTACTATTTACACAGACAAGCACATAGACATTTAAAACCATACAAAACAGCACAGATACATCTTAAAGAAGGTAAAACACTTGACAGAGGATTGTTAAATTATAGCCAAGGATGAAGGCCCCAGGGAGAATTGGACATGTGGAAAATGAAATGGGGCATCCTACAAGAGAAGGTCTGACATAAGGATAATTTACTTATCCTACCAAAGACATTGTATGGATACGCAGTAATATTGATACATAGGCTAAGCAATGTATCAAGGGGAGGGAAGTATAGTAGAGTAGTTAGGAAAGAGTGATGGCCTAGAGGATAATTACTTAAACATTTTTTTTTTTGTAAGATATCCATTCCAACAGTTGGAAATGTACCTTATTGAGATATTCCGAAATGAGGGGAAGAAGGGGTGTTTAACAAGAATAGATAAGTATAGCAAATGGGTAGAAGCGTTCACAACTTACTTGGTGGACATGATTATGGTAGCTAAAATATTAAGTCAAGATATTATCCCTAGAGTTGGTTTACTAGGAGCCATCTCTTTAAATGATGGATGACAGTTTAGCTAATCAGGTAGAGCCTATAGAATGCCAGAGTTAGAGATACCAGAACAGGTAGACATAGAAGTTGAAGAAATACTAGCAGAGCACATGAGAAGACTGTTTGTTAACCAAACCCATATGTCCAAGATTTTGTGTCCCACAGGTGAATTACAGGAGAAGGTGATTCACTCAATCCAACCAGGAGACTGGGTGTGGATCCAGTCCCTGAGGAGAAAAAACTGGAAGCAACACCGTTGGGAAGGCCCATACCAGGTTCTGTTAAACCACTGCCTTTGCCATTAGAAAAGCTGAGAGAGTCACTTGGGTCCACGTTACCCACTGCAAGGAGGTATGTACACATATGAACACTGCTGATCACACACAGAGTTAGGAGAAGAACCGATACCAACATGGTCCGGGGGTTACCTCTTTAACGAAGATTCCCTATCCCGACCGTTCATCACTGTGTGTGCTCCTAGAGGTGTGAGTATGGGGTGGTACCTAGCAGATCGACTAAGGGCAGGAGAGGGTTGGCGGTTTTTGGGAAGAGTAGAGACTCTGAGCTGCATCATAGTTTTGGTAACCTTTCTGATACATTCAGATCCACCACCTTCCGGTACTAATCATTGGATACCGTTGTCATTGAGAAGAAGTAGAAGATAAACTATATAATACACTGATGAGTGACATACAGAATAAGGAATCAAAGAAGATCAAGATGTAGAATTTAAGGTAAACATTAAACAATTTCCTGGGGAAGCAGACAACTGTACAGGAATTGGGGTTGGCCAGATTGAAGTACTCAGCCAACCCACCTCGGTTCACCTAAATTCCGGATGAATACCAGTGTTATAGATACAAGAATGGCACCGAGAACTTAGATGATTTTAATGGCTGAAAGTAATCGTTAACCTGTTAGGGCTAGGGGGCAGTATTGACACGGCTGGATAAAAAACGTACCCGATTTAATCTGGTTACTACTCCTGCCCAGTAACTAGAATATGCATATAATTATTGGCTTTGGATAGAAAACACCCTAAAGTTTCTAAAACTGTTTGAATGGTGTCTGTGAGTATAACAGAACTCATATGGCAGGCCAAAACCTGAGAAGATTTCAAGCAGGAAGTGGCCTGTCTGAGAAGTAGTTTTTCATCTTGGCTCTTTTTATTGAAGACTCAGGATCTGTGCAATAACGTGACACTTCCTACGGCTTCCATAGGTTCTCAGAGCCCGGGAAAAAGCTGAACAATATCGAGGCAGGCTCTGGCTGAAACACATTATCGCATTTGGCAAGTGGCCACTCAGAGTACTATGGGCTTAGGCGCGTGCCCGCTTCGACCGAATGCTTTCTTTTCCTTTGTCTGTTTACCTAAAAGCAGATTCCCGGTCGGAATATTATCGCTTTTTTATGAGAAAAATGGCATAAAAATTGATTTTAAACAGCGGTTGACATGCTTCGAAGTACGGTAATGGAATATTTAGAATTTTTTTGTCACGAATTGCACCATGCTCGCCACCCTTATTTACCCTTTAGGATAGTGTCTAGAACGCACGAACAAAACGCCGCTGTTTGGATATAACGATGGATTATTTTGGACCAAACCAACATTTGTTATTGAAGTAGAAGTCCTGGGAGTGCATTCTGACGAAGACAACAAAGGTAATAACATTTTTCTTATAGTAAATCTGACTTTGATGCGTGCTAAACTTGCTGGGTGTCTAAATAGCTAGCCCTGTGATGCCGGGCTATCTACTGAGAATATTGCATAATGTGCTTTCACCGAAAAGCTATTTTAAAATCGGACATATCGAGTGCATAGAGGAGTTCTGTATCTATAATTCTTAAAATAATTGTTATGCTTTTTGTGAACGTTTATCGTGAGTAATTTAGTAAATTCACCGGCAGTGTTCGGTGGGAATGCTAGTCACATGCTAGTCACATGCTAATGTAAAAAGCTGTTTTTTTATATAAATATGAACTTGATTGAACAAAACATGCATGTATTGTATAACATAATGTCCTAGGGTTGTCATCTGATGAAGATCATCAAAGGTTAGTGCTACATTTAGCTGTGGTTTGGGTTTATGTGACATTATATGCTAGCTTGAAAAATGGGTGTCTGATTATTTCTGGCTGGGTACTCTGCTGACATAATCTAATGTTTTGCTTTCGTTGTAAAGCCTTTTTGAAATCGGACAGTGTGGTTAGATTAACGAGAGTCTTATCTTTAAAATGGTGTAAAATAGTCATATTTTTTTTAAATTGAAGTAATTGCATATCTAAGGTATTTCAATAACGCGCCACAGGATTCAACTGGCTGTTGAGTAGGTGGGACGCAAGCGTCCCACCTAGCCCATAGAGGTTAATGTGACTGACTTAAGTTTGAAAGCACAGGAGAAAATGTTTAACGTCATAGCACCTATAACTGATGTAGGGTGGGCCAGTACCAGTAAAGGACGCATACGACAGAAATTACCACAAAGGGTGGTTAGGAACTTGCGCCCTGGGGTTATTGGTCCAACCAGTTCGAGTTAGTCATCAGAGGCCAGTTATAGGAGGCTAAAGTAGGCACAGGAGGAGTTTTGACCAGGATGGGAGTAGCTTTACAAGATGGATGCTATTGGCATCCTCAGGGAAGTTCCAGATGAATACAAAGCTATGAATCAAATATGTGAAGGCTTTAACACTACATTATTTTGGTGGTTGACAATAAATAGAAATGTGGATTGGATTAATGACATCTTTAATAATCAACAGAGATTCATGAATGAAAACGGGGATGCAGTAAAGAGGTTCTCTGACCAATTATCCGCCACCTCCCTCATGACCTGGTAAAATAGACTGACTCTCGATATGTTATTGGCAGAACAGGGCAGTGTAGGAAGAATGATTAGGTTCAGCGCTACACGTACATTCCTGATAACACATCCCATGTTTGGGAAATGGAAAAGTGTTGTAAGAACTGTATTATGGGCTGCTTTCACCCATATGAGTGTGTTTGTGTTGTGTGGATGTTGTCTCGTCCCATGTGTGAGAGGTTTAATCACCAGGACTCTAGAGAGATCGATGACGCAGCAGATGGTGAGATATGGACCAATTCCGAGCTCCGATCAGTGGGATGGCGAATGCGGGCCTCCAGGCCAGGAAGATGGCTCTGTTTCTTTCAATAACGAGGAGCCAATGTTTGATGAAACAATTTTCAACGTTTAGATAGAATTTTCAATGTTTTGATAGACTGTTCCTTTAATGAAAATGATGATGAAAATCCTGAATCGAAGTGTCATAATTGGAAATAGGCCTAGGACAGTAATGGAGGAGTAGGAGGAATATTCATGTATTGCTTTTGTTTAATCCTTGTATCACAATTAATTTCCATATAGCGTGTGATTAGTTGTATTTCCATATAGCGTGTGATTATTTGTATTTCCATATAGCGATTATTTGTATTTCCATATAGCGTATAATTATGTGTGATTACATATAGAATGTGATTAGTAGGGTTCTCATATCCTGTTAGGGCTAGGGGGCAGTCTTGACACGGCTGGATAAAAAACATACCCGATTTAATCTGGTTACCACTCCTACCCAGTAACTAGAATATGCATATACTTATTACATATGGATAGAAAACACCCTACATTTTCTAAAACTGTTTGAATGGTGTCTGTGAGTATAACAGAACTCAAATGGCAGGTCAAAACCTGAGAGATTCCTTTACAGGAAGTGGCCTGTCTGACCATTTCTTGAACTTCTTTTCCATCTCTATCATTTACTAAGGATCTCTGCTCTAACGTGACACTTCCCACGTCGTCCATAGGCGCTCAGAGCCTGGGAAAAAACAGAATGTCGTCATTCCAGCCCCAGGCTGAAACACATTATCGCCTTTCTCAAGTGGCCGATCAAGGGACACTGGGCTTATGCGCGTGACCCGACCGCCCCCGCCTTTGGGATTTTTTCCTCTGTTTGCCGAAAAGGAGATTCCCTGTCGGAATATTATCGCTTTTCTAAGAGAAAAATGTCGTAAAAATTGATTTTAAACAGCGGTTGACATGCTTCGAAGTACGGTAATGGAATATTTAGAATTTTATTGTCACGAATTGCGCCATGCGCGCGACACTTCTTTACTATTTCGGATAGTGTCTGGAACGCACGAACAAAACGGCGCTATTCGGATATAACGATGGATTATTTTGGACCAAACCAACATTTGTTATTGAAGTAGCAGTCCTGGGTGTGCATTCTGACGAAGACAACAAAAGGTAATCAAACTTTTATAATAGTAAATATGATTATGGTGAGTGCTAAACTTGCCGGGTGTCTAAATAGCGAGCCCGTGATGCCTGGGCTATGTACTTAGAATATTGCAAAATGTGCTTTCACCAAAAAGCTATTTTAAAATCGGACATATCGAGTGCATAGAGGAGGTCTGTATCTATAATTCTTAAAATAATTGTTATGCTTTTTGCGAACGTTTATCGTGAGTAATTTAGTAAAATGTTAGCGAATTCCCCGGAATGCTAGTTCTGAACGTCACATGCTAATGTAAAAAGCTGGTTTTTGATATAAATATGAACTTGATTGAACAAAACATGCATGTATTGTATAACATAATGTCCTAGGGTTGTCATCTGATGAAGATCATCAAAGGTGAGTGCTGCCTTTAGCTGTCTTCTGGGTTTTGGTGACATTGTATGCTGGCTTGAAAAATGGGTGTCTGATTATTTCTGGCTTGGTACTCTGCTGACATAATCTAATGTTTTGCTTTCGTTGTAAAGCCTTTTTGAAATCGGACAGTGTGGTTAGATTAACGAGAGTCTTGTCTTTAAATAGCTGTAAAATAGTCATATGTTTGAGAAATTGAAGTAATAGGATTTTTAACGTTTTGAAAATCGCGCCACAGGCTGCCAGTGGCTGTTACGTAGGAAGGACGCAAGCGTCCCACCTAGCCCATAGAGGTTAAAGCATCTGATCATCATGGTGAATTATTGAATCATTTAAGGGTGGAATTGATAAGAGAATTATCTAATAAAGGTAAATGAATCAATAAACCATGATGAATTATTAGTCATACAGCAGGGTTAATGAATAATCAATGTAATGATCAATGTAGGGATCGATTGGTCTGATTAGTTCCGGAAAGTCCAGGAACCACTGGAGAGGGAAAGAAATGTGTGTATGCAATTAGTATAGCTACAGAAGCAGATGGTCAAGGGAGTAAAACTTCAGAGAGTTCCTAACCTTGAAGGAAAGGAACAGGCTGAGCCAGAAGGTGATAAACAGTGTGAGAAGTTTATGGGGGTTGCAGGTCACCAACGGAATGTGTGTAAATGCATGTGCGTAAGTAAGCAAGAACTATATAATGACTGTTTTGTTATCCTGACGCCAGAACGTTCTCTGAATAAAGCTACAGAAACCTTTTGCAGAAAGCTGAGTCCTTGCCTAATTATTTTAACCCATTGTCTTACAAACCTTGGGCATTAGTTAAGGCGAATTGATTATTGATTATTATCATCAAGATATAAAATTCCTTTAACAGTGGTGTTGGAGGGCCAGTAGGAGTCACTCTTTCCTCTGGTCTAAAATAATATCCCAGGACAGTGATTGGGGACATGTGCTGTCTTTCGGGTGGGACGTTAAACAGGTGTCCTGACTCTCTGTGGTCACTAAAGATCCCATGGCACTTATTGTTAGAGTAGGGGTGTTAACCCTGGTGTCCTGGCTAAATTCCCAATCTGGCCCTCATACCATCACGGTCACCTAATCATCCCAAGCTTACTATTAGCTCATTCACCCCCCCCTCCCCTGTAACTATTCCCCAGGTCATTGCTGTAAATGAGAATGTGTTCTCAGTCAACTTACCTGGTTAAATAAAACATATGCTTCTAAATAGCACTTTCGGTTTGAACGGGAATCCCGGTAATTTCTTGCAATTTGGTAGAAAATTGGTAGATTCTCTGGAAAAGATATGTCCCTACATGACCAATGAGGCCTACCCTCCTCCCCCAGCCATTGGGATGAACTTTGCGGGACCCCCACCCGAATACTCTACCAGGTACGGACGAGACATGGAGACAACTGTTCCTTTAATGTTTTGTACTCATCTCATTAAAAATGGATTCATACTAAAGACTAGGTCAGAATACATTTGGACTCCCTCGCTCTTTGTCTTTCCCTCTCAAATCAACTCTTTACCGTGAAATGCTTGCTTACGAGCCCACCCCAACGATGCAGAGAACAAAACTATAGAATATATATATATATATATATATATATAGTACCAATCAAAAGTTTGGACACACCTACTTATTCAAAGGTTTTTCTTTATTTTGACTATTTTCTACATTGTAAAATAATAGTGAAGAACTCAAAACTATGAAATACCACATATGGAATCATGTAGTAACCAAAAAAGTGTTAAACATATCAAAATCTATTTTATATTTATATAGACTCTTCAATGTAGCCACCCTTTGCACACTCTTGGCATTCTCTCAACCAGCTTCACCTGGATTGCTTTTCCAAAAGGACAGATTTCCACCGGTCTAATGTCCATTGCTGGTGTTTCTTGGCCCAAGCAAGTCTCTTCTTCTTATTGGTGTCCTTTAGTAGTGTTTTCTTTGCAGCAATTTGACCATGAAGGCCTGATTCACGTAGTCTCCTCTGAACAGTTGATGTTGAGATGTGTCTGTTACTTGAACTTTACAGCAGAGGTAACTCTGGGTCTTCCTTTCCTGTGGCGGTCCTCATGAGAGACATAGCGCTTGATGGATTTTGCAACTGCACTTGAAGAAACATTCAAAGTCTTGAAATTTTCCGGATTGACTGAACTTCATGTCTTAAAATAATAATAGACTTTTGTTTCTCTTTGCTTATTTGAGCTGTTCTTGCCATGATATGGACTTGGTATTTTACCAAATAGGGCTATCTTCTGTATACCACCCCTACCTTGTCACAAAACAAGTGATTGGCTCAAACGCACTAAGAAGGAAATAAATTCCACAAATTAACTTTGAACAAGGCACACCTGTTAATTGAAATGCATTCCAGGTGAGTACCTCATGAAGCTGGTTGAGTGAATGCCAAGAGTGTGCAAAGCTGTCATCAAGGCAAAGGGTGGCTACTTTGAAGAATCTCAAATCTCAAATATATTTTGATTTGTTTAACACTTTTTTGGTTACTTCAGGATTCCTTATGTGTTATTTCATACTTTTGATGTTCTACAATGTAGAAAATTGTAAAAAATAAATAAAGAAACCCTGGAAATAGTAGGTGTGTCCAAACTTTTGACTGGTACTGTATATATTGTAACACGAGGAATAAAATACCCAAGAATAAAGCTATATACAAGGAGTACAGGTTCCAGATCAGTGTGCAGGGGTACGAGGTATTTGAAGTAGATATGTACAAGAAGGCAGGGTAAAGTGACTAGGCATCAGGATAGATAGTAATAATAATAATAATAGCAAAATAAAGAACAGAGCAGCAGCTGCAAATGATGAGTGTAAAGGTGTGTGTTTGTGAGAGTGTGTAATGTGTATGCATGTGTGTTTGGGTTGTGTCGGTGTGTGTGTGTGTGTGTGTGTGGGAGTGTGTGTGTGGGAGTGTGAATGTAGTGTGTGTGAGTGTGCATATGCTTTGTATACAGTCTAGTGATTGTGCGTAGGGTCAGAGCAAGACCCTTTAACTTTTTGAGGATGCGAGTGCCCATGCCACGACTGTGCGGGTGTGTGTGGACCATGTTAGGTCGCCAAGGAACAGCCCTGTTGATGTGGATGGGGACGTGCTCTCCCCTCTTGCTCCTGTAGACCACGATCAGCTCCTTGGTCTTACTGGCATTGAGGGAGAGGTTGTCCTGGCACCACAATGCCAAGTCTCTGACCTCTCATCGCCTTCGTGTCGTCAGCAAACTTGACACACTGGGTCCCGACACACTGGGTCCCAACCCACTGGCTCCAACCTCCTGTCTCCAACCCTCTGGATCCAATCTCCATCTCTTCATTACTTGGTTATGAAAACCCCCTGGCCCCAAAGCACTGGCCCAACCTCTCTTCATTACTTTCTAAGGCAGACAGGTCCAGAGGGTGCGCCCTGGCTGTCCCTCACGTCTAGATCCAGCAGAGACTGAACCAGGAACTCCATAGCATGGTGGTGGCCGTGGTACGCCTGAATAGAAAGACAAACACAGTCTCAAGCAAAGTCCAGTGGTACGCCTGAATCGATATATAATCAATGTCCTATAGTAGACCAGTGGTACGCCTGAACAGAAATACAGTGCTAGACCTCTAAAGTAGACCAGAGTCTTTCAATCGGGAGCCCATTTTTGCTCCCGCCCAGCATCAACATCGGAGGTCCCTGCCAAGCGTGGGATTGAGAAACAAACACTCTACTTCTCCTCTGAGGTTGATTAACTCAAATGGCAAAATAAGGAAATCATCCTCATCATCACTGTGTAGAATATGCATGTATTTTACACGAATCAGGAATAGATAGGAATTTGGTGTGTGAGTCTGTCTGGACAGTCAACTTCCTGTGGAAAATCAACACCATGTCTGCTTCCCAGATAGCACCCTATTCCCTATGTAGTGAACTACTTTTGATCAGGGCCTATAAGGATCTGGTCAAAAGTATTGTACTAAATAGGGAATAGGGTGCCATTTGTCATATGGAGACCACTACAGGAGCAGGTAGGCTTTACTCACAGCGAGGTGTAGAGGGCTGATGGGAGCTCTGACATCAAAGTCGTTCAGGATGTCTGTCCCTGAGCTTTCAATTAGTTGAGGAAAGACAAGGACGGCCAGTTCAGACTTGTAACATATTTACTTGGAAGGTTAGTCTAGTAGCATGTGTAACATGGTAAATCTCAGTGACCAGCCCCTGCAGACATACTGGGGTGTTGCATCCATACCTTAAACAAGCAAGTGTGAGGAAAAGTTACCAACTGGCACTTACCACATCTAAAGGTGTTTCACTTGCAATCTGGAAAAAGAACATCAAGAGTGACGATGCGTCCACGACAAACATGCAGCCACACCTTAAAACCTACTGTTGGGTTCTGAGAATATGAAATATACTAATTCATGTCACTGAGGGAGAGAGCTTAATGTATAACGTTTACATTATGTCAGGTTAGGGGTCACATCCACTTGAATGTCCTTCATATGACGAACCTCCTACAGAGCAAATGAGGAAAATATGATATATTATGATTTATGTTAGTAACAATACAATATGGGAATTTTATCCCAAAGCTACCTACAGCTAACATATATATATTTAAGTATGTGATCTATGTAAATAAATAAATATATCACAGCTGTAAAACTGTATGGTGGAGGCCTACCCATTTCCCAGGAGCATTGTAAAAAGTGGATTTGGGTACAGTGTTTATTTCCCCCTAATATCTTTGAAGATTCTGAGACCATTAGGGTTAAACATTACAGATATAAATGCAATATATGGAGTAGAAAAGATTGCCTGCCCACCAAAGAATCAACATATGTTCTACATGGTCTATTTCTATCTGAATGTAACACCTCAATCAAGCTTGTTAATTGATCGTTAAGTCATGTTTGTCAGGTAAACGGTCATTAGTGGCCTATATAAGCCTCATACAGGCCATGGGAAGACATTACCTGTTGATAACACAGACTATTCTCATGATCATGGGAGGTGTGAGAGAATTGCTGCTCTTTGTGATGACTGTGGGGGTTGTCAAAGGTTGGTTCACTAACGTTTTATTTGGATTGAAGGGATTTGTTTGGGAAATATGCTTAACTTTATAAGTTGGAGATTCAAATTTGACTGTCTGTTTCTTCCGCATTGGTCATCTATTATTAATATATGTAGCTATTTTGTGTGAACTCAACTTCTGTCAACACTTTCTCCTCAGTTTCTTGTTACCCTGTTGGAAAGTCCCAGAAGCAAGATCAAGTCTCTCTGCAGAGGAGACTTGGAGGTAAGTGTTTCTTTCCACAACCCTTCTAGCTATGTTCTTTGTCACTGTCTATGGTGCTGCTGTGTTTGACACTCATTCAACACCATAGAGTAACTCAGTCTAAATAACGTTGTCAAAGCCTTTGATTTGGTAATTTTGCTTGTGTACCTTAACCTACGTTTTTCAGAGCTGTCATCAAATGACGTCTCCATTGAGCATGCCCTGGCCTTGCTCCGATCCATAGGGTCTGACGCTAAACAAGACAGAGAAGGTACGGCCTGAAACATATACTTTGAAAACTGTTGGGTTCAACATTCGACTGGCAATTCGGCCTAGACCGTGTGGAACAGATGTGTTGCTGTAGAATACCCAACTGTTCCTTTTGTTTTTTCTATAGAGTATTTAGAGACTAACGAAGTAGAATCCCAAGCTTCTCCAAACCATGGTAGCTCTCAGGCAAATGATGCCCTGTCCTCTGAGGAGAAGCTGAGGCGCATGTCCTCTGACGACGCTGCGACTGGCCCGTCTGACGACGCTACCTCTGAAGCTGCGACTGGCCCGTCTGACGACGCTACCTCTGAAGCTGCGACTGGCCCGTCTGACGACGCTACCTCTGAAGCTGCGACTGGCCCGTCTGACGACGCTACCTCTGAAGCTGCGACTGGCCCGTCTGACGACGCTACCTCTGAAGCTGCGACTGGCCCGTCTGACGACGCTACCTCTGAAGCTGCGACTGGCCCGTCTGACGACGCTACCTCTGAAGCTGCGACTGGCCCGTCTGACGACGCTACCTCTGAAGCTGCGACTGGCCCGTCTGACGACGCTACCTCTGAAGCTGCGACTGGCCCGTCTGACGACGCTACCTCTGAAGCTGCGACTGGCCCGTCTGACGACGCTACCTCTGAAGCTGCGACTGGCCCGTCTGACGACGCTACCTCTGAAGCTGCGACTGGCCCGTCTGACGACGCTACCTCTGAAGCTGCGACTGGCCCGTCTGACGACGCTACCTCTGAAGCTGCGACTGGCCCGTCTGACGACGCTACCTCTGAAGCTGCGACTGGCCCGTCTGACGACGCTACCTCTGAAGCTGCGACTGGCCCGTCTGACGACGCTACCTCTGAAGCTGCGACTGGCCCGTCTGACGACGCTACCTCTGAAGCTGCGACTGGCCCGTCTGACGACGCTACCTCTGAAGCTGCGACTGGCCCGTCTGACGACGCTACCTCTGAAGCTGCGACTGGCCCGTCTGACGACGCTACCTCTGAAGCTGCGACTGGCCCGTCTGACGACGCTACCTCTGAAGCTGCGACTGGCCCGTCTGACGACGCTACCTCTGAAGCTGCGACTGGCCCGTCTGACGACGCTACCTCTGAAGCTGCGACTGGCCCGTCTGACGACGCTACCTCTAAGGAACTGTTCACCGCTTCATCGGAGCCCCCGTTGACCACAAACATGGATATCTGACGTGGGACATGGTGCTCGGGGTCCATGCAAGAGTTCATGGGTACTCTAGTCCAGGTTGTCTGTGTGTGTAACTGCATTTGCTTGTTTTGGCTCAATTAAACATTAACTGTAATACTTGTGTCCTCAGTATTGTTTTGGCGGTTCCTACTTGGCAACATTTATTTTGCATTATAACCATGCTTTGGCCTCAGCAATATATTAATACTTTGACCCCTGTGTTTAAGCTACATTTGCTCAGTGTTGGTCAATTTATGCTAGTAGCATCACATGATGTGGAATGGGTTCTAGTTCATTTTAACTTGATGGTTGTGGAACACAGTGTCTGGGGTTGGTACATATGAGGATGTTGCTAGAATCGGGGTTTCAGTGCTAACTAATATCACGGTTGTCAACTTGCATTTAAATTACTCTGCTGGGTGTCTTCTCTCCTGACTGACTTGGTTTCCTATTAGTGAATGCTTACATGTGAAACCAGCTCTTGTCTCATTAGCCCATCGTTTTGGCGGTTGGTCTTCATATCCCAGTGACAATCCAAACTTTCAGGTTAAATAAGTCAATGCTAACCTGCTTTAGCTGGCAGGCTGCTATCAGGTCCTAGCTCTCCCAGAGTTGCTTGTAGCGCCTCTAACCTAGGGTTTGATGGGGGAGAACAGTTTTACCAGGATTTCCCACCCACTCCGATTACATGGGAGAAATTAACCGGTTAATTTCTATGAAAAGCGTGAGGTGAAGTCTGTTCATACAGGCCTTCTCTATCCGCATGATCAACGCTCGGTGTGCGTCGTACTTATAGTCGCCATGAATTCAAAGAGCATGTACACGCAACCTTTAAATGCAGTTAATACAGCAACAAAATTGGCTCCAACTTTTGAGCTACCGGTAGGTATCTGCTTTAATTCAAAACAATTTCTGTGGCACCGCTTTACTTACTTATGCCAACCTGAATTCAGCCTGTTTTGAAGCAAGTTAAACCGTTACGGCCTATGCAAATATTTTGTTTGCTACAGGGTAGGCCTTCCAGGTTATTTTATGTAGCAGGGGCGAAAATCTGATATCAACTTTGGAGGGGACAATTACATGACATTTTCTGAAGAGCAATTCCTGAGGGGGACACCAAAAGTAGTGCTGTAACACACAGCCTACGTTGTAATATGGTAAATGTATATTGAGGAACCAAAGAAATAAGGTGTTTGCCGTACTCCTAACTACCGGTACCCAAAACTACACAACTAATCACAACAGCAATACCATTGCCTTTAACAGATCTTAGTTCAGTCACCAGTGTAAGTTGAGAGTGGGGGTATCCATGGCATTTTCCAATTATGTTCCTATTTTACAAGTCAAAAAAATGGAGAACCTTTCATAATGTTGCCAAACAAAGACTCAACAAACTTACCTGAGACTCCCTGTCTCTGCCAGTCTGTCCCCAGCTCTGCCGTCTGTGTGCCATCTGTTGCCTGCTCTGCCTAATGACATCATTGTGAAACATTTTCATTAGCATTTCACTTCTTTCTTATGAACATTTTATCAACTAGTCTTTGAGATATTAGGCTACTAGGGTTCTTACTTTGCGTTTTGGTGTACTGAAAAATACTCTGATGTCCGTCTTTTTTCTTCCATTTTTCTACCTGGCTGGCCACACACACACACACACAGTGTGTAGGTTATTTACAGTAGGAGATGGGCTTCTATCATATCTTCTATCATTCTATATGGGCTTCGATCTAAAAGGTAGCTAGCAAATGTGAAACGGATTGCAGTGACAAGAGTTGACAGCTGTATGAGTTCACCATTTACACAACATATGCTGCAACCTTTTGTAATTTTAACCGTTTGTTTCAAATTGGCTGGCTTCCAACAATAGCTGAATTTGCAAAGCTAGCGAGCACAAATTCCGTTTCAGTGGTGTTTGCTATAATCTTTGCTACCCGGGTTAAATAAAGGTGAAATAAAATAAATAAAAGTTCCCTTGAGACAATTTAGCTTTTGCAACGAGACCATTACATATATTTAAGACAATGGTAGAAGAGAGTGTAGTTCTGTTCAGTTTGGACTTCAGTTTATCGCTAACCTTATCACAGGGACTTTGAAGCACTAACTTACATTGCTGATCTTGGAATAAATTGACGATAGCAAAGATTCCATCTTTGATGATGCCACATAAATGGAATAGGTACTAGCTAGCTTAATAGTTAATATTTGCGCGCTAGCTCTGCAAATTCAGCTAGTGTGTGTGTGTGTGTGAACCCTGCCAACATAAAACAAATCATTGCTATGGCGCGATTGACTGGATTAACCTCATGTCAGTCACGTGCATTGAGTGCCTTTCAGACAGTAGATACGAACCCTCTGTTACCTTGCCAACTAAGGAACTGGCAGTGGATCAAACCATTGTGAGGCAAAGGGTGGGGGATCGCAATCTTTTGAAACTTAAAAAAGCTCTATTAAGTGTCTATAATCAGCACAATTGCTTTCATTGCGTATTATTCATATTATTTAAATTACAGAGTTATGTTTACAGTGATATATTGGGGGGGACAAATCATATTTTTCCCAGGATGGGGGGGTCGTGTACCCCCCGTCCCCCCTGGGATTTCCGCCCCTGTTATGTAGCCTACGTTTGTGTATTGAATGTTATTCTACATTTGTTTGTCTGGGTCTTGAGAATGAGTTACCCTTTCTGACCAAGTCTGTAAAATAATGCGAGAACTGGGGGTATTTTGTCTTGAATAAAAGTAATAACGGAGAAGAATGGCAGGGTCTTGACAAGTTAATTTGATTGTGTAGGCTCACGTTTAATTTATGCTGTGACTAAATGAATATTAACTTGATAATGTACTTTATTGCTGGAGAACAGATGCAATAGGTAGGCCTGAGAAGATTTGATGTAAATATAGCCGAAGAATGGCACATGATAAACTGCGGGTTTAGAGTCACGTGCAATTGATCAACTGCGGCGCTATCCATTGTGCTGAATCTCCGCTACAGAGTAACTGTTAGATTATCAGAGATTCAGATTTGTTTCCTCTGACAAAATCATCACAATAACCGAAGTATAAACAGCCACAACCTTCCCAAATTCCCTTGATAGCCAGGTGTAAGGGGAGAGGAAAGGACCGAAATGCATCTTTCAGTGAAAGGTAGGCTACTGTAATAACCTCATATTTGACCCGTCGGCCAACAGTGCCTCATAGACCGGTTAAAACTAGGCTACATCAATGAAATAGTGTGGTGACTTTGAGTTGATTAAATAGCAACAAATACAAGAACCCATTAGTGTATATTTCTCCATGTAGAGTGGTATAATCATGTTGGATTTTATTCGCTGCTTAACACCCTGCATCCCACAGCTGGCTTGCTTCTGAAGCTAAGCAGGGTTGGTCCTGGTCAGTCCCTAGATTGGAGACCAGTTGCTGCTGGAAGTGGTGTTGGAGGGCCAGTAGGAGTCACTCTTTCCTCTGGTCTAAAATAATATCCCAGGGCAGTGATTGGGGACATGTGCTGTCTTTCGGGTGGGACGTTAAACAGGTGTCCTGACTCTCTGTGGTCACTAAAGATCCCATGGCACTTATTGTTAGAGTAGGGGTGTTAACCCTGGTGTCCTGGCTAAATTCCCAATCTGGCCCTCATACCATCACGGTCACCTAATCATCCCAAGCTTACTATTGGCTCATTCACCCCCCCATCCCCTGTAACTATTCCCCAGGTCATTGCTGTAAATGAGAATGTGTTCTCAGTCAACTTACCTGGTTAAATAAAACATATGCTTCTAAATAGCACTTTCGGTTTGAACGGGAAGCCTGGTAATTTCTTGCAATTTCCTCAGGAAGGAAAATTGGTAGGTTCTCTGGAAAAGATATGTCTCTACATGACCAATGAGGCCTACCCTCCTCCCCCAGCCATTGGGATGAACTTTGCGGGACCCCCATCCGAATACTCTACCAGGTACGGACGAGACATGGAGACAACTGTTCCTTTAATGTTTTGTACTCGTCTCATTAAAAATGGATTCATACTAAAGACTAGGTCAGAATACATTTGGACTCCCTCGCTCTTTGTCTTTCCCTCTCAAATCAACTCTTTACCGTGAAATGCTTGCTTACGAGCCCACCCCAACGATGCAGAGAACAAAACTATAGAATATATATATATATATATAGTACCAATCAAAAGTTTGGACACACCTACTTATTCAAAGGTTTTTCTTTATTTTGACTATTTTCTACATTGTAAAATAATAGTGAAGAACTCAAAACTATGAAATAACACATATGGAATCATGTAGTAACCAAAAAAGTGTTAAACATATCAAAATCTATTTTATATTTATATAGACTCTTCAATGTAGCCACCCTTTGCATTCTCTCAACCAGCTTCACCTGGATTGCTTTTCCAAAAGGACAGATTTCCACCGGTCTAATGTCCATTGCTGGTGTTTCTTGGCCCAAGCAAGTCTCTTCTTCTTATTGGTGTCCTTTAGTAGTGGTTTCTTTGCAGCAATTTGACCATGAAGGCCTGATTCACGTAGTCTCCTCTGAACAGTTGATGTTGAGATGTGTCTGTTACTTGAACTTTACAGCAGAGGTAACTCTGGGTCTTCCTTTCCTGTGGCGGTCCTCATGAGAGACATAGCGCTTGATGGATTTTGCAACTGCACTTGAAGAAACATTCAAAGTTCTTGAAATTTTCCGGATTGACTGAACTTCATGTCTTAAAATAATAATAGACTTTTGTTTCTCTTTGCTTATTTGAGCTGTTCTTGCCATGATATGGACTTGGTATTTTACCAAATAGGGCTATCTTCTGTATACCACCCCTACCTTGTCACAAAACAAGTGATTGGCTCAAACGCACTAAGAAGGAAATAAATTCCACAAATTAACTTTGAACAAGGCACACCTGTTAATTGAAATGCATTCCAGGTGAGTACCTCATGAAGCTGGTTGAGTGAATGCCAAGAGTGTGCAAAGCTGTCATCAAGGCAAAGGGTGGCTACTTTTAAAAATCTCAAATCTCAAATATATTTTGATTTGTTTAGCACTTTTTTGGTTACTTCAGGATTCCTTATGTGTTATTTCATACTTTTGATGTTCTACAATGTAGAAAATTGTAAAAAATAAATAAATAAACCCTGGAATGAGTAGGTGTGTCCAAACTTTTGACTGGTACTCTATATATTGTAACACGAGGAATAAAATACCCAAGAATAAAGCTATATACAAGGAGTACCAGTTCCAGATCAGTGTGCAGGGGTACGAGGTATTTGAAGTAGATATGTACAAGAAGGCAGGGTAAAGTGACTAGGCATCAGGATAGATAATAATAATAATAATAATAGCAAAATAAAGAACAGAGCAGCAGCTACAAATGATGAGTGTAAAGGTGTGTGTTTGTGAGTGTGTGTAATGTGTATGCATGTGTGTTTGGGTTGTGTCGGTTTGTGTGTGTGTTTGTGTGTGTGTGTGTGTGTCGGAGTGTGAATGTAGTGTGTGTGAGTGTGCATATGCTTTGTATACAGTCTAGTGATTGTGCTTAGGGTCAGAGCAAGACCCTTTAACTTTTTGAGGATGCGAGTGCCCATGCCAAATATTTCAGCATCCTGGCGCGTCCTCTTCACGACTGTGCGGGTGTGTGTGGACCATGTTAAGTCGCCAAGGAACAGCCCTGTTGATGTGGATGGGGACGTGCTCTCACCTCTTGCTCCTGTAGACCACGATCAGCTCCTTGGTCTTACTGGCATTGAGGGAGAGGTTGTCCTGGCCCCACAATGCCAAGTCTCTGACCTCTCATCGCCTTCGTGTCGTCAGCAAACTTGACACACTGGGTCCCGACACACTGGGTCCCAACCCACTGGCTCCAACCTCCTGTCTCCAACCCTCTGGATCCAATCTCCATCTCTTCATTACTTGGTTATGAAAACCCCCTGGCCCCAAAGCACTGGCCCAACCTCTCTTCATTACTTTTTAAGGCAGACAGGTCCAGAGGGTGCGCCCCTGGCTGTCCCTCACGTCTAGATCCAGCAGAGACTGAACCAGGACCTCCATAGCATGGTGGTGGCCGTGGTACGCCTGAATAGAAAGACAAACACAGTCTCAAGCAAAGTCCAGTGGTACGCCTGAATAGATATATAATCAATGTCCTATAGTAGACCAGTGGTACGCCTGAACAGAAATACAGTGCTAGACCTCTAAAGTAGACCAGAGTCTTTCAATCGGGAGCCCATTTTTGCTCCCGCCCAGCATCAACATCGGAGGTCCCTGCCAAGCGTGGGATTGAGAAACAAACACTCTACTTCTCCTCTGAGGTTGATTAACTCAAATGGCAAAATAAGGAAATCATCCTCATCATCACTGTGTAGAATATGCATGTATTTTACACGAATCGGGAATAGATAGGAATTTGGTGTGTGAGTCTGGCACTTACCAACTGGCACTTACCACATCTAAAGGTGTTTCACTTGCAATCTGGAAAAAGAACATCAAGAGTGACGATGCGTCCACGACAAACATGCAGCCACACCTTAAAACCTACTGTTGGGTTCTGAGAATATGAAATATACTAATTCATGTCACTGAGGGAGAGAGCTTAATGTATAACGTTTACATTATGTCAGGTTAGGGGTCACATCCACTTGAATGTCCTTCATATGACGAACCTCCTACAGAGCAAATGAGGAAAATATGATATATTATGATTTATGTTAGTAACAATACAATATGGGAATTTTATCCCAAAGCTACCTACAGCTAACATATATATATTTAAGTATGTGATCTATGTAAATAAATAAATATATCACAGCTGTAAAACTGTATGGTGGAGGCCTACCCATTTCCCAGGAGCATTGTAAAAAGTGGATTTGGGTACAGTGTTTATTTCCCCCTAATATCTTTGAAGATTCTGAGACCATTAGGGTTAAACATTACAGATATAAATGCAATATATGGAGTAGAAAAGATTGCCTGCCCACCAAAGAATCAACATATGTTCTACATGGTCTATTTCTATCTGAATGTAACACCTCAATCAAGCTTGTTAATTGATCGTTAAGTCATGTTTGTCAGGTAAACGGTCATTAGTGGCCTATATAAGCCTCATACAGGCCATGGGAAGACATTACCTGTTGATAACACAGACTATTCTCATGATCATGGGAGGTGTGAGAGAATTGCTGCTCTTTGTGATGACTGTGGGGGTTGTCAAAGGTTGGTTCACTAACGTTTTATTTGGATTGAAGGGATTTGTTTGGGAAATATGCTTAACTTTATAAGTTGGAGATTCAAATTTGACTGTCTGTTTCTTCCGCATTGGTCATCTATTATTAATATATGTAGCTATTTTGTGTGAACTCAACTTCTGTCAACACTTTCTCCTCAGTTTCTTGTTACCCTGTTGGAAAGTCCCAGAAGCAAGATCAAGTCTCTCTGCAGAGGAGACTTGGAGGTAAGTGTTTCTTTCCACAACCCTTCTAGCTATGTTCTTTGTCACTGTCTATGGTGCTGCTGTGTTTGACACTCATTCAACACCATAGAGTAACTCAGTCTAAATAACGTTGTCAAAGCCTTTGATTTGGTAATTTTGCTTGTGTACCTTAACCTACGTTTTTCAGAGCTGTCATCAAATGACGTCTCCATTGAGCATGCCCTGGCCTTGCTCCGATCCATAGGGTCTGACGCTAAACAAGACAGAGAAGGTACGGCCTGAAACATATACTTTGAAAACTGTTGGGTTCAACATTCGACTGGCAATTCGGCCTAGACCGTGTGGAACAGATGTGTTGCTGTAGAATACCCAACTGTTCCTTTTGTTTTTTCTATAGAGTATTTAGAGACTAACGAAGTAGAATCCCAAGCTTCTCCAAACCATGGTAGCTCTCAGGCAAATGATGCCCTGTCCTCTGAGGAGAAGCTGAGGCGCATGTCCTCTGACGACGCTGCGACTGGCCCGTCTGACGACGCTACCTCTGAAGCTGCGACTGGCCCGTCTGACGACGCTACCTCTGAAGCTGCGACTGGCCCGTCTGACGACGCTACCTCTGAAGCTGCGACTGGCCCGTCTGACGACGCTACCTCTGAAGCTGCGACTGGCCCGTCTGACGACGCTACCTCTGAAGCTGCGACTGGCCCGTCTGACGACGCTACCTCTGAAGCTGCGACTGGCCCGTCTGACGACGCTACCTCTGAAGCTGCGACTGGCCCGTCTGACGACGCTACCTCTGAAGCTGCGACTGGCCCGTCTGACGACGCTACCTCTGAAGCTGCGACTGGCCCGTCTGACGACGCTACCTCTGAAGCTGCGACTGGCCCGTCTGACGACGCTACCTCTGAAGCTGCGACTGGCCCGTCTGACGACGCTACCTCTGAAGCTGCGACTGGCCCGTCTGACGACGCTACCCCTGAAGCTGCGACTGGCCCGTCTGACGACGCTACCCCTGAAGCTGCGACTGGCCCGTCTGACGACGCTACCCCTGAAGCTGCGACTGGCCCGTCTGACGACGCTACCCCTGAAGCTGCGACTGGCCCGTCTGACGACGCTACCCCTGAAGCTGCGACTGGCCCGTCTGACGACGCTACCCCTGAAGCTGCGACTGGCCCGTCTGACGACGCTACCCCTGAAGCTGCGACTGGCCCGTCTGACGACGCTACCTCTAAGGAACTGTTCACCGCTTCATCGGAGCCCCCGTTGACCACAAACATGGATATCTGACGTGGGACATGGTGCTCGGGGTCCATGCAAGAGTTCATGGGTACTCTAGTCCAGGTTGTCTGTGTGTGTAACTGCATTTGCTTGTTTTGGCTCAATTAAACATTAACTGTAATACTTGTGTCCTCAGTATTGTTTTGGCGGTTCCTACTTGGCAACATTTATTTTGCATTATAACCATGCTTTGGCCTCAGCAATATATTAATACTTTGACCCCTGTGTTTAAGCTACATTTGCTCAGTGTTGGTCAATTTATGCTAGTAGCATCACATGATGTGGAATGGGTTCTAGTTCATTTTAACTTGATGGTTGTGGAACACAGTGTCTGGGGTTGGTACATATGAGGATGTTGCTAGAATCGGGGTTTCAGTGCTAACTAATATCACGGTTGTCAACTTGCATTTAAATTACTCTGCTGGGTGTCTTCTCTCCTGACTGACTTGGTTTCCTATTAGTGAATGCTTACATGTGAAACCAGCTCTCGTCTCATTAGCCCATCGTTTTGGCGGTTGGTCTTCATATCCCAGTGACAATCCAAACTTTCAGGTTAAATAAGTCAATGCTAACCTGCTTTAGCTGGCAGGCTGCTATCAGGTCCTAGCTCTCCCAGAGTTGCTTGTAGCGCCTCTAACCTAGGGTTTGATGGGGGGGAACAGTTTTACCAGGATTTCCCACCCACTCCGATTACATGGGAGAAATTAACCGGTTAATTTCTATGAAAAGCGTGAGGTGAAGTCTGTTCATACAGGCCTTCTCTATCCGCATGATCAACGCTCGGGGTGTGCGTCGTACTTATAGTCGCCATGAATTCAAAGAGCATGTACACGCAACCTTTAAATGCAGTTAATACAGCAACAAAATTGGCTCCAACTTTTGAGCTACCGGTAGGTATCTGCTTTAATTCAAAACAATTTCTGTGGCACCGCTTTACTCATGCCAACCTGAATTCAGCCTGTTTTGAAGCAAGTTAAACCGTTACGGCCTATGCAAATATTTTGTTTGCTACAGGGTAGGCCTTCCAGGTTATTTTATGTAGCAGGGGCGAAAATCTGATATCAACTTTGGAGGGGACAATTACATGACATTTTCTGAAGAGCAATTCCTGAGGGGGACACCAAAAGTAGTGCTGTAACACACACAGCCTACGTTGTAATATGGTAAATGTATATTGAGGAACCAAAGAAATAAGGTGTTTGCCGTACTCCTAACTACCGGTACCCAAAACTACACAACTAATCACAACAGCAATACCATTGCCTTTAACAGATCTTAGTTCAGTCACCAGTGTAAGTTGAGAGTGGGGGTATCCATGGCATTTTCCAATTATGTTCCTATTTTACAATTTAAAAAAATGGAGAACCTTTCATAATGTTGCCAAACAAAGACTCAACAAACTTACCTGAGACTCCCTGTCTCTGCCAGTCTGTCCCCAGCTCTGCCGTCTGTGTGCCATCTGTTGCCTGCTCTGCCTAATGACATCATTGTGAAACATTTTCATTAGCATTTCACTTCTTTCTTATGAACATTTTATCAACTAGTCTTTGAGATATTAGGCTACTAGGGTTCTTACTTTGCGTTTTGGTGTACTGAAAAATACTCTGATGTCCGTCTTTTTTCTGCCATTTTTCTACCTGGCTGGCCACACACACACACACACACACAGTGTGTAGGTTATTTACAGTAGGAGATGGGCTTCTATCATATCTTCTATCATTCTATATGGGCTTCGATCTAAAAGGTAGCTAGCAAATGTGAAACGGATTGCAGTGACAAGAGTTGACAGCTGTATGAGTTCACCATTTACACAACATATCCTGCAACCTTTTGTAATTTTAACCGTTTGTTTCATATTGGCTGGCTTCCAACAATAGCTGAATTTGCAAAGCTAGCGAGCACAAATTCCGTTTCAGTGGTGTTTGCTATAATCTTTGCTACCCGGGTTAAATAAAGGTGAAATAAAATAAATAAAAGTTCCCTTGCGACAATTTAGCTTTTGCAACGAGACCATTACATATATTTAAGACAATGGTAGAAGAGAGTGTAGTTCTGTTGAGTTTGGACTTCAGTTTATCGCTAACCTTATCACAGGGACTTTGAAGCACTAACTTACATTGCTGATCTTGGAATAAATTGACGATAGCAAAGATTCCATCTTTGACGACGCCACATAAATGGAATAGGTACTAGCTAGCTTAATAGTTAATATTTGCGCGCTAGCTCTGCAAATTCAGCTAGTGTGTGTGTGTGTGTGTGAACCCTGCCAACATAAAACAAATCATTGCTATGGCGCGATTGACTGGATTAACCTCATGTCAGTCACGTGCATTGAGTGCCTTTCAGACAGTAGATACGAACCCTCTGTTACCTTGCCAACTAAGGAACTGGCAGTGGATCAAACCATTGTGAGGCAAAGGGTGGGGGGTCGCAATCTTTTGAAACTTAAAAAAGCTCTATTAAGTGTCTATAATCAGCACAATTGCTTTCATTGCGTATTATTCATATTATTTAAATTACAGAGTTATGTTTACAGTGATATATTGGGGGGGACAAATCATATTTTTCCCAGGATGGGGGGGTCGTGTACCCCCCGTCCCCCCTGGGATTTCCGCCCCTGTTATGTAGCCTACGTTTGTGTATTGAATGTTATTCTACATTTGTTTGTCTGGGTCTTGAGAATGAGTTACCCTTTCTGACCAAGTCTGTAAAATAATGCGAGAACTGGGGGTATTTTGTCTTGAATAAAAGTAATAACGGAGAAGAATGGCAGGGTCTTGACAAGTTAATTTGATTGTGTAGGCTCACGTTTAATTTATGCTGTGACTAAATGAATATTAACTTGATAATGTACTTTATTGCTGGAGAACAGATGCAATAGGTAGGCCTGAGAAGATTTGATGTAAATATAGCCGAAGAATGGCACATGATAAACTGCGGGTTTAGATTCACGTGCAATTGATCAACTGCGGCGCTATCCATTGTGCTGAATCTCCGCTACAGCGTAACTGTTAGATTATCAGAGATTCAGATTTGTTTCCTCTGACAAAATCATCACAATAACCGAAGTATAAACAGCCACAACCTTCCCAAATTCCCTTGATAGCCAGGTGTAAGGGGAGAGGAAAGGACCGAAATGCATCTTTCAGTGAAAGGTAGGCTACTGTAATAACCTCATATTTGACCCGTCGGCCAACAGTGCCTCATAGACCGGTTAAAACTAGGCTACATCAATGAAATAGTGTGGTGACTTTGAGTTGATTAAATAGCAACAAATACAAGAACCCATTAGTGTATATTTCTCCATGTAGAGTGTTATAATCATGTTGGATTTTATTCGCTGCTTAACACCCTGCATCCCACAGCTGGCTTGCTTCTGAAGCTAAGCAGGGTTGGTCCTGGTCAGTCCCTAGATTGGAGACCAGTTGCTGCTGGAAGTGGTGTTGGAGGGCCAGTAGGAGTCACTCTTTCCTCTGGTCTAAAATAATATCCCAGGGCAGTGATTGGGGACATGTGCTGTCTTTCGGGTGGGATGTTAAACAGGTGTCCTGACTCTCTGTGGTCACTAAAGATCCCATGGCACTTATTGTTAGAGTAGGGGTGTTAACCCTGGTGTCCTGGCTAAATTCCCAATCTGGCCCTCATACCATCACGGTCACCTAATCATCCCAAGCTTACTATTGGCTCATTCACCTGCCCCATCCCCTGTAACTATTCCCCAGGTCATTGCTGTAAATGAGAATTTGTTCTCAGTCAACTTACCTGGTTAAATAAAACATATGCTTCTAAATAGCACTTTCGGTTTGAACGGGAAGCCTGGTAATTTCTTGCAATTTCCTCAGGAAGGAAAATTGGTAGGTTCTCTGGAAAAGATATGTCTCTACATGACCAATGAGGCCTACCCTCCTCCCCCAGCCATTGGGATGAACTTTGCGGGACCCCCACCCGAATACTCTACCAGGTACGGACGAGACATGGAGACAACTGTTCCTTTAATGTTTTGTACTCGTCTCATTAAAAATGGATTCATACTAAAGACTAGGTCAGAATACATTTGGACTCCCTCGCTCTTTGTCTTTCCCTCTCAAATCAACTCTTTACCGTGAAATGCTTGCTTACGAGCCCACCCCAACGATGTAGAGAACAAAACTATAGAATATATATATATATATATATATATATATATATATATAGTACCAATCAAAAGTTTGGACACACCTACTTATTCAAAGGTTTTTCTTTATTTTGACTATTTTCTACATTGTAAAATAGTAGTGAAGAACTCAAAACTATGAAATAACACATATGGTATCATGTAGTAACCAAAAAAGTGTTAAACATATCAAAATCTATTTTATATTTATATAGACTTCAATGTAGCCACCCTTTGCACACTCTTGGCATTCTCTCAACCAGCTTCACCTGGATTGCTTTTCCAAAAGGACAGATTTCCACCGGTCTAATGTCCATTGCTGGTGTTTCTTGGCCCAAGCAAGTCTCTTCTTCTTATTGGTGTCCTTTAGTAGTGGTTTCTTTGCAGCAATTTGACCATGAAGGCCTGATTCACGTAGTCTCCTCTGAACAGTTGATGTTGAGATGTGTCTGTTACTTGAACTTTACAGCAGAGGTAACTCTGGGTCTTCCTTTCCTGTGGCGGTCCTCATGAGAGACATAGCGCTTGATGGATTTTGCAACTGCACTTGAAGAAACATTTAAAGCTCTTGAAATTTTCCGGATTGACTGAACTTCATGTCTTAAAATAATAATAGACTTTTGTTTCTCTTTGCTTATTTGAGCTGTTCTTGCCATGATATGGACTTGGTATTTTACCAAATAGGGCTATCTTCTGTATACCACCCCTACCTTGTCACAAAACAAGTGATTGGCTCAAACGCACTAAGAAGGAAATAAATTCCACAAATTAACTTTGAACAAGGCACACCTGTTAATTAAAATGCATTCCAGGTGAGTACCTCATGAAGCTGGTTGAGTGAATGCCAAGAGTGTGCAAAGCTGTCATCAAGGCAAAGGGTGGCTACTTTGAAGAATCTCAAATATAAAATATATTTTGATTTGTTTAACACTTTTTTGGTTACTTCAGGATTCCTTATGTGTTATTTCATACTTTTGATGTTCTACAATGTAGAAAATTGTAAAAAAAATAAAGAAACCCTGGAATGAGTAGGTGTGTCCAAACTTTTGACTGGTACTGTATATATTGTAACACGAGGAATAAAATACCCAAGAATAAAGCTATATACAAGGAGTACAGGTTCCAGATCAGTGTGCAGGGGTACGAGGTATTTGAAGTAGATATGTACAAGAAGGCTGGGTAAAGTGACTAGGCATCAGGATTGATAATAATAATAATAATAGCAAAATAAAGAACAGAGAAGCAGCTGCAAATGATGAGTGTAAAGTTGTGTGTTTGTGAGAGTGTGTAATGTGGATGCATGTGTGTTTGGGTTGTGTCGGTTTGTGTGTGTGTGTGTGTGTGTGTGTGTGTGTGTGTGTGTGTGTGTGTGTGTGTGTGTGTGTGTGTGTGTGTGTGTGTGTGTGTGTGTGTGTGGGAGTGTGAATGTAGTGTGTGTGAGTGTGCATATGCTTTGTATACAGTCTAGTGATTGTGCGTAGGGTCAGAGCAAGACCCTTTAACTTTTTGAGGATGCGAGTGCCCATGCCAAATATTTCAGCCTCCTGGCGCGCCCTCTTCACGACTGTGCGGGTGTGTGTGGACCATGTTAGGTCGCCAAGGAACAGCCCTGTTGATGTGGATGGGGACGTGCTCTCCCCTCTTGCTCCTTTAGACCACGATCAGCTCCTTGGTCTTACTGGCATTGAGGGAGAGGTTGTCCTGGCACCACAATGCCAAGTCTCTGACCTCTCATCGCCTTCGTGTCGTCAGCAAACTTGACACACTGGGTCCCGACACACTGGGTCCCAACCCACTGGCTCCAACCTCCTGTCTCCAACCCTCTGGATCCAATCTCCATCTCTTCATTACTTGGTTATGAAAACCCCCTGGCCCCAAAGCACTGGCCCAACCTCTCTTCATTACTTTTTAAGGCAGACAGGTCCAGAGGGTGCGCCCCTGGCTGTCCCTCACGTCTAGATCCAGCAGAGACTGAACCAGGACCTCCATAGCATGGTGGTGGCTGTGGTACGCCTGAATAGAAACACAAACACAGTCTCAAGCAAAGTCCAGTGGTACGCCTGAATAGATATATATTCGATGTCCTATAGTAGACCAGTGGTACGCCTGAACAGAAATACAGTGCTAGACCTCTAAAGTAGACCAGAGTCTTTCAATCGGGAGCCCATTTTTGCTCCCGCCCAGCATCAACATCGGAGGTCCCTGCCAAGCGTGGGATTGAGAAACAAACACTCTACTTCTCCTCTGAGGTTGATTAACTCAAATGGCAAAATAAGGAAATCATCCTCATCATCACTGTGTAGAATATGCATGTATTTTACACGAATCAGGAATAGATAGGAATTTGGTGTGTGAGTCTGTCTGGACAGTCAACTTCCTGTGGAAAATCAACACCATGCCTGCTTCCCAGATAGCACCCTATTCCCTATGTAGTGAACTACTTTTGATCAGGGCCTATAAGGATCTGGTCAAAAGTAGTGTACTAAATAGGGAATAGGGTGCCATTTGTCATATGGAGACCACTACAGGAGCAGGTAGGCTTTACTCACAGCGAGGTGTAGAGGGCTGATGGGAGCTCTGACATCAAAGTCGTTCAGGATGTCTGTCCCTGAGCTTTCAATTAGTTGAGGAAAGACAAGGACGGCCAGTTCAGACTTGTAACATATTTACTTGGAAGGTTAGTCTAGTAGCATGTGTAACATGGTAAATCTCAGTGACCAGCCCCTGCAGACATACTGGGGTGTTGCATCCATACCTTAAACAAGCAAGTGTGAGGAAAAGTTACCAACTGGCACTTACCACATCTAAAGGTGTTTCACTTGCAATCTGGAAAAAGAACATCAAGAGTGACGATGCGTCCACGACAAACATGCAGCCACACCTTAAAACCTACTGTTGGGTTCTGAGAATATGAAATATACTAATTCATGTCACTGAGGGAGAGAGCTTAATGTATAACGTTTACATTATGTCAGGTTAGGGGTCACATCCACTTGAATGTCCTTCATATGACGAACCTCCTACAGAGCAAATGAGGAAAATATGATATATTATGATTTATGTTAGTAACAATACAATATGGGAATTTTATCCCAAAGCTACCTACAGCTAACATATATATATTTAAGTATGTGATCTATGTAAATAAATAAATATATCACAGCTGTAAAACTGTATGGTGGAGGCCTACCCATTTCCCAGGAGCATTGTAAAAAGTGGATTTGGGTACAGTGTTTATTTCCCCCTAATATCTTTGAAGATTCTGAGACCATTAGGGTTAAACATTACAGATATAAATGCAATATATGGAGTAGAAAAGATTGCCTGCCCACCAAAGAATCAACATATGTTCTACATGGTCTATTTCTATCTGAATGTAACACCTCAATCAAGCTTGTTAATTGATCGTTAAGTCATGTTTGTCAGGTAAACGGTCATTAGTGGCCTATATAAGCCTCATACAGGCCATGGGAAGACATTACCTGTTGATAACACAGACTATTCTCATGATCATGGGAGGTGTGAGAGAATTGCTGCTCTTTGTGATGACTGTGGGGGTTGTCAAAGGTTGGTTCACTAACGTTTTATTTGGATTGAAGGGATTTGTTTGGGAAATATGCTTAACTTTATAAGTTGGAGATTCAAATTTGACTGTCTGTTTCTTCCGCATTGGTCATCTATTATTAATATATGTAGCTATTTTGTGTGAACTCAACTTCTGTCAACACTTTCTCCTCAGTTTCTTGTTACCCTGTTGGAAAGTCCCAGAAGCAAGATCAAGTCTCTCTGCAGAGGAGACTTGGAGGTAAGTGTTTCTTTCCACAACCCTTCTAGCTATGTTCTTTGTCACTGTCTATGGTGCTGCTGTGTTTGACACTCATTCAACACCATAGAGTAACTCAGTCTAAATAACGTTGTCAAAGCCTTTGATTTGGTAATTTTGCTTGTGTACCTTAACCTACGTTTTTCAGAGCTGTCATCAAATGACGTCTCCATTGAGCATGCCCTGGCCTTGCTCCGATCCATAGGGTCTGACGCTAAACAAGACAGAGAAGGTACGGCCTGAAACATATACTTTGAAAACTGTTGGGTTCAACATTCGACTGGCAATTCGGCCTAGACCGTGTGGAACAGATGTGTTGCTGTAGAATACCCAACTGTTCCTTTTGTTTTTTCTATAGAGTATTTAGAGACTAACGAAGTAGAATCCCAAGCTTCTCCAAACCATGGTAGCTCTCAGGCAAATGATGCCCTGTCCTCTGAGGAGAAGCTGAGGCGCATGTCCTCTGACGACGCTGCGACTGGCCCGTCTGACGACGCTACCTCTGAAGCTGCGACTGGCCCGTCTGACGACGCTACCTCTCGAGCTGCGACTGGCCCGTCTGACGACGCTACCTCTGGAGCTGCGACTGGCCCGTCTGACGACGCTACCTCTGGAGCTGCGACTGGCCCGTCTGACGACGCTACCTCTGGAGCTGCGACTGGCCCGTCTGACGACGCTACCTCTGGAGCTGCGACTGGCCCGTCTGACGACGCTACCTCTGGAGCTGCGACTGGCCCGTCTGACGACGCTACCTCTGGAGCTGCGACTGGCCCGTCTGACGACGCTACCTCTGAAGCTGCGACTGGCCCGTCTGACGACGCTACCTCTGAAGCTGCGACTGGCCCGTCTGACGACGCTACCTCTGAAGCTGCGACTGGCCCGTCTGACGACGCTACCTCTGAAGCTGCGACTGGCCCGTCTGACGACGCTACCTCTGAAGCTGCGACTGGCCCGTCTGACGACGCTACCTCTGAAGCTGCGACTGGCCCGTCTGACGACGCTACCTCTGAAGCTGCGACTGGCCCGTCTGACGACGCTACCTCTGAAGCTGCGACTGGCCCGTCTGACGACGCTACCTCTGAAGCTGCGACTGGCCCGTCTGACGACGCTACCTCTGAAGCTGCGACTGGCCCGTCTGACGACGCTACCTCTGAAGCTGCGACTGGCCCGTCTGACGACGCTACCTCTGAAGCTGCGACTGGCCCGTCTGACGACGCTACCTCTGAAGCTGCGACTGGCCCGTCTGACGACGCTACCTCTGAAGCTGCGACTGGCCCGTCTGACGACGCTACCTCTGAAGCTGCGACTGGCCCGTCTGACGACGCTACCTCTGAAGCTGCGACTGGCCCGTCTGACGACGCTACCTCTGAAGCTGCGACTGGCCCGTCTGACGACGCTACCTCTGAAGCTGCGACTGGCCCGTCTGACGACGCTACCTCTGAAGCTGCGACTGGCCCGTCTGACGACGCTACCTCTGAAGCTGCGACTGGCCCGTCTGACGACGCTACCTCTGAAGCTGCGACTGGCCCGTCTGACGACGCTACCTCTGAAGCTGCGACTGGCCCGTCTGACGACGCTACCTCTGAAGCTGCGACTGGCCCGTCTGACGACGCTACCTCTGAAGCTGCGACTGGCCCGTCTGACGACGCTACCTCTGAAGCTGCGACTGGCCCGTCTGACGACGCTACCTCTGAAGCTGCGACTGGCCCGTCTGACGACGCTACCTCTGAAGCTGCGACTGGCCCGTCTGACGACGCTACCTCTGAAGCTGCGACTGGCCCGTCTGACGACGCTACCTCTGAAGCTGCGACTGGCCCGTCTGACGACGCTACCTCTGAAGCTGCGACTGGCCCGTCTGACGACGCTACCTCTGAAGCTGCGACTGGCCCGTCTGACGACGCTACCTCTGAAGCTGCGACTGGCCCGTCTGACGACGCTACCTCTGAAGCTGCGACTGGCCCGTCTGACGACGCTACCTCTGAAGCTGCGACTGGCCCGTCTGACGACGCTACCTCTGAAGCTGCGACTGGCCCGTCTGACGACGCTACCTCTGAAGCTGCGACTGGCCCGTCTGACGACGCTACCTCTGAAGCTGCGACTGGCCCGTCTGACGACGCTACCTCTGAAGCTGCGACTGGCCCGTCTGACGACGCTACCTCTGAAGCTGCGACTGGCCCGTCTGACGACGCTACCTCTGAAGCTGCGACTGGCCCGTCTGACGACGCTACCTCTGAAGCTGCGACTGGCCCGTCTGACGACGCTACCTCTGAAGCTGCGACTGGCCCGTCTGACGACGCTACCTCTAAGGAACTGTTCACCGCTTCATCGGAGCCCCCGTTGACCACAAACATGGATATCTGACGTGGGACATGGTGCTCGGGGTCCATGCAAGAGTTCATGGGTACTCTAGTCCAGGTTGTCTGTGTGTGTAACTGCATTTGCTTGTTTTGGCTCAATTAAACATTAACTGTAATACTTGTGTCCTCAGTATTGTTTTGGCGGTTCCTACTTGGCAACATTTATTTTGCATTATAACCATGCTTTGGCCTCAGCAATATATTAATACTTTGACCCCTGTGTTTAAGCTACATTTGCTCAGTGTTGGTCAATTTATGCTAGTAGCATCACATGATGTGGAATGGGTTCTAGTTCATTTTAACTTGATGGTTGTGGAACACAGTGTCTGGGGTTGGTACATATGAGGATGTTGCTAGAATCGGGGTTTCAGTGCTAACTAATATCACGGTTGTCAACTTGCATTTAAATTACTCTGCTGGGTGTCTTCTCTCCTGACTGACTTGGTTTCCTATTAGTGAATGCTTACATGTGAAACCAGCTCTCGTCTCATTAGCCCATCGTTTTGGCGGTTGGTCTTCATATCCCAGTGACAATCCAAACTTTCAGGTTAAATAAGTCAATGCTAACCTGCTTTAGCTGGCAGGCTGCTATCAGGTCCTAGCTCTCCCAGAGTTGCTTGTAGCGCCTCTAACCTAGGGTTTGATGGGGGGGAACAGTTTTACCAGGATTTCCCACCCACTCCGATTACATGGGAGAAATTAACCGGTTAATTTCTATGAAAAGCGTGAGGTGAAGTCTGTTCATACAGGCCTTCTCTATCCGCATGATCAACGCTCGGGGTGTGCGTCGTACTTATAGTCGCCATGAATTCAAAGAGCATGTACACGCAACCTTTAAATGCAGTTAATACAGCAACAAAATTGGCTCCAACTTTTGAGCTACCGGTAGGTATCTGCTTTAATTCAAAACAATTTCTGTGGCACCGCTTTACTCACTTATGCCAACCTGAATTCAGCCTGTTTTGAAGCAAGTTAAACCGTTACGGCCTATGCAAATATTTTGTTTGCTACAGGGTAGGCCTTCCAGGTTATTTTATGTAGCAGGGGCGAAAATCTGATATCAACTTTGGAGGGGACAATTACATGACATTTTCTGAAGAGCAATTCCTGAGGGGGACACCAAAAGTAGTGCTGTAACACACAGCCTACGTTGTAATATGGTAAATGTATATTGAGGAACCAAAGAAATAAGGTGTTTGCCGTACTCCTAACTACCGGTACCCAAAACTACACAACTAATCACAACAGCAATACCATTGCCTTTAACAGATCTTAGTTCAGTCGAGAGTGGGGGTATCCATGGCATTTTCCAATTATGTTCCTATTTTACAAGTCAAAAAAATGGAGAACCTTTCATAATGTTGCCAAACAAAGACAAACTTACCTGAGACTCCCTGTCTCTGCCAGTCTGTCCCCAGCTCTCCTGTCTGTGTGCCATCTGTTGCCTGCTCTGCCTAATGACATCATTGTGAAACATTTTCATTAGCATTTCACTTCTTTCTTATGAACATTTTATCAACTAGTCTTTGAGATATTAGGTTATAGGGTTCTTATTTTGCATTTTGGTGTACTGAAAAATACTCTGATGTCCGTCTTTTTTCTTTTTTCTGCCATTTTTCTACCTGGCTGGCTACACACAGTGTGTAGGTTATTTACAGTAGGAGATGGGCTTCTATCATATCTTCTATCATTCTATATGGGCTTCGATCTAAAAGGTAGCTAGCAAATGTGAAACGGATTGCAGTGACAAGAGTTGACAGCTGTATGAGTTCACCATTTACACAACATATGCTGCAACCTTTTGTAATTTTAACCGTTTGTTTCAAATTGGCTGGCTTCCAACAATAGCTGAATTTGCAAAGCTAGCGAGCACAAATTCCGTTTCAGTGGTGTTTGCTATAATCTTTGCTACCCGGGTTAAATAAAGGTGAAATAAAATAAATAAAAGTTCCCTTGAGACAATTTAGCTTTTGCAACGAGACCATTACATATATTTAAGACAATGGTAGAAGAGAGTGTAGTTCTGTTGAGTTTGGACTTCAGTTTATCGCTAACCTTATCACAGGGACTTTGAAGCACTAACTTACATTGCTGATCTTGGAATAAATTGACGATAGCAAAGATTCCATCTTTGACGACGCCACATAAATGGAATAGGTACTAGCTAGCTTAATAGTTAATATTTGCGCGCTAGCTCTGCAAATTCAGCTAGTGTGTGTGTGTGTGTGTGAACCCTGCCAACATAAAACAGATCATTGCTATGGCGCGATTGACTGGATTAACCTCATGTCAGTCACGTGCATTGAGTGCCTTTCAGACAGTAGATACGAACCCTCTGTTACCTTGCCAACTAAGGAACTGGCAGTGGATCAAACCATTGTGAGGCAAAGGGTGGGGGGTCGCAATCTTTTGAAACTTAAAAAAGCTCTATTAAGTGTCTATAATCAGCACAATTGCTTTCATTGCGTATTATTCATATTATTTAAATTACAGAGTTATGTTTACAGTGATATATTGGGGGGGACAAATCATATTTTTCCCAGGATGGGGGGGTCGTGTACCCCCCGTCCCCCCTGGGATTTCCGCCCCTGTTATGTAGCCTACGTTTGTGTATTGAATGTTATTCTACATTTGTTTGTCTGGGTCTTGAGAATGAGTTACCCTTTCTGACCAAGTCTGTAAAATAATGCGAGAACTGGGGGTATTTTGTCTTGAATAAAAGTAATAACGGAGAAGAATGGCAGGGTCTTGACAAGTTAATTTGATTGTGTAGGCTCACGTTTAATTTATGCTGTGACTAAATGAATATTAACTTGATAATGTACTTTATTGCTGGAGAACAGATGCAATAGGTAGGCCTGAGAAGATTTGATGTAAATATAGCCGAAGAATGGCACATGATAAACTGCGGGTTTAGATTCACGTGCAATTGATCAACTGCGGCGCTATCCATTGTGCTGAATCTCCGCTACAGCGTAACTGTTAGATTATCAGAGATTCAGATTTGTTTCCTCTGACAAAATCATCACAATAACCGAAGTATAAACAGCCACAACCTTCCCAAATTCCCTTGATAGCCAGGTGTAAGGGGAGAGGAAAGGACCGAAATGCATCTTTCAGTGAAAGGTAGGCTACTGTAATAACCTCATATTTGACCCGTCGGCCAACAGTGCCTCATAGACCGGTTAAAACTAGGCTACATCAATGAAATAGTGTGGTGACTTTGAGTTGATTAAATAGCAACAAATACAAGAACCCATTAGTGTATATTTCTCCATGTAGAGTGTTATAATCATGTTGGATTTTATTCGCTGCTTAACACCCTGCATCCCACAGCTGGCTTGCTTCTGAAGCTAAGCAGGGTTGGTCCTGGTCAGTCCCTAGATTGGAGACCAGTTGCTGCTGGAAGTGGTGTTGGAGGGCCAGTAGGAGTCACTCTTTCCTCTGGTCTAAAATAATATCCCAGGGCAGTGATTGGGGACATGTGCTGTCTTTCGGGTGGGACGTTAAACAGGTGTCCTGACTCTCTGTGGTCACTAAAGATCCCATGGCACTTATTGTTAGAGTAGGGGTGTTAACCCTGGTGTCCTGGCTAAATTCCCAATCTGGCCCTCATACCATCACGGTCACCTAATCATCCCAAGCTTACTATTGGCTCATTCACCTGCCCCATCCCCTGTAACTATTCCCCAGGTCATTGCTGTAAATGAGAATGTGTTCTCAGTCAACTTACCTGGTTAAATAAAACATATGCTTCTAAATAGCACTTTCGGTTTGAACGGGAAACCTGGTAATTTCTTGCAATTTCCTCAGGAAGGAAAATTGGTAGGTTCTCTGGAAAAGATATGTCTCTACATGACCAATGAGGCCTACCCTCCTCCCCCAGCCATTGGGATGAACTTTGCGGGACCCCCATCCGAATACTCTACCAGGTACGGACGAGACATGGAGACAACTGTTCATTTAATGTTTTGTACTCGTCTCATTAAAAATGGATTCATACTAAAGACTAGGTCAGAATACATTTGGACTCCCTCGCTCTTTGTCTTTCCCTCTCAAATCAACTCTTTACCGTGAAATGCTTGCTTACGAGCCCACCCCAACGATGCAGAGAACAAAACTATAGAATATATATATATATATATATATAGTACCAATCAAAAGTTTGGACACACCTACTTATTCAAAGGTTTTTCTTTATTTTGACTATTTTCTACATTGTAAAATAATAGTGAAGAACTCAAAACTATGAAATAACACATATGGAATCATGTAGTAACCAAAAAAGTGTTAAACATATCAAAATCTATTTTATATTTATATAGACTCTTCAATGTAGCCACCCTTTGCACACTCTTGGCATTCTCTCAACCAGCTTCACCTGGATTGCTTTTCCAAAAGGACAGATTTCCACCGGTCTAATGTCCATTGCTGGTGTTTCTTGGCCCAAGCAAGTCTCTTCTTCTTATTGGTGTCCTTTAGTAGTGGTTTCTTTGCAGCAATTTGACCATGAAGGCCTGATTCACGTAGTCTCCTCTGAACAGTTGATGTTGAGATGTGTCTGTTACTTGAACTTTACAGCAGAGGTAACTCTGGGTCTTCCTTTCCTGTGGCGGTCCTCATGAGAGACATAGCGCTTGATGGATTTTGCAACTGCACTTGAAGAAACATTCAAAGTTCTTGAAATTTTCCGGATTCACTGAACTTCATGTCTTAAAATAATAATAGACTTTTGTTTCTCTTTGCTTATTTGAGCTGTTCTTGCCATGATATGGACTTGGTATTTTACCAAATAGGGCTATCTTCTGTATACCACCCCTACCTTGTCACAAAACAAGTGATTGGCTCAAACGCACTAAGAAGGAAATAAATTCCACAAATTAACTTTGAACAAGGCACACCTGTTAATTGAAATGCATTCCAGGTGAGTACCTCATGAAGCTGGTTGAGTGAATGCCAAGAGTGTGCAAAGCTGTCATCAAGGCAAAGGGTGGCTACTTTGAAGAATCTCAAATCTCAAATATATTTTGATTTGTTTAACACTTTTTTGGTTACTTCAGGATTCCTTATGTGTTATTTCATACTTTTGATGTTCTACAATGTAGAAAATTGTAAAAAATAAATAAAGAAACCCTGGAATGAGTAGGTGTGTCCAAACTTTTGACTGGTACTGTATATATTGTAACACGAGAAATAAAATACCCAAGAATAAAGCTATATACAAGGAGTACAGGTTCCAGATCAGTGTGCAGGGGTACGAGGTATTTGAAGTAGATATGTACAAGAAGGCTGGGTAAAGTGACTAGGCATCAGGATTGATAATAATAATAATAATAGCAAAATAAAGAACAGAGCAGCAGCTGCAAATGATGAGTGTAAAGGTGTGTGTTTGTGAGAGTGTGTAATGTGGATGCATGTGTGTTTGGGTTGTGTCGGTTTGTGTGTGTGTGTGTGTGTGTGTGTGTGTGTGTGTGTGTGTGTGTGTGTGTGTGTGTGTGTGTGTGTGTGTGTGTGTGTGTGTGTGTGTGTGGGAGTGTGAATGTAGTGTGTGTGAGTGTGCATATGCTTTGTATACAGTCTAGTGATTGTGCGTAGGGTCAGAGCAAGACCCTTTAACTTTTTGAGGATGCGAGTGCCCATGCCACGACTGTGCGGGTGTGTGTGGACCATGTTAGGTCGCCAAGGAACAGCCCTGTTGATGTGGATGGGGACGTGCTCTCCCCTCTTGCTCCTGTAGACCACGATCAGCTCCTTGGTCTTACTGGCATTGAGGGAGAGGTTGTCCTGGCACCACAATGCCAAGTCTCTGACCTCTCATCGCCTTCGTGTCGTCAGCAAACTTGACACACTGGGTCCCGACACACTGGGTCCCAACCCACTGGCTCCAACCTCCTGTCTCCAACCCTCTGGATCCAATCTCCATCTCTTCATTACTTGGTTATGAAAACCACCTGGCCCCAAAGCACTGGCCCAACCTCTCTTCATTACTTTTTAAGGCAGACAGGTCCATAGGGTGCGCCCTGGCTGTCCCTCACGTCTAGATCCAGCAGAGACTGAACCAGGAACTCCATAGCATGGTGGTGGCCGTGGTACGCCTGAATAGAAAGACAAACACAGTCTCAAGCAAAGTCCAGTGGTACGCCTGAATCGATATATAATCAATGTCCTATAGTAGACCAGTGGTACGCCTGAACAGAAATACAGTGCTAGACCTCTAAAGTAGACCAGAGTCTTTCAATCGGGAGCCCATTTTTGCTCCCGCCCAGCATCAACATCGGAGGTCCCTGCCAAGCGTGTGATTGAGAAACAAACACTCTACTTCTCCTCTGAGGTTGATTAACTCAAATGGCAAAATAAGGAAATCATCCTCATCATCACTGTGTAGAATATGCATGTATTTTACACGAATCGGGAATAGATAGGAATTTGGTGTGTGAGTCTGTCTGGACAGTCAACTTCCTGTGGAAAATCAACACCATGCCTGCTTCCCAGATAGCACCCTATTCCCTATGTAGTGAACTACTTTTGATCAGGGCCTATAAGGATCTGGTCAAAAGTAGTGTACTAAATAGGGAATAGGGTGCCATTTGTCATATGGAGACCACTACAGGAGCAGGTAGGCTTTACTCACAGCGAGGTGTAGAGGGCTGATGGGAGCTCTGACATCAAAGTCGTTCAGGATGTCTGTCCCTGAGCTTTCAATTAGTTGAGGAAAGACAAGGACGGCCAGTTCAGACTTGTAACATATTTACTTGGAAGGTTAGTCTAGTAGCATGTGTAACATGGTAAATCTCAGTGACCAGCCCCTGCAGACATACTGGGGTGTTGCATCCATACCTTAAACAAGCAAGTGTGAGGAAAAGTTACCAACTGGCACTTACCACATCTAAAGGTGTTTCACTTGCAATCTGGAAAAAGAACATCAAGAGTGACGATGCGTCCACGACAAACATGCAGCCACACCTTAAAACCTACTGTTGGGTTCTGAGAATATGAAATATACTAATTCATGTCACTGAGGGAGAGAGCTTAATGTATAACGTTTACATTATGTCAGGTTAGGGGTCACATCCACTTGAATGTCCTTCATATGACGAACCTCCTACAGAGCAAATGAGGAAAATATGATATATTATGATTTATGTTAGTAACAATACAATATGGGAATTTTATCCCAAAGCTACCTACAGCTAACATATATATATTTAAGTATGTGATCTATGTAAATAAATAAATATATCACAGCTGTAAAACTGTATGGTGGAGGCCTACCCATTTCCCAGGAGCATTGTAAAAAGTGGATTTGGGTACAGTGTTTATTTCCCCCTAATATCTTTGAAGATTCTGAGACCATTAGGGTTAAACATTACAGATATAAATGCAATATATGGAGTAGAAAAGATTGCCTGCCCACCAAAGAATCAACATATGTTCTACATGGTCTATTTCTATCTGAATGTAACACCTCAATCAAGCTTGTTAATTGATCGTTAAGTCATGTTTGTCAGGTAAACGGTCATTAGTGGCCTATATAAGCCTCATACAGGCCATGGGAAGACATTACCTGTTGATAACACAGACTATTCTCATGATCATGGGAGGTGTGAGAGAGTTGCTGCTCTTTGTGATGACTGTGGGGGTTGTCAAAGGTTGGTTCACTAACGTTTTATTTGGATTGAAGGGATTTGTTTGGGAAATATGCTTAACTTTATAAGTTGGAGATTCAAATTTGACTGTCTGTTTCTTCCGCATTGGTCATCTATTATTAATATATGTAGCTATTTTGTGTGAACTCAACTTCTGTCAACACTTTCTCCTCAGTTTCTTGTTACCCTGTTGGAAAGTCCCAGAAGCAAGATCAAGTCTCTCTGCAGAGGAGACTTGGAGGTAAGTGTTTCTTTCCACAACCCTTCTAGCTATGTTCTTTGTCACTGTCTATGGTGCTGCTGTGTTTGACACTCATTCAACACCATAGAGTAACTCAGTCTAAATAACGTTGTCAAAGCCTTTGATTTGGTAATTTTGCTTGTGTACCTTAACCTACGTTTTTCAGAGCTGTCATCAAATGACGTCTCCATTGAGCATGCCCTGGCCTTGCTCCGATCCATAGGGTCTGACGCTAAACAAGACAGAGAAGGTACGGCCTGAAACATATACTTTGAAAACTGTTGGGTTCAACATTCGACTGGCAATTCGGCCTAGACCGTGTGGAACAGATGTGTTGCTGTAGAATACCCAACTGTTCCTTTTGTTTTTTCTATAGAGTATTTAGAGACTAACGAAGTAGAATCCCAAGCTTCTCCAAACCATGGTAGCTCTCAGGCAAATGATGCCCTGTCCTCTGAGGAGAAGCTGAGGCGCATGTCCTCTGACGACGCTGCGACTGGCCCGTCTGACGACGTTACCTCTGAAGCTGCGACTGGCCCGTCTGACGACGCTACCTCTGAAGCTGCGACTGGCCCGTCTGACGACGCTACCTCTGAAGCTGCGACTGGCCCGTCTGACGACGCTACCTCTGAAGCTGCGACTGGCCCGTCTGACGACGCTACCTCTGAAGCTGCGACTGGCCCGTCTGACGACGCTACCTCTGAAGCTGCGACTGGCCCGTCTGACGACGCTACCTCTGAAGCTGCGACTGGCCCGTCTGACGACGCTACCTCTGAAGCTGCGACTGGCCCGTCTGACGACGCTACCTCTGAAGCTGCGACTGGCCCGTCTGACGACGCTACCTCTGAAGCTGCGACTGGCCCGTCTGACGACGCTACCTCTGAAGCTGCGACTGGCCCGTCTGACGACGCTACCTCTGAAGCTGCGACTGGCCCGTCTGACGACGCTACCTCTGAAGCTGCGACTGGCCCGTCTGACGACGCTACCTCTGAAGCTGCGACTGGCCCGTCTGACGACGCTACCTCTGAAGCTGCGACTGGCCCGTCTGACGACGCTACCTCTGAAGCTGCGACTGGCCCGTCTGACGACGCTACCTCTGAAGCTGCGACTGGCCCGTCTGACGACGCTACCTCTGAAGCTGCGACTGGCCCGTCTGACGACGCTACCTCTGAAGCTGCGACTGGCCCGTCTGACGACGCTACCTCTGAAGCTGCGACTGGCCCGTCTGACGACGCTACCTCTGAAGCTGCGACTGGCCCGTCTGACGACGCTACCTCTGAAGCTGCGACTGGCCCGTCTGACGACGCTACCTCTGAAGCTGCGACTGGCCCGTCTGACGACGCTACCTCTGAAGCTGCGACTGGCCCGTCTGACGACGCTACCTCTGAAGCTGCGACTGGCCCGTCTGACGACGCTACCTCTGAAGCTGCGACTGGCCCGTCTGACGACGCTACCTCTGAAGCTGCGACTGGCCCGTCTGACGACGCTACCTCTGAAGCTGCGACTGGCCCGTCTGACGACGCTACCTCTGAAGCTGCGACTGGCCCGTCTGACGACGCTACCTCTGAAGCTGCGACTGGCCCGTCTGACGATGCTACCTCTGAAGCTGCGACTGGCCCGTCTGACGACGCTACCTCTGAAGCTGCGACTGGCCCGTCTGACGACGCTACCTCTGAAGCTGCGACTGGCCCGTCTGACGACGCTACCTCTGAAGCTGCGACTGGCCCGTCTGACGACGCTACCTCTGAAGCTGCGACTGGCCCGTCTGACGACGCTACCTCTGAAGCTGCGACTGGCCCGTCTGACGACGCTACCTCTGAAGCTGCGACTGGCCCGTCTGACGACGCTACCTCTGAAGCTGCGACTGGCCCGTCTGACGACGCTACCTCTGAAGCTGCGACTGGCCCGTCTGACGACGCTACCTCTGAAGCTGCGACTGGCCCGTCTGACGACGCTACCTCTGAAGCTGCGACTGGCCCGTCTGACGACGCTACCTCTGAAGCTGCGACTGGCCCGTCTGACGACGCTACCTCTGAAGCTGCGACTGGCCCGTCTGACGACGCTACCTCTGAAGCTGCGACTGGCCCGTCTGACGACGCTACCTCTGAAGCTGCGACTGGCCCGTCTGACGACGCTACCTCTGAAGCTGCGACTGGCCCGTCTGACGACGCTACCTCTGAAGCTGCGACTGGCCCGTCTGACGACGCTACCTCTGAAGCTGCGACTGGCCCGTCTGACGACGCTACCTCTGAAGCTGCGACTGGCCCGTCTGACGACGCTACCTCTGAAGCTGCGACTGGCCCGTCTGACGACGCTACCTCTGAAGCTGCGACTGGCCCGTCTGACGACGCTACCTCTGAAGCTGCGACTGGCCCGTCTGACGACGCTACCTCTGAAGCTGCGACTGGCCCGTCTGACGACGCTACCTCTGAAGCTGCGACTGGCCCGTCTGACGACGCTACCTCTGAAGCTGCGACTGGCCCGTCTGACGACGCTACCTCTGAAGCTGCGACTGGCCCGTCTGACGACGCTACCTCTGAAGCTGCGACTGGCCCGTCTGACGACGCTACCTCTAAGGAACTGTTCACCGCTTCATCGGAGCCCCCGTTGACCACAAACATGGATATCTGACGTGGGACATGGTGCTCGGGGTCCATGCAAGAGTTCATGGGTACTCTAGTCCAGGTTGTCTGTGTGTGTAACTGCATTTGCTTGTTTTGGCTCAATTAAACATTAACTGTAATACTTGTGTCCTCAGTATTGTTTTGGCGGTTCCTACTTGGCAACATTTATTTTGCATTATAACCATGCTTTGGCCTCAGCAATATATTAATACTTTGACCCCTGTGTTTAAGCTACATTTGCTCAGTGTTGGTCAATTTATGCTAGTAGCATCACATGATGTGGAATGGGTTCTAGTTCATTTTAACTTGATGGTTGTGGAACACAGTGTCTGGGGTTGGTACATATGAGGATGTTGCTAGAATCGGGGTTTCAGTGCTAACTAATATCACGGTTGTCAACTTGCATTTAAATTACTCTGCTGGGTGTCTTCTCTCCTGACTGACTTGGTTTCCTATTAGTGAATGCTTACATGTGAAACCAGCTCTCGTCTCATTAGCCCATCGTTTTGGCGGTTGGTCTTCATATCCCAGTGACAATCCAAACTTTCAGGTTAAATAAGTCAATGCTAACCTGCTTTAGCTGGCAGGCTGCTATCAGGTCCTAGCTCTCCCAGAGTTGCTTGTAGCGCCTCTAACCTAGGGTTTGATGGGGGGGAACAGTTTTACCAGGATTTCCCACCCACTCCGATTACATGGGAGAAATTAACCGGTTAATTTCTATGAAAAGCGTGAGGTGAAGTCTGTTCATACAGGCCTTCTCTATCCGCATGATCAACGCTCGGGGTGTGCGTCGTACTTATAGTCGCCATGAATTCAAAGAGCATGTACACGCAACCTTTAAATGCAGTTAATACAGCAACAAAATTGGCTCCAACTTTTGAGCTACCGGTAGGTATCTGCTTTAATTCAAAACAATTTCTGTGGCACCGCTTTACTCACTTATGCCAACCTGAATTCAGCCTGTTTTGAAGCAAGTTAAACCGTTACGGCCTATGCAAATATTTTGTTTGCTACAGGGTAGGCCTTCCAGGTTATTTTATGTAGCAGGGGCGAAAATCTGATATCAACTTTGGAGGGGACAATTACATGACATTTTCTGAAGAGCAATTCCTGAGGGGGACACCAAAAGTAGTGCTGTAACACACAGCCTACGTTGTAATATGGTAAATGTATATTGAGGAACCAAAGAAATAAGGTGTTTGCCGTACTCCTAACTACCGGTACCCAAAACTACACAACTAATCACAACAGCAATACCATTGCCTTTAACAGATCTTAGTTCAGTCACCAGTGTAAGTTGAGAGTGGGGGTATCCATGGCATTTTCCAATTATGTTCCTATTTTACAAGTCAAAAAAATGGAGAACCTTTCATAATGTTGCCAAACAAAGACTCAACAAACTTACCTGAGACTCCCTGTCTCTGCCAGTCTGTCCCCAGCTCTGCCGTCTGTGTGCCATCTGTTGCCTGCTCTGCCTAATGACATCATTGTGAAACATTTTCATTAGCATTTCACTTCTTTCTTATGAACATTTTATCAACTAGTCTTTGAGATATTAGGCTACTAGGGTTCTTACTTTGCGTTTTGGTGTACTGAAAAATACTCTGATGTCCGTCTTTTTTCTGCCATTTTTCTACCTGGCTGGCCACACACACACACACACAGTGTGTAGGTTATTTACAGTAGGAGATGGGCTTCTATCATATCTTCTATCATTCTATATGGGCTTCGATCTAAAAGGTAGCTAGCAAATGTGAAACGGATTGCAGTGACAAGAGTTGACAGCTGTATGAGTTCACCATTTACACAACATATGCTGCAACCTTTTGTAATTTTAACCGTTTGTTTCATATTGGCTGGCTTCCAACAATAGCTGAATTTGCAAAGCTAGCGAGCACAAATTCCGTTTCAGTGGTGTTTGCTATAATCTTTGCTACCCGGGTTAAATAAAGGTGAAATAAAATAAAAGTTCACTTGCGACAATTTAGCTTTTGCAACGAGACCATTACATATATTTAAGACAATGGTAGAAGAGAGTGTAGTTCTGTTGAGTTTGGACTTCAGTTTATCGCTAACCTTATCACAGGGACTTTGAAGCACTAACTTACATTGCTGATCTTGGAATAAATTGACGATAGCAAAGATTCCATCTTTGACGACGCCACATAAATGGAATAGGTACTAGCTAGCTTAATAGTTAATATTTGCGCGCTAGCTCTGCAAATTCAGCTAGTGTGTGTGTGTGTGTGTGAACCCTGCCAACATAAAACAAATCATTGCTATGGCGCGATTGACTGGATTAACCTCATGTCAGTCACGTGCATTGAGTGCCTTTCAGACAGTAGATACGAACCCTCTGTTACCTTGCCAACTAAGGAACTGGCAGTGGATCAAACCATTGTGAGGCAAAGGGTGGGGGGTCGCAATCTTTTGAAACTTAAAAAAGCTCTATTAAGTGTCTATAATCAGCACAATTGCTTTCATTGCGTATTATTCATATTATTTAAATTACAGAGTTATGTTTACAGTGATATATTGGGGGGGACAAATCATATTTTTCCCAGGATGGGGGGGTCGTGTACCCCCCGTCCCCCCTGGGATTTCCGCCCCTGTTATGTAGCCTACGTTTGTGTATTGAATGTTATTCTACATTTGTTTGTCTGGGTCTTGAGAATCAGTTACCCTTTCTGACCAAGTCTGTAAAATAATGCGAGAACTGGGGGTATTTTGTCTTGAATAAAAGTAATAACGGAGAAGAATGGCAGGGTCTTGACAAGTTAATTTGATTGTGTAGGCTCACGTTTAATTTATGCTGTGACTAAATGAATATTAACTTGATAATGTACTTTATTGCTGGAGAACAGATGCAATAGGTAGGCCTGAGAAGATTTGATGTAAATATAGCCGAAGAATGGCACATGATAAACTGCGGGTTTAGATTCACGTGCAATTGATCAACTGTGGCGCTATCCATTGTGCTGAATCTCCGCTACAGCGTAACTGTTAGATTATCAAAGATTCAGATTTGTTTCCTCTGACAAAATCATCACAATAACCGAAGTATAAACAGCCACAACCTTCCCAAATTCCCTTGATAGCCAGGTGTAAGGGGAGAGGAAAGGACCGAAATGCATCTTTCAGTGAAAGGTAGGCTACTGTAATAACCTCATATTTGACCCGTCGGCCAACAGTGCCTCATAGACCGGTTAAAACTAGGCTACATCAATGAAATAGTGTGGTGACTTTGAGTTGATTAAATATCAACAAATACAAAAACCCATTAGTGTATATTTCTCCATGTAGAGTGGTATAATCATGTTGGATTTTATTCGCTGCTTAACACCCTGCATCCCACAGCTGGCTTGCTTCTGAAGCTAAGCAGGGTTGGTCCTGGTCAGTCCCTAGATTGGAGACCAGTTGCTGCTGGAAGTGGTGTTGGAGGGCCAGTAGGAGTCACTCTTTCCTCTGGTCTAAAATAATATCCCAGGGCAGTGATTGGGGACATGTGCTGTCTTTCGGGTGGGACGTTAAACAGGTGTCCTGACTCTCTGTGGTCACTAAAGATCCCATGGCACTTATTGTTAGAGTAGGGGTGTTAACCCTGGTGTCCTGGCTAAATTCCCAATCTGGCCCTCATACCATCACGGTCACCTAATCATCCCAAGCTTACTATTGGCTCATTCACCCCCCCCATCCCCTGTAACTATTCCCCAGGTCATTGCTGTAAATGAGAATGTGTTCTCAGTCAACTTACCTGGTTAAATAAAACATATGCTTCTAAATAGCACTTTCGGTTTGAACGGGAAGCCTGGTAATTTCTTGCAATTTCCTCAGGAAGGAAAATTGGTAGGTTCTCTGGAAAAGATATGTCTCTACATGACCAATGAGGCCTACCCTCCTCCCCCAGCCATTGGGATGAACTTTGCGGGACCCCCATCCGAATACTCTACCAGGTACGGACGAGACATGGAGACAACTGTTCCTTTAATGTTTTGTACTCGTCTCATTAAAAATGGATTCATACTAAAGACTAGGTCAGAATACATTTGGACTCCCTCGCTCTTTGTCTTTCCCTCTCAAATCAACTCTTTACCGTGAAATGCTTGCTTACGAGCCCACCCCAACGATGCAGAGAACAAAACTATAGAATATATATATATATATATATATAGTACCAATCAAAAGTTTGGACACACCTACTTATTCAAAGGTTTTTCTTTATTTTGACTATTTTCTACATTGTAAAATAATAGTGAAGAACTCAAAACTATGAAATAACACATATGGAATCATGTAGTAACCAAAAAAGTGTTAAACATATCAAAATCTATTTTATATTTATATAGACTCTTCAATGTAGCCACCCTTTGCACACTCTTGGCATTCTCTCAACCAGCTTCACCTGGATTGCTTTTCCAAAAGGACAGATTTCCACCGGTCTAATGTCCATTGCTGGTGTTTCTTGGCCCAAGCAAGTCTCTTCTTCTTATTGGTGTCCTTTAGTAGTGGTTTCTTTGCAGCAATTTGACCATGAAGGCCTGATTCACGTAGTCTCCTCTGAACAGTTGATGTTGAGATGTGTCTGTTACTTGAACTTTACAGCAGAGGTAACTCTGGGTCTTCCTTTCCTGTGGCAGTCCTCATGAGAGACATAGCGCTTGATGGATTTTGCAACTGCACTTGAAGAAACATAAAAAGCTCTTGAAATTTTCCGGATTGACTGAACTTCATGTCTTAAAATAATAATAGACTTTTGTTTCTCTTTGCTTATTTGAGCTGTTCTTGCCATGATATGGACTTGGTATTTTACCAAATAGGGCTATCTTCTGTATACCACCCCTACCTTGTCACAAAACAAGTGATTGGCTCAAACGCACTAAGAAGGAAATAAATTCCACAAATTAACTTTGAACAAGGCACACCTGTTAATTAAAATGCATTCCAGGTGAGTACCTCATGAAGCTGGTTGAGTGAATGCCAAGAGTGTGCAAAGCTGTCATCAAGGCAAAGGGTGGCTACTTTGAAGAATCTCAAATATAAAATATATTTTGATTTGTTTAACACTTTTTTGGTTACTTCAGGATTCCTTATGTGTTATTTCATACTTTTGATGTTCTACAATGTAGAAAATTGTAAAAAAAATAAAGAAACCCTGGAATGAGTAGGTGTGTCCAAACTTTTGACTGGTACTGTATATATTGTAACACGAGGAATAAAATACCCAAGAATAAAGCTATATACAAGGAGTACAGGTTCCAGATCAGTGTGCAGGGGTACGAGGTATTTGAAGTAGATATGTACAAGAAGGCTGGGTAAAGTGACTAGGCATCAGGATTGATAATAATAATAATAATAGCAAAATAAAGAACAGAGCAGCAGCTGCAAATGATGAGTGTAAAGTTGTGTGTTTGTGAGAGTGTGTAATGTGGATGCATGTGTGTTTGGTTTGTGTCGGTTGTGTGTGTGTGTGTGTGTGTGTGTGTGTGTGTGTGTGTGTGTGTGTGTGTGTGTGTGTGTGTGTGTGTGTGTGTGTGTGTGTGTGTGTGTGTGTGTGTGTGGGAGTGTGAATGTAGTGTGTGTGAGTGTGCATATGCTTTGTATACAGTCTAGTGAGTTGTGCGTAAGGTCAGAGCAAGACCCTTTAACTTTTTGAGGATGCGAGTGCCCATGCCAAATATTTCAGCCTCCTGGCGCGCCCTCTTCACGACTGTGCGGGTGTGTGTGGACCATGTTAGGTCGCCAAGGAACAGCCCTGTTGATGTGGATGGGGACGTGCTCTCCCCTCTTGCTCCTTTAGACCACGATCAGCTCCTTGGTCTTACTGGCATTGAGGGAGAGGTTGTCCTGGCACCACAATGCCAAGTCTCTGACCTCTCATCGCCTTCGTGTCGTCAGCAAACTTGACACACTGGGTCCCGACACACTGGGTCCCAACCCACTGGCTCCAACCTCCTGTCTCCAACCCTCTGGATCCAATCTCCATCTCTTCATTACTTGGTTATGAAAACCCCCTGGCCCCAAAGCACTGGCCCAACCTCTCTTCATTACTTTTTAAGGCAGACAGGTCCAGAGGGTGCGCCCCTGGCTGTCCCTCACGTCTAGATCCAGCAGAGACTGAACCAGGACCTCCATAGCATGGTGGTGGCTGTGGTACGCCTGAATAGAAACACAAACACAGTCTCAAGCAAAGTCCAGTGGTACGCCTGAATAGATATATATTCGATGTCCTATAGTAGACCAGTGGTACGCCTGAACAGAAATACAGTGCTAGACCTCTAAAGTAGACCAGAGTCTTTCAATCGGGAGCCCATTTTTGCTCCCGCCCAGCATCAACATCGGAGGTCCCTGCCAAGCGTGGGATTGAGAAACAAACACTCTACTTCTCCTCTGAGGTTGATTAACTCAAATGGCAAAATAAGGAAATCATCCTCATCATCACTGTGTAGAATATGCATGTATTTTACACGAATCAGGAATAGATAGGAATTTGGTGTGTGAGTCTGTCTGGACAGTCAACTTCCTGTGGAAAATCAACACCATGCCTGCTTCCCAGATAGCACCCTATTCCCTATGTAGTGAACTACTTTTGATCAGGGCCTATAAGGATCTGGTCAAAAGTAGTGTACTAAATAGGGAATAGGGTGCCATTTGTCATATGGAGACCACTACAGGAGCAGGTAGGCTTTACTCACAGCGAGGTGTAGAGGGCTGATGGGAGCTCTGACATCAAAGTCGTTCAGGATGTCTGTCCCTGAGCTTTCAATTAGTTGAGGAAAGACAAGGACGGCCAGTTCAGACTTGTAACATATTTACTTGGAAGGTTAGTCTAGTAGCATGTGTAACATGGTAAATCTCAGTGACCAGCCCCTGCAGACATACTGGGGTGTTGCATCCATACCTTAAACAAGCAAGTGTGAGGAAAAGTTACCAACTGGCACTTACCACATCTAAAGGTGTTTCACTTGCAATCTGGAAAAAGAACATCAAGAGTGACGATGCGTCCACGACAAACATGCAGCCACACCTTAAAACCTACTGTTGGGTTCTGAGAATATGAAATATACTAATTCATGTCACTGAGGGAGAGAGCTTAATGTATAACGTTTACATTATGTCAGGTTAGGGGTCACATCCACTTGAATGTCCTTCATATGACGAACCTCCTACAGAGCAAATGAGGAAAATATGATATATTATGATTTATGTTAGTAACAATACAATATGGGAATTTTATCCCAAAGCTACCTACAGCTAACATATATATATTTAAGTATGTGATCTATGTAAATAAATAAATATATCACAGCTGTAAAACTGTATGGTGGAGGCCTACCCATTTCCCAGGAGCATTGGAAAAAGTGGATTTGGGTACAGTGTTTATTTCCCCCTAATATCTTTGAAGATTCTGAGACCATTAGGGTTAAACATTACAGATATAAATGCAATATATGGAGTAGAAAAGATTGCCTGCCCACCAAAGAATCAACATATGTTCTACATGGTCTATTTCTATCTGAATGTAACACCTCAATCAAGCTTGTTAATTGATCGTTAAGTCATGTTTGTCAGGTAAACGGTCATTAGTGGCCTATATAAGCCTCATACAGGCCATGGGAAGACATTACCTGTTGATAACACAGACTATTCTCATGATCATGGGAGGTGTGAGAGAATTGCTGCTCTTTGTGATGACTGTGGGGGTTGTCAAAGGTTGGTTCACTAACGTTTTATTTGGATTGAAGGGATTTGTTTGGGAAATATGCTTAACTTTATAAGTTGGAGATTCAAATTTGACTGTCTGTTTCTTCCGCATTGGTCATCTATTATTAATATATGTAGCTATTTTGTGTGAACTCAACTTCTGTCAACACTTTCTCCTCAGTTTCTTGTTACCCTGTTGGAAAGTCCCAGAAGCAAGATCAAGTCTCTCTGCAGAGGAGACTTGGAGGTAAGTGTTTCTTTCCACAACCCTTCTAGCTATGTTCTTTGTCACTGTCTATGGTGCTGCTGTGTTTGACACTCATTCAACACCATAGAGTAACTCAGTCTAAATAACGTTGTCAAAGCCTTTGATTTGGTAATTTTGCTTGTGTACCTTAACCTACGTTTTTCAGAGCTGTCATCAAATGACGTCTCCATTGAGCATGCCCTGGCCTTGCTCCGATCCATAGGGTCTGACGCTAAACAAGACAGAGAAGGTACGGCCTGAAACATATACTTTGAAAACTGTTGGGTTCAACATTCGACTGGCAATTCGGCCTAGACCGTGTGGAACAGATGTGTTGCTGTAGAATACCCAACTGTTCCTTTTGTTTTTTTCTATAGAGTATTTAGAGACTAACGAAGTAGAATCCCAAGCTTCTCCAAACCATGGTAGCTCTCAGGCAAATGATGCCCTGTCCTCTGAGGAGAAGCTGAGGCGCATGTCCTCTGACGACGCTGCGACTGGCCCGTCTGACGACGTTACCTCTGAAGCTGCGACTGGCCCGTCTGACGACGCTACCTCTGAAGCTGCGACTGGCCCGTCTGACGACGCTACCTCTGAAGCTGCGACTGGCCCGTCTGACGACGCTACCTCTGAAGCTGCGACTGGCCCGTCTGACGACGCTACCTCTGAAGCTGCGACTGGCCCGTCTGACGACGCTACCTCTGAAGCTGCGACTGGCCCGTCTGACGACGCTACCTCTGAAGCTGCGACTGGCCCGTCTGACGACGCTACCTCTGAAGCTGCGACTGGCCCGTCTGACGACGCTACCTCTGAAGCTGCGACTGGCCCGTCTGACGACGCTACCTCTGAAGCTGCGACTGGCCCGTCTGACGACGCTACCTCTGAAGCTGCGACTGGCCCGTCTGACGACGCTACCTCTGAAGCTGCGACTGGCCCGTCTGACGACGCTACCTCTGAAGCTGCGACTGGCCCGTCTGACGACGCTACCTCTGAAGCTGCGACTGGCCCGTCTGACGACGCTACCTCTGAAGCTGCGACTGGCCCGTCTGACGACGCTACCTCTGAAGCTGCGACTGGCCCGTCTGACGACGCTACCTCTGAAGCTGCGACTGGCCCGTCTGACGACGCTACCTCTGAAGCTGCGACTGGCCCGTCTGACGACGCTACCTCTGAAGCTGCGACTGGCCCGTCTGACGACGCTACCTCTGAAGCTGCGACTGGCCCGTCTGACGACGCTACCTCTGAAGCTGCGACTGGCCCGTCTGACGACGCTACCTCTGAAGCTGCGACTGGCCCGTCTGACGACGCTACCTCTGAAGCTGCGACTGGCCCGTCTGACGACGCTACCTCTGAAGCTGCGACTGGCCCGTCTGACGACGCTACCTCTGAAGCTGCGACTGGCCCGTCTGACGACGCTACCTCTGAAGCTGCGACTGGCCCGTCTGACGACGCTACCTCTGAAGCTGCGACTGGCCCGTCTGACGACGCTACCTCTGAAGCTGCGACTGGCCCGTCTGACGACGCTACCTCTGAAGCTGCGACTGGCCCGTCTGACGACGCTACCTCTGAAGCTGCGACTGGCCCGTCTGACGACGCTACCTCTGAAGCTGCGACTGGCCCGTCTGACGACGCTACCTCTGAAGCTGCGACTGGCCCGTCTGACGACGCTACCTCTGAAGCTGCGACTGGCCCGTCTGACGACGCTACCTCTGAAGCTGCGACTGGCCCGTCTGACGACGCTACCTCTGAAGCTGCGACTGGCCCGTCTGACGACGCTACCTCTGAAGCTGCGACTGGCCCGTCTGACGACGCTACCTCTAAGGAACTGTTCACCGCTTCATCGGAGCCCCCGTTGCCCACAAACATGGATATCTGACGTGGGACATGGTGCTCGGGGTCCATGCAAGAGTTCATGGGTACTCTAGTCCAGGTTGTCTGTGTGTGTAACTGCATTTGCTTGTTTTGGCTCAATTAAACATTAACTGTAATACTTGTGTCCTCAGTATTGTTTTGGCGGTTCCTACTTGGCAACATTTATTTTGCATTATAACCATGCTTTGGCCTCAGCAATATATTAATACTTTGACCCCTGTGTTTAAGCTACATTTGCTCAGTGTTGGTCAATTTATGCTAGTAGCATCACATGATGTGGAATGGGTTCTAGTTCATTTTAACTTGATGGTTGTGGAACACAGTGTCTGGGGTTGGTACATATGAGGATGTTGCTAGAATCGGGGTTTCAGTGCTAACTAATATCACGGTTGTCAACTTGCATTTAAATTACTCTGCTGGGTGTCTTCTCTCCTGACTGACTTGGTTTCCTATTAGTGAATGCTTACATGTGAAACCAGCTCTCGTCTCATTAGCCCATCGTTTTGGCGGTTGGTCTTCATATCCCAGTGACAATCCAAACTTTCAGGTTAAATAAGTCAATGCTAACCTGCTTTAGCTGGCAGGCTGCTATCAGGTCCTAGCTCTCCCAGAGTTGCTTGTAGCGCCTCTAACCTAGGGTTTGATGGGGGGGAACAGTTTTACCAGGATTTCCCACCCACTCCGATTACATGGGAGAAATTAACCGGTTAATTTCTATGAAAAGCGTGAGGTGAAGTCTGTTCATACAGGCCTTCTCTATCCGCATGATCAACGCTCGGGGTGTGCGTCGTACTTATAGTCGCCATGAATTCAAAGAGCATGTACACGCAATCTTTAAATGCAGTTAATACAGCAACAAAATTGGCTCCAACTTTTGAGCTACCTGTAGGTATCTGCTTTAATTCAAAACAATTTCTGTGGCACCGCTTTACTCACTTATGCCAACCTGAATTCAGCCTGTTTTGAAGCAAGTTAAACCGTTACGGCCTATGCAAATATTTTGTTTGCTACAGGGTAGGCCTTCCAGGTTATTTTATGTAGCAGGGGCGAAAATCTGATATCAACCTTGGAGGGGACAATTACATGACATTTTCTGAAGAGCAATTCCTGAGGGGGACACCAAAAGTAGTGCTGTAACACACAGCCTACGTTGTAATATGGTAAATGTATATTGAGGAACCAAAGAAATAAGGTGTTTGCCGTACTCCTAACTACCGGTACCCAAAACTACACAACTAATCACAACAGCAATACCATTGCCTTTAACAGATCTTAGTTCAGTCACCAGTGTAAGTTGAGAGTGGGGGTATCCATGGCATTTTCCAATTATGTTCCTATTTTACAAGTCCAAAAAATGGAGAACCTTTCATAATGTTGCCAAACAAAGACTCAACAAACTTACCTGAGACTCCCTGTCTCTGCCAGTCTGTCCCCAGCTCTGCCGTCTGTGTGCCATCTGTTGCCTGCTCTGCCTAATGACATCATTGTGAAACATTTTCATTAGCATTTCACTTCTTTCTTATGAACATTTTATCAACTAGTCTTTGAGATATTAGGCTACTAGGGTTCTTACTTTGCATTTTGGTGTACTGAAAAATACTCTGATGTCCGTCTTTTTTCTGCCATTTTTCTACCTGGCTGGCCACACACACACACACACACACACACACACACACACACACACACACACACACACACACACACACACACACACACACACACACACACACACACACACACACACACAGTGTGTAGGTTATTTACAGTAGGAGATGGGCTTCTATCATATCTTCTATCATTCTATATGGGCTTCGATCTAAAAGGTAGCTAGCAAATGTGAAACGGATTGCAGTGACAAGAGTTGACAGCTGTATGAGTTCACCATTTACACAACATATGCTGCAACCTTTTGTAATTTTAACCGTTTGTTTCATATTGGCTGGCTTCCAACAATAGCTGAATTTGCAAAGCTAGCGAGCACAAATTCCGTTTCAGTGGTGTTTGCTATAATCTTTGCTACCCGGGTTAAATAAAGGTGAAATAAAATAAATAAAAGTTCCCTTGCGACAATTTAGCTTTTGCAACGAGACCATTACATATATTTAAGACAATGGTAGAAGAGAGTGTAGTTCTGTTCAGTTTGGACTTCAGTTTATCGCTAACCTTATCACAGGGACTTTGAAGCACTAACTTACATTGCTGATCTTGGAATAAATTGACGATAGCAAAGATTCCATCTTTGACGACGCCACATAAATGGAATAGGTACTAGCTAGCTTAATAGTTAATATTTGCGCGCTAGCTCTGCAAATTCAGCTAGTGTGTGTGTGTGTGTGAACCCTGCCAACATAAAACAAATCATTGCTATGGCGCGATTGACTGGATTAACCTCATGTCAGTCACGTGCATTGAGTGCCTTTCAGACAGTAGATATGAACCCTCTGTTACCTTGCCAACTAAGGAACTGGCAGTGGATCAAACCATTGTGAGGCAAAGGGTGGGGGGTCGCAATTTTTTTTGAAACTTAAAAAAGCTCTATTAACCTCTTGGGGCTAGGTGGGACGCTAGCGTGCCACCCGTCGTGCACTCCATCAACAGCAGGTGCATTTCAAGAGCGGCAAATTTGAATCCAAATAAATGTCAAAATTCAAATTTTTCAAAAATACAACTATTTTACACCATTTGAAAGATAAACATCTCCTTAATCTAACCACGTTTTACGATTTCAAAAAGGTTTTACGGCGAAAGCATAAATTTAGAGTATGTTAGGACAGTACATTTACAAGAGTTGTGTGTAATGTTTTGTCAAGTCAAAGACAGGGTCACCAAAACCATAAAACCAGCTAAAATGATGCACTAACCTTTTACAATCTCCATCAGATGACACTCCTAGGACATTATGTTAGACAATGCATGCATTTTTAGTTCTATCAAGTTCATATTTATATCCAAAAACAGCGTTTTACTATGGCATTGATGTTGAGGAAATCGTTTCCCTCCAATAACCGGCAGTCAAGTCAGCGTAACAAATTAAATAATTAAAATTAGAAAACATTGGTAAAATATTATATTGTCATTTAAAGAATTATAGATTTACATCTCTTGAACGCAATCAACTTGCCAGATTTAAAAATAACCTTACTGGGAAATCACACTTTGCAATAATCTGAGCACTGCGCCCAGAAAAATACGCGTTGCGATACAGACTAGACGTCATGTTGGGGAGATCTAAAATCGAAAATACTATGTAAATAATCCATTACCTTTGATTCTCTTCATCAGATGTCACTTCCAGGTATCACAGGTCCATAACGAATGTCGTTTTGTTCAAAAAAGCTCATCATTTATGTCCAAAAATCTCCGTCTCGTTAGCACATGATGTAAGCCAGCCGGACTTCTCGTCATGAACGAGGGGAAAAAATATATTTCCGTTCGTTCAAACATGTCAAACGTTGTATAGCATAAATCATTAGGGCCTTTTTTAACCAGAACATGAATAATATTCAAGGTGGACGAATGCATACTCTTTTATAACGTATTGGAACGAGGGTACCCAACATGAACTCGCGCGCCAGGTGTCTAATGGGACATCATCGTTCCATGGCTCTTGTTCGGTCAGATCTCCCTCCAGAAGACTCAAAACACTTTGTAAAGGCTGGTGACATCTAGTGGAAGCAATAGGAAGTGCCAAAATATTCCTAAACCCCTGTGTTTTTCAATGGGATAGGTTTAAAGTCAATACAACACATCAGGTATCCACTTCCTGTCAGAAAATGTCTCAGGGTTTTGCCTGCCAAATGAGTTCTGTTATACTCACAGACATCATTCAAACAGTTTTGGAAACTTTAGAGTGTTTTCTATCCATATATAATAAGTATATGCATATTCTAGTTACTGGGTAGGATTAGTAACCAGATTAAATCGGGTACATTTTTTTTATCCAGACGTGCAAATGCTGCCCCCTAGACCCAACAGGTTAAGTGTCTATAATCAGCACAATTGCTTTCATTGCGTATTATTCATATTATTTAAATTACAGAGTTATGTTTACAGTGATATATTGGGGGGGACAAATCATATTTTTCCCAGGATGGGGGGGTCGTGTACCCCCCGTCCCCCCTGGGATTTCCGCCCCTGTTATGTAGCCTACGTTTGTGTATTGAATGTTATTCTACATTTGTTTGTCTGGGTCTTGAGAATCAGTTACCCTTTCTGACCAAGTCTGTAAAATAATGCGAGAACTGGGGGTATTTTGTCTTGAATAAAAGTAATAACGGAGAAGAATGGCAGGGTCTTGACAAGTTAATTTGATTGTGTAGGCTCACGTTTAATTTATGCTGTGACTAAATGAATATTAACTTGATAATGTACTTTATTGCTGGAGAACAGATGCAATAGGTAGGCCTGAGAAGATTTGATGTAAATATAGCCGAAGAATGGCACATGATAAACTGCGGGTTTAGATTCACGTGCAATTGATCAACTGCGGCGCTATCCATTGTGCTGAATCTCCGCTACAGCGTAACTGTTAGATTATCAGAGATTCAGATTTGTTTCCTCTGACAAAATCATCACAATAACCGAAGTATAAACAGCCACAACCTTCCCAAATTCCCTTGATAGCCAGGTGTAAGGGGAGAGGAAAGGACCGAAATGCATCTTTCAGTGAAAGGTAGGCTACTGTAATAACCTCATATTTGACCCGTCGGCCAACAGTGCCTCATAGACCGGTTAAAACTAGGCTACATCAATGAAATAGTGTGGTGACTTTGAGTTGATTAAATAGCAACAAATACAAGAACCCATTAGTGTATATTTCTCCATGTAGAGTGTTATAATCATGTTGGATTTTATTCGCTGCTTAACACCCTGCATCCCACAGCCTGCTTGCTTCTGAAGCTAAGCAGGGTTGGTCCTGGTCAGTCCCTAGATTGGAGACCAGTTGCTGCTGGAAGTGGTGTTGGAGGGCCAGTAGGAGTCACTCTTTCCTCTGGTCTAAAATAATATCCCAGGGCAGTGATTGGGGACATGTGCTGTCTTTCGGGTGGGACGTTAAACAGGTGTCCTGACTCTCTGTGGTCACTAAAGATCCCATGGCACTTATTGTTAGAGTAGGGGTGTTAACCCTGGTGTCCTGGCTAAATTCCCAATCTGGCCCTCATACCATCACGGTCACCTAATCATCCCAAGCTTACTATTGGCTCATTCACCCGCCCCATCCCCTGTAACTATTCCCCAGGTCATTGCTGTAAATGAGAATGTGTTCTCAGTCAACTTACCTGGTTAAATAAAACATATGCTTCTAAATAGCACTTTCGGTTTGAACGGGAAGCCTGGTAATTTCTTGCAATTTCCTCAGGAAGGAAAATTGGTAGGTTCTCTGGAAAAGATATGTCTCTACATGACCAATGAGGCCTACCCTCCTCCCCCAGCCATTGGGATGAACTTTGCGGGACCCCCATCCGAATACTCTACCAGGTACGGACGAGACATGGAGACAACTGTTCCTTTAATGTTTTGTACTCGTCTCATTAAAAATGGATTCATACTAAAGACTAGGTCAGAATACATTTGGACTCCCTCGCTCTTTGTCTTTCCCTCTCAAATCAACTCTTTACCGTGAAATGCTTGCTTACGAGCCCACCCCAACGATGCAGAGAACAAAACTATAGAATATATATATATATATATACTACCAATCAAAAGTTTGGACACACCTACTTATTCAAAGGTTTTTCTTTATTTTGACTATTTTCTACATTGTAAAATAATAGTGAAGAACTCAAAACTATGAAATAACACATATGGAATCATGTAGTAACCAAAAAAGTGTTAAACATATCAAAATCTATTTTATATTTATATAGACTCTTCAATGTAGCCACCCTTTGCATTCTCTCAACCAGCTTCACCTGGATTGCTTTTCCAAAAGGACAGATTTCCACCGGTCTAATGTCCATTGCTGGTGTTTCTTGGCCCAAGCAAGTCTCTTCTTCTTATTGGTGTCCTTTAGTAGTGGTTTCTTTGCAGCAATTTGACCATGAAGGCCTGATTCACGTAGTCTCCTCTGAACAGTTGATGTTGAGATGTGTCTGTTACTTGAACTTTACAGCAGAGGTAACTCTGGGTCTTCCTTTCCTGTGGCGGTCCTCATGAGAGACATAGCGCTTGATGGATTTTGCAACTTCACTTGAAGAAACATTCAAAGTTCTTGAAATTTTCCGGATTGACTGAACTTCATGTCTTAAAATAATAATAGACTTTTGTTTCTCTTTGCTTATTTGAGCTGTTCTTGCCATGATATGGACTTGGTATTTTACCAAATAGGGCTATCTTCTGTATACCACCCCTACCTTGTCACAAAACAAGTGATTGGCTCAAACGCACTAAGAAGGAAATAAATTCCACAAATTAAATTTGAACAAGGCACACCTGTTAATTGAAATGCATTCCAGGTGAGTACCTCATGAAGCTGGTTGAGTGAATGCCAAGAGTGTGCAAAGCTGTCATCAAGGCAAAGGGTGGCTACTTTTAAAAATCTCAAATCTCAAATATATTTTGATTTGTTTAACACTTTTTTGGTTACTTCAGGATTCCTTATGTGTTATTTCATACTTTTGATGTTCTACAATGTAGAAAATTGTAAAAAATAAATAAAGAAACCCTGGAATGAGTAGGTGTGTCCAAACTTTTGACTGGTACTGTATATATTGTAACACGAGGAATAAAATACCCAAGAATAAAGCTATATACAAGGAGTACCAGTTCCAGATCAGTGTGCAGGGGTACGAGGTATTTGAAGTAGATATGTACAAGAAGGCAGGGTAAAGTGACTAGGCATCAGGATAGATAATAATAATAATAATAATAGCAAAATAAAGAACAGAGCAGCAGCTACAAATGATGAGTGTAAAGGTGTGTGTTTGTGAGAGTGTGTAATGTGTATGCATGTGTGTTTGGGTTGTGTCGGTTTGTGTGTGTGTTTGTGTGTGTGTGTGTGTGTCGGAGTGTGAATGTAGTGTGTGTGAGTGTGCATATGCTTTGTATACAGTCTAGTGATTGTGCTTAGGGTCAGAGCAAGACCCTTTAACTTTTTGAGGATGCGAGTGCCCATGCCAAATATTTCAGCATCCTGGCGCGTCCTCTTCACGACTGTGCGGGTGTGTGTGGACCATGTTAAGTCGCCAAGGAACAGCCCTGTTGATGTGGATGGGGACGTGCTCTCACCTCTTGCTCCTGTAGACCACGATCAGCTCCTTGCTCTTACTGGCATTGATGGAGAGGTTGTCCTGGCACCACAATGCCAAGTCTCTGACCTCTCATCGCCTTCGTGTCGTCAGCAAACTTGACACACTGGGTCCCGAAACACTGGGTCCCAACCCACTGGCTCCAACCTCCTGTCTCCAACCCTCTGGATCCAATCTCTATCTCTTCATTACTTGGTTATGAAAACCCCCTGGCCCCAAAGCACTGGCCCAACCTCTCTTCATTACTTTTTAAGGCAGACAGGTCCAGAGGGTGCGCCCCTGGCTGTCCCTCACGTCTAGATCCAGCAGAGACTGAACCAGGACCTCCATAGCATGGTGGTGGCCGTGGTACGCCTGAATAGAAAGACAAACACAGTCTCAAGCAAAGTCCAGTGGTACGCCTGAATAGATATATAATCAATGTCCTATAGTAGACCAGTGGTACGCCTGAACAGAAATACAGTGCTAGACCTCTAAAGTAGACCAGAGTCTTTCAATCGGGAGCCCATTTTTGCTCCCGCCCAGCATCAACATCGGAGGTCCCTGCCAAGCGTGGGATTGAGAAACAAACACTCTACTTCTCCTCTGAGGTTGATTAACTCAAATGGCAAAATAAGGAAATCATCCTCATCATCACTGTGTAGAATATGCATGTATTTTACACGAATCGGGAATAGATAGGAATTTGGTGTGTGAGTCTGGCACTTACCAACTGGCACTTACCACATCTAAAGGTGTTTCACTTGCAATCTGGAAAAAGAACATCAAGAGTGACGATGCGTCCACGACAAACATGCAGCCACACCTTAAAACCTACTGTTGGGTTCTGAGAATATGAAATATACTAATTCATGTCACTGAGGGAGAGAGCTTAATGTATAACGTTTACATTATGTCAGGTTAGGGGTCACATCCACTTGAATGTCCTTCATATGACGAACCTCCTACAGAGCAAATGAGGAAAATATGATATATTATGATTTATGTTAGTAACAATACAATATGGGAATTTTATCCCAAAGCTACCTACAGCTAACATATATATATTTAAGTATGTGATCTATGTAAATAAATAAATATATCACAGCTGTAAAACTGTATGGTGGAGGCCTACCCATTTCCCAGGAGCATTGGAAAAAGTGGATTTGGGTACAGTGTTTATTTCCCCCTAATATCTTTGAAGATTCTGAGACCATTAGGGTTAAACATTACAGATATAAATGCAATATATGGAGTAGAAAAGATTGCCTGCCCACCAAAGAATCAACATATGTTCTACATGGTCTATTTCTATCTGAATGTAACACCTCAATCAAGCTTGTTAATTGATCGTTAAGTCATGTTTGTCAGGTAAACGGTCATTAGTGGCCTATATAAGCCTCATACAGGCCATGGGAAGACATTACCTGTTGATAACACAGACTATTCTCATGATCATGGGAGGTGTGAGAGAATTGCTGCTCTTTGTGATGACTGTGGGGGTTGTCAAAGGTTGGTTCACTAACGTTTTATTTGGATTGAAGGGATTTGTTTGGGAAATATGCTTAACTTTATAAGTTGGAGATTCAAATTTGACTGTCTGTTTCTTCCGCATTGGTCATCTATTATTAATATATGTAGCTATTTTGTGTGAACTCAACTTCTGTCAACACTTTCTCCTCAGTTTCTTGTTACCCTGTTGGAAAGTCCCAGAAGCAAGATCAAGTCTCTCTGCAGAGGAGACTTGGAGGTAAGTGTTTCTTTCCACAACCCTTCTAGCTATGTTCTTTGTCACTGTCTATGGTGCTGCTGTGTTTGACACTCATTCAACACCATAGAGTAACTCAGTCTAAATAACGTTGTCAAAGCCTTTGATTTGGTAATTTTGCTTGTGTACCTTAACCTACGTTTTTCAGAGCTGTCATCAAATGACGTCTCCATTGAGCATGCCCTGGCCTTGCTCCGATCCATAGGGTCTGACGCTAAACAAGACAGAGAAGGTACGGCCTGAAACATATACTTTGAAAACTGTTGGGTTCAACATTCGACTGGCAATTCGGCCTAGACCGTGTGGAACAGATGTGTTGCTGTAGAATACCCAACTGTTCCTTTTGTTTTTTCTATAGAGTATTTAGAGACTAACGAAGTAGAATCCCAAGCTTCTCCAAACCATGGTAGCTCTCAGGCAAATGATGCCCTGTCCTCTGAGGAGAAGCTGAGGCGCATGTCCTCTGACGACGCTGCGACTGGCCCGTCTGACGACGCTACCTCTGAAGCTGCGACTGGCCCGTCTGACGACGCTACCTCTGAAGCTGCGACTGGCCCGTCTGACGACGCTACCTCTGAAGCTGCGACTGGCCCGTCTGACGACGCTACCTCTGAAGCTGCGACTGGCCCGTCTGACGACGCTACCTCTGAAGCTGCGACTGGCCCGTCTGACGACGCTACCTCTGAAGCTGCGACTGGCCCGTCTGACGACGCTACCTCTGAAGCTGCGACTGGCCCGTCTGACGACGCTACCTCTGAAGCTGCGACTGGCCCGTCTGACGACGCTACCTCTGAAGCTGCGACTGGCCCGTCTGACGACGCTACCTCTGAAGCTGCGACTGGCCCGTCTGACGACGCTACCTCTGAAGCTGCGACTGGCCCGTCTGACGACGCTACCTCTGAAGCTGCGACTGGCCCGTCTGACGACGCTACCTCTGAAGCTGCGACTGGCCCGTCTGACGACGCTACCTCTGAAGCTGCGACTGGCCCGTCTGACGACGCTACCTCTGAAGCTGCGACTGGCCCGTCTGACGACGCTACCTCTGAAGCTGCGACTGGCCCGTCTGACGACGCTACCTCTGAAGCTGCGACTGGCCCGTCTGACGACGCTACCTCTGAAGCTGCGACTGGCCCGTCTGACGACGCTACCTCTGAAGCTGCGACTGGCCCGTCTGACGACGCTACCTCTGAAGCTGCGACTGGCCCGTCTGACGACGCTACCTCTGAAGCTGCGACTGGCCCGTCTGACGACGCTACCTCTAAGGAACTGTTCACCGCTTCATCGGAGCCCCCGTTGACCACAAACATGGATATCTGACGTGGGACATGGTGCTCGGGGTCCATGCAAGAGTTCATGGGTACTCTAGTCCAGGTTGTCTGTGTGTGTAACTGCATTTGCTTGTTTTGGCTCAATTAAACATTAACTGTAATACTTGTGTCCTCAGTATTGTTTTGGCGGTTCCTACTTGGCAACATTTATTTTGCATTATAACCATGCTTTGGCCTCAGCAATATATTAATACTTTGACCCCTGTGTTTAAGCTACATTTGCTCAGTGTTGGTCAATTTATGCTAGTAGCATCACATGATGTGGAATGGGTTCTAGTTCATTTTAACTTGATGGTTGTGGAACACAGTGTCTGGGGTTGGTACATATGAGGATGTTGCTAGAATCGGGGTTTCAGTGCTAACTAATATCACGGTTGTCAACTTGCATTTAAATTACTCTGCTGGGTGTCTTCTCTCCTGACTGACTTGGTTTCCTATTAGTGAATGCTTACATGTGAAACCAGCTCTCGTCTCATTAGCCCATCGTTTTGGCGGTTGGTCTTCATATCCCAGTGACAATCCAAACTTTCAGGTTAAATAAGTCAATGCTAACCTGCTTTAGCTGGCAGGCTGCTATCAGGTCCTAGCTCTCCCAGAGTTGCTTGTAGCGCCTCTAACCTAGGGTTTGATGGGGGGGAACAGTTTTACCAGGATTTCCCACCCACTCCGATTACATGGGAGAAATTAACCGGTTAATTTCTATGAAAAGCGTGAGGTGAAGTCTGTTCATACAGGCCTTCTCTATCCGCATGATCAACGCTCGGGGTGTGCGTCGTACTTATAGTCGCCATGAATTCAAAGAGCATGTACACGCAACCTTTAAATGCAGTTAATACAGCAACAAAATTGGCTCCAACTTTTGAGCTACCGGTAGGTATCTGCTTTAATTGAAAACAATTTCTGTGGCACCGCTTTACTCACTTATGCCAACCTGAATTCAGCCTGTTTTGAAGCAAGTTAAACCGTTACGGCCTATGCAAATATTTTGTTTGCTACAGGGTAGGCCTTCCAGGTTATTTTATGTAGCAGGGGCGAAAATCTGATATCAACTTTGGAGGGGACAATTACATGACATTTTCTGAAGAGCAATTCCTGAGGGGGACACCAAAAGTAGTGCTGTAACACACAGCCTACGTTGTAATATGGTAAATGTATATTGAGGAACCAAAGAAATAAGGTGTTTGCCGTACTCCTAACTACCGGTACCCAAAACTACACAACTAATCACAACAGCAATACCATTGCCTTTAACAGATCTTAGTTCAGTCACCAGTGTAAGTTGAGAGTGGGGGTATCCATGGCATTTTCCAATTATGTTCCTATTTTACAAGTCAAAAAAATGGAGAACCTTTCATAATGTTGCCAAACAAAGACTCAACAAACTTACCTGAGACTCCCTGTCTCTGCCAGTCTGTCCCCAGCTCTGCCGTCTGTGTGCCATCTGTTGCCTGCTCTGCCTAATGACATCATTGTGAAACATTTTCATTAGCATTTCACTTCTTTCTTATGAACATTTTATCAACTAGTCTTTGAGATATTAGGCTACTAGGGTTCTTACTTTGCATTTTGGTGTACTGAAAAATACTCTGTCTTTTTTCTGCCATTTTTCTACCTGGCTGGCCACACACACACACACACAGTGTGTAGGTTATTTACAGTAGGAGATGGGCTTCTATCATATCTTCTATCATTCTATATGGGCTTCGATCTAAAAGGTAGCTAGCAAATGTGAAACGGATTACAGTGACAAGAGTTGACAGCTGTATGAGTTCACCATTTACACAACATATGCTGCAACCTTTTGTAATTTTAACCGTTTGTTTCATATTGGCTGGCTTCCAACAATAGCTGAATTTGCAAAGCTAGCGAGCACAAATTCCGTTTCAGTGGTGTTTGCTATAATCTTTGCTACCCGGGTTAAATAAAGGTGAAATAAAATAAATAAAAGTTCCCTTGCGACAATTTAGCTTTTGCAACGAGACCATTACATATATTTAAGACAATGGTAGAAGAGAGTGTAGTTCTGTTCAGTTTGGACTTCAGTTTATTGCTAACCTTATCACAGGGACTTTGAAGCACTAACTTACATTGCTGATCTTGGAATAAATTGACGATAGCAAAGATTCCATCTTTGACGACGCCACATAAATGGAATAGGTACTAGCTAGCTTAATAGTTAATATTTGCGCGCTAGCTCTGCAAATTCAGCTAGTGTGTGTGTGTGTGTGTGAACCCTGCCAACATAAAACAAATCATTGCTATGGCGCGATTGACTGGATTAACCTCATGTCAGTCACGTGCATTGAGTGCCTTTCAGACAGTAGATACGAACCCTCTGTTACCTTGCCAACTAAGGAACTGGCAGTGGATCAAACCATTGTGAGGCAAAGGGTGGGGGGTCGCAATCTTTTGAAACTTAAAAAAGCTCTATTAAGTGTCTATAATCAGCACAATTGCTTTCATTGCGTATTATTCATATTATTTAAATTACAGAGTTATGTTTACAGTGATATATTGGGGGGGACAAATCATATTTTTCCCAGGATGGGGGGGTCGTGTACCCCCCGTCCCCCCTGGGATTTCCACCCCTGTTATGTAGCCTACGTTTGTGTATTGAATGTTATTCTACATTTGTTTGTCTGGGTCTTGAGAATGAGTTACCCTTTCTGACCAAGTCTGTAAAATAATGCGAGAACTGGGGGTATTTTGTCTTGAATAAAAGTAATAACGGAGAAGAATGGCAGGGTCTTGACAAGTTAATTTGATTGTGTAGGCTCACGTTTAATTTATGCTGTGACTAAATGAATATTAACTTGATAATGTACTTTATTGCTGGAGAACAGATGCAATAGGTAGGCCTGAGAAGATTTGATGTAAATATAGCCGAAGAATGGCACATGATAAACTGCGGGTTTAGATTCACGTGCAATTGATCAACTGCGACGCTATCCATTGTGCTGAATCTCCACTACAGCGTAACTGTTAGATTATCAGAGATTCAGATTTGTTTCCTCTGACAAAATCATCACAATAACCGAAGTATAAACAGCCACAACCTTCCCAAATTCCCTTGATAGCCAGGTGTAAGGGGAGAGGAAAGGACCGAAATGCATCTTTCAGTGAAAGGTAGGCTACTGTAATAACCTCATATTTGACCCGTCGGCCAACAGTGCCTCATAGACCGGTTAAAACTAGGCTACATCAATGAAATAGTGTGGTGACTTTGAGTTGATTAAATAGCAACAAATACAAGAACCCATTAGTGTATATTTCTCCATGTAGAGTGTTATAATCATGTTGGATTTTATTCGCTGCTTAACACCCTGCATCCCACAGCTGGCTTGCTTCTGAAGCTAAGCAGGGTTGGTCCTGGTCAGTCCCTAGATTGGAGACCAGTTGCTGCTGGAAGTGGTGTTGGAGGGCCAGTAGGAGTCACTCTTTCCTCTGGTCTAAAATAATATCCCAGGGCAGTGATTGGGGACATGTGCTGTCTTTCGGGTGGGACGTTAAACAGGTGTCCTGACTCTCTGTGGTCACTAAAGATCCCATGGCACTTATTGTTAGAGTAGGGGTGTTAACCCTGGTGTCCTGGCTAAATTCCCAATCTGGCCCTCATACCATCACGGTCACCTAATCATCCCAAGCTTACTATTGGCTCATTCACCCGCCCCATCCCCTGTAACTATTCCCCAGGTCATTGCTGTAAATGAGAATGTGTTCTCAGTCAACTTACCTGGTTAAATAAAACATATGCTTCTAAATAGCACTTTCGGTTTGAACGGGAAGCCTGGTAATTTCTTGCAATTTCCTCAGGAAGGAAAATTGGTAGGTTCTCTGGAAAAGATATGTCTCTACATGACCAATGAGGCCTACCCTCCTCCCCCAGCCATTGGGATGAACTTTGCGGGACCCCCACCCGAATACTCTACCAGGTACGGACGAGACATGGAGACAACTGTTCCTTTAATGTTTTGTACTCGTCTCATTAAAAATGGATTCATACTAAAGACTAGGTCAGAATACATTTGGACTCCCTCGCTCTTTGTCTTTCCCTCTCAAATCAACTCTTTACCGTGAAATGCTTGCTTACGAGCCCACCCCAACGATGTAGAGAACAAAACTATAGAATATATATATATATATATATATATATATATATATATATATATATATAGTACCAATCAAAAGTTTGGACACACCTACTTATTCAAAGGTTTTTCTTTATTTTGACTATTTTCTACATTGTAAAATAGTAGTGAAGAACTCAAAACTATGAAATAACACATATGGTATCATGTAGTAACCAAAAAAGTGTTAAACATATCAAAATCTATTTTATATTTATATAGACTTCAATGTAGCCACCCTTTGCACACTCTTGGCATTCTCTCAACCAGCTTCACCTGGATTGCTTTTCCAAAAGGACAGATTTCCACCGGTCTAATGTCCATTGCTGGTGTTTCTTGGCCCAAGCAAGTCTCTTCTTCTTATTGGTGTCCTTTAGTAGTGGTTTCTTTGCAGCAATTTGACCATGAAGGCCTGATTCACGTAGTCTCCTCTGAACAGTTGATGTTGAGATGTGTCTGTTACTTGAACTTTACAGCAGAGGTAACTCTGGGTCTTCCTTTCCTGTGGCGGTCCTCATGAGAGACATAGCGCTTGATGGATTTTGCAACTGCACTTGAAGAAACATTTAAAGCTCTTGAAATTTTCCGGATTGACTGAACTTCATGTCTTAAAATAATAATAGACTTTTGTTTCTCTTTGCTTATTTGAGCTGTTCTTGCCATGATATGGACTTGGTATTTTACCAAATAGGGCTATCTTCTGTATACCACCCCTACCTTGTCACAAAACAAGTGATTGGCTCAAACGCACTAAGAAGGAAATAAATTCCACAAATTAACTTTGAACAAGGCACACCTGTTAATTAAAATGCATTCCAGGTGAGTACCTCATGAAGCTGGTTGAGTGAATGCCAAGAGTGTGCAAAGCTGTCATCAAGGCAAAGGGTGGCTACTTTGAAGAATCTCAAATATAAAATATATTTTGATTTGTTTAACACTTTTTTGGTTACTTCAGGATTCCTTATGTGTTATTTCATACTTTTGATGTTCTACAATGTAGAAAATTGTAAAAAAAATAAAGAAACCCTGGAATGAGTAGGTGTGTCCAAACTTTTGACTGGTACTGTATATATTGTAACACGAGGAATAAAATACCCAAGAATAAAGCTATATACAAGGAGTACAGGTTCCAGATCAGTGTGCAGGGGTACGAGGTATTTGAAGTAGATATGTACAAGAAGGCTGGGTAAAGTGACTAGGCATCAGGATTGATAATAATAATAATAATAGCAAAATAAAGAACAGAGCAGCAGCTGCAAATGATGAGTGTAAAGGTGTGTGTTTGTGAGAGTGTGTAATGTGGATGCATGTGTGTTTGGGTTGTGTGTGTGTGTGTGTGTGTGTGTGTGTGTGTGTGTGTGTGTGTGTGTGTGTGTGTGTGTGTGTGTGTGTGTGTGTGTGTGTGTGTGTGTGTGTGTGTGTGTGTGTGTGTGTGGGAGTGTGAATGTAGTGTGTGTGAGTGTGCATATGCTTTGTATACAGTCTAGTGATTGTGCGTAGGGTCAGAGCAAGACCCTTTAACTTTTTGAGGATGCGAGTGCCCATGCCACGACTGTGCGGGTGTGTGTGGACCATGTTAGGTCGCCAAGGAACAGCCCTGTTGATGTGGATGGGGACGTGCTCTCCCCTCTTGCTCCTGTAGACCACGATCAGCTCCTTGGTCTTACTGGCATTGAGGGAGAGGTTGTCCTGGCACCACAATGCCATGTCTCTGACCTCTCATCGCCTTCGTGTCGTCAGCAAACTTGACACACTGGGTCCCGACACACTGGGTCCCAACCCACTGGCTCCAACCTCCTGTCTCCAACCCTCTGGATCCAATCTCCATCTCTTCATTACTTGGTTATGAAAACCCCCTGGCCCCAAAGCACTGGCCCAACCTCTCTTCATTACTTTCTAAGGCAGACAGGTCCAGAGGGTGCGCCCTGGCTGTCCCTCACGTCTAGATCCAGCAGAGACTGAACCAGGAACTCCATAGCATGGTGGTGGCCGTGGTACGCCTGAATAGAAAGACAAACACAGTCTCAAGCAAAGTCCAGTGGTACGCCTGAATCGATATATAATCAATGTCCTATAGTAGACCAGTGGTACGCCTGAACAGAAATACAGTGCTAGACCTCTAAAGTAGACCAGAGTCTTTCAATCGGGAGCCCATTTTTGCTCCCGCCCAGCATCAACATCGGAGGTCCCTGCCAAGCGTGTGATTGAGAAACAAACACTCTACTTCTCCTCTGAGGTTGATTAACTCAAATGGCAAAATAAGGAAATCATCCTCATCATCACTGTGTAGAATATGCATGTATTTTACACGAATCAGGAATAGATAGGAATTTGGTGTGTGAGTCTGTCTGGACAGTCAACTTCCTGTGGAAAATCAACACCATGTCTGCTTCCCAGATAGCACCCTATTCCCTATGTAGTGAACTACTTTTGATCAGGGCCTATAAGGATCTGGTCAAAAGTAGTGTACTAAATAGGGAATAGGGTGCCATTTGTCATATGGAGACCACTACAGGAGCAGGTAGGCTTTACTCACAGCGAGGTGTAGAGGGCTGATGGGAGCTCTGACATCAAAGTCGTTCAGGATGTCTGTCCCTGAGCTTTCAATTAGTTGAGGAAAGACAAGGACGGCCAGTTCAGACTTGTAACATATTTACTTGGAAGGTTAGTCTAGTAGCATGTGTAACATGGTAAATCTCAGTGACCAGCCCCTGCAGACATACTGGGGTGTTGCATCCATACCTTAAACAAGCAAGTGTGAGGAAAAGTTACCAACTGGCACTTACCACATCTAAAGGTGTTTCACTTGCAATCTGGAAAAAGAACATCAAGAGTGACGATGCGTCCACGACAAACATGCAGCCACACCTTAAAACCTACTGTTGGGTTCTGAGAATATGAAATATACTAATTCATGTCACTGAGGGAGAGAGCTTAATGTATAACGTTTACATTATGTCAGGTTAGGGGTCACATCCACTTGAATGTCCTTCATATGACGAACCTCCTACAGAGCAAATGAGGAAAATATGATATATTATGATTTATGTTAGTAACAATACAATATGGGAATTTTATCCCAAAGCTACCTACAGCTAACATATATATATTTAAGTATGTGATCTATGTAAATAAATAAATATATCACAGCTGTAAAACTGTATGGTGGAGGCCTACCCATTTCCCAGGAGCATTGGAAAAAGTGGATTTGGGTACAGTGTTTATTTCCCCCTAATATCTTTGAAGATTCTGAGACCATTAGGGTTAAACATTACAGATATAAATGCAATATATGGAGTAGAAAAGATTGCCTGCCCACCAAAGAATCAACATATGTTCTACATGGTCTATTTCTATCTGAATGTAACACCTCAATCAAGCTTGTTAATTGATCGTTAAGTCATGTTTGTCAGGTAAACGGTCATTAGTGGCCTATATAAGCCTCATACAGGCCATGGGAAGACATTACCTGTTGATAACACAGACTATTCTCATGATCATGGGAGGTGTGAGAGAATTGCTGCTCTTTGTGATGACTGTGGGGGTTGTCAAAGGTTGGTTCACTAACGTTTTATTTGGATTGAAGGGATTTGTTTGGGAAATATGCTTAACTTTATAAGTTGGAGATTCAAATTTGACTGTCTGTTTCTTCCGCATTGGTCATCTATTATTAATATATGTAGCTATTTTGTGTGAACTCAACTTCTGTCAACACTTTCTCCTCAGTTTCTTGTTACCCTGTTGGAAAGTCCCAGAAGCAAGATCAAGTCTCTCTGCAGAGGAGACTTGGAGGTAAGTGTTTCTTTCCACAACCCTTCTAGCTATGTTCTTTGTCACTGTCTATGGTGCTGCTGTGTTTGACACTCATTCAACACCATAGAGTAACTCAGTCTAAATAACGTTGTCAAAGCCTTTGATTTGGTAATTTTGCTTGTGTACCTTAACCTACGTTTTTCAGAGCTGTCATCAAATGACGTCTCCATTGAGCATGCCCTGGCCTTGCTCCGATCCATAGGGTCTGACGCTAAACAAGACAGAGAAGGTACGGCCTGAAACATATACTTTGAAAACTGTTGGGTTCAACATTCGACTGGCAATTCGGCCTAGACCGTGTGGAACAGATGTGTTGCTGTAGAATACCCAACTGTTCCTTTTGTTTTTTCTATAGAGTATTTAGAGACTAACGAAGTAGAATCCCAAGCTTCTCCAAACCATGGTAGCTCTCAGGCAAATGATGCCCTGTCCTCTGAGGAGAAGCTGAGGCGCATGTCCTCTGACGACGCTGCGACTGGCCCGTCTGACGACGCTACCTCTGAAGCTGCGACTGGCCCGTCTGACGACGCTACCTCTGAAGCTGCGACTGGCCCGTCTGACGACGCTACCTCTGAAGCTGCGACTGGCCCGTCTGACGACGCTACCTCTGAAGCTGCGACTGGCCCGTCTGACGACGCTACCTCTGAAGCTGCGACTGGCCCGTCTGACGACGCTACCTCTGAAGCTGCGACTGGCCCGTCTGACGACGCTACCTCTGAAGCTGCGACTGGCCCGTCTGACGACGCTACCTCTGAAGCTGCGACTGGCCCGTCTGACGACGCTACCTCTGAAGCTGCGACTGGCCCGTCTGACGACGCTACCTCTGAAGCTGCGACTGGCCCGTCTGACGACGCTACCTCTGAAGCTGCGACTGGCCCGTCTGACGACGCTACCTCTGAAGCTGCGACTGGCCCGTCTGACGACGCTACCTCTGAAGCTGCGACTGGCCCGTCTGACGACGCTACCTCTGAAGCTGCGACTGGCCCGTCTGACGACGCTACCTCTGAAGCTGCGACTGGCCCGTCTGACGACGCTACCTCTGAAGCTGCGACTGGCCCGTCTGACGACGCTACCTCTGAAGCTGCGACTGGCCCGTCTGACGACGCTACCTCTGAAGCTGCGACTGGCCCGTCTGACGACGCTACCTCTGAAGCTGCGACTGGCCCGTCTGACGACGCTACCTCTGAAGCTGCGACTGGCCCGTCTGACGACGCTACCTCTGAAGCTGCGACTGGCCCGTCTGACGACGCTACCTCTGAAGCTGCGACTGGCCCGTCTGACGACGCTACCTCTGAAGCTGCGACTGGCCCGTCTGACGACGCTACCTCTGAAGCTGCGACTGGCCCGTCTGACGACGCTACCTCTGAAGCTGCGACTGGCCCCCCGTCTGACGACGCTACCTCTGAAGCTGCGACTGGCCCCCCGTCTGACGACGCTACCTCTGAAGCTGCGACTGGCCCCCCGTCTGACGACGCTACCTCTGAAGCTGCGACTGGCCCCCCGTCTGACGACGCTACCTCTGAAGCTGCGACTGGCCCCCCGTCTGACGACGCTACCTCTGAAGCTGCGACTGGCCCCCCGTCTGACGACGCTACCTCTGAAGCTGCGACTGGCCCCCCGTCTGACGACGCTACCTCTGAAGCTGCGACTGGCCCCCCGTCTGACGACGCTACCTCTGAAGCTGCGACTGGCCCCCCGTCTGACGACGCTACCTCTGAAGCTGCGACTGGCCCCCCGTCTGACGACGCTACCTCTGAAGCTGCGACTGGCCCCCCGTCTGACGACGCTACCTCTGAAGCTGCGACTGGCCCCCCGTCTGACGACGCTACCTCTGAAGCTGCGACTGGCCCCCCGTCTGACGACGCTACCTCTGAAGCTGCGACTGGCCCCCCGTCTGACGACGCTACCTCTGAAGCTGCGACTGGCCCCCCGTCTGACGACGCTACCTCTGAAGCTGCGACTGGCCCCCCGTCTGACGACGCTACCTCTGAAGCTGCGACTGGCCCCCCGTCTGACGACGCTACCTCTGAAGCTGCGACTGGCCCCCCGTCTGACGACGCTACCTCTAAGGAACTGTTCACCGCTTCATCGGAGCCCCCGTTGACCACAAACATGGATATCTGACGTGGGACATGGTGCTCGGGGTCCATGCAAGAGTTCATGGGTACTCTAGTCCAGGTTGTCTGTGTGTGTAACTGCATTTGCTTGTTTTGGCTCAATTAAACATTAACTGTAATACTTGTGTCCTCAGTATTGTTTTGGCGGTTCCTACTTGGCAACATTTATTTTGCATTATAACCATGCTTTGGCCTCAGCAATATATTAATACTTTGACCCCTGTGTTTAAGCTACATTTGCTCAGTGTTGGTCAATTTATGCTAGTAGCATCACATGATGTGGAATGGGTTCTAGTTCATTTTAACTTGATGGTTGTGGAACACAGTGTCTGGGGTTGGTACATATGAGGATGTTGCTAGAATCGGGGTTTCAGTGCTAACTAATATCACGGTTGTCAACTTGCATTTAAATTACTCTGCTGGGTGTCTTCTCTCCTGACTGACTTGGTTTCCTATTAGTGAATGCTTACATGTGAAACCAGCTCTCGTCTCATTAGCCCATCGTTTTGGCGGTTGGTCTTCATATCCCAGTGACAATCCAAACTTTCAGGTTAAATAAGTCAATGCTAACCTGCTTTAGCTGGCAGGCTGCTATCAGGTCCTAGCTCTCCCAGAGTTGCTTGTAGCGCCTCTAACCTAGGGTTTGATGGGGGGGAACAGTTTTACCAGGATTTCCCACCCACTCCGATTACATGGGAGAAATTAACCGGTTAATTTCTATGAAAAGCGTGAGGTGAAGTCTGTTCATACAGGCCTTCTCTATCCGCATGATCAACGCTCGGGGTGTGCGTCGTACTTATAGTCGCCATGAATTCAAAGAGCATGTACACGCAACCTTTAAATGCAGTTAATACAGCAACAAAATTGGCTCCAACTTTTGAGCTACCGGTAGGTATCTGCTTTAATTCAAAACAATTTCTGTGGCACCGCTTTACTCACTTATGCCAACCTGAATTCAGCCTGTTTTGAAGCAAGTTAAACCGTTACGGCCTATGCAAATATTTTGTTTGCTACAGGGTAGGCCTTCCAGGTTATTTTATGTAGCAGGGGCGAAAATCTGATATCAACTTTGGAGGGGACAATTACATGACATTTTCTGAAGAGCAATTCCTGAGGGGGACACCAAAAGTAGTGCTGTAACACACAGCCTACGTTGTAATATGGTAAATGTATATTGAGGAACCAAAGAAATAAGGTGTTTGCCGTACTCCTAACTACCGGTACCCAAAACTACACAACTAATCACAACAGCAATACCATTGCCTTTAACAGATCTTAGTTCAGTCACCAGTGTAAGTTGAGAGTGGGGGTATCCATGGCATTTTCCAATTATGTTCCTATTTTACAAGTCCAAAAAATGGAGAACCTTTCATAATGTTGCCAAACAAAGACTCAACAAACTTACCTGAGACTCCCTGTCTCTGCCAGTCTGTCCCCAGCTCTGCCGTCTGTGTGCCATCTGTTGCCTGCTCTGCCTAATGACATCATTGTGAAACATTTTCATTAGCATTTCACTTCTTTCTTATGAACATTTTATCAACTAGTCTTTGAGATATTAGGCTACTAGGGTTCTTACTTTGCGTTTTGGTGTACTGAAAAATACTCTGATGTCCGTCTTTTTTCTGCCATTTTTCTACCTGGCTGGCCACACACACACACACACACACACACACACACACACACACACACACACACACACACACACACACACACACACACACACACACACACCACACACACACACACACACACACACACACACACACACACACACACACACACACACACACACACACACACACAGTGTGTAGGTTATTTACAGTAGGAGATGGGCTTCTATCATATCTTCTATCATTCTATATGGGCTTCGATCTAAAAGGTAGCTAGCAAATGTGAAACGGATTGCAGTGACAAGAGTTGACAGCTGTATGAGTTCACCATTTACACAACATATGCTGCAACCTTTTGTAATTTTAACCGTTTGTTTCATATTGGCTGGCTTCCAACAATAGCTGAATTTGCAAAGCTAGCGAGCACAAATTCCGTTTCAGTGGTGTTTGCTATAATCTTTGCTACCCGGGTTAAATACAGGTGAAATAAAATAAATAAATAAAAGTTCCCTTGCGACAATTTAGCTTTTGCAACGAGACCATTACATATATTTAAGACAATGGTAGAAGAGAGTGTAGTTCTGTTCAGTTTGGACTTCAGTTTATCGCTAACCTTATCACAGGGACTTTGAAGCACTAACTTACATTGCTGATCTTGGAATAAATTGACGATAGCAAAGATTCCATCTTTGACGACGCCACATAAATGGAATAGGTACTAGCTAGCTTAATAGTTAATATTTGCGCGCTAGCTCTGCAAATTCAGCTAGTGTGTGTGTGTGTGTGTGTGTGTGTGTGTGTACCCTGCCAACATAAAACAAAACATTGCAATGGCGCGATTGACTGGATTAACCTCATGTCAGTCACGTGCCTTTCAGACAGTAGATACGAACCCTCTGTTACCTTGCCAACTAAGGAACTGGCAGTGGATCAAACCATTGTGAGGCAAAGGGTGGGGGGTCGCAATCTTTTGAAACTGAAAAAAGCGCTATTAAGTGTCTATAATCAGCACAATTGCTTTCATTGCGTATTATTATTATTATTTAAATTACAGAGTAATGTTTACAGTGATATATTGGGGGGGAAAAATCATATTTTTCCCAGGATGGGGGGGTCGTGTACCCCCCGTCCCCCCTGGGATTTCCGCCCCTGTTATGTAGCCTAAGATTGTGTATTGAATGTTATTCTACATTTGTTTGTCTGGGTCTTGAGAATCAGTTACCCATTCTGACCAAGTCTGTAAAATAATGCGAGAACTGGGGGTATTTTGTCCTGAATAAAAGTAATAACAGAGAAGAATGGCAGGGTCTTGACAAGTTAATTTGATTGTGTAGGCTCACGTTTAATTTATGCTGTGACTAAATGAATATTAACTTGATAATTGACTTTATTGCTGGAGAACAGATGCAATAGGTAGGCCTGAGAAGATTTGATGTAAATATAGCTGAAGAATGGCACATGATAAACTGCGGGTTTAGATTCACGTGCAATTGATCAACTGCGGCGCTATCCATTGTGCTGAATCTCCGCTACAGCGTAACTGTTAGATTATCAGAGATTCAGATTTGTTTCCTCTGACAAAATCATCACAATAACCGAAGTATAAACAGCCACAACCTTCCCAAATTCCCTTGATAGCCAGGTGTAAGGGGAGAGGAAAGGACCAAAATGCATCTTTCAGTGAAAGGTAGGCTACTGTAATAACCTCATATTTGACCCGTCGGCCAACAGTGCCTCATAGACCGGTTAAAACTAGGCTACATCAATGAAATAGTGTGGTGACTTTGAGTTGATTAAATAGCAACAAATACAAGAACCCATTAGTGTATATTTCTCCATGTAGAGTGGTATAATAATGTTGGATCTTATTCGCTGCTTAACACCCTGCATCCCACAGCTGGCTTGCTTCTGAAGCTAAGCAGGGTTGGTCCTGGTCAGTCCCTAGATTGGATCTAGTTGCTGCTGGAAGTGGTTGATAAGAGAATTATTTTATAAACGTAAATGAATCAATAAACCATGATGAATTATTAGTCATACAGCAGGGTTAATGAATAATCAATGTAATGATCAATGTAGGGATCGATTGGTCTGATTAGTTCCGGAAAGTCCAGGAACCACTGGAGAGGGAAAGAAATGTGTGTATGCAATTAGTATAGCTACAGAAGCAGATGGTCAAGGGAGTAAAACTTCAGAGAGTTCCTAACCTTGAAGGAAAGGAACAGGCTGAGCCAGAAGGTGATAAACAGTGTGAGAAGTTTATGGGGGTTGCAGGTCACCAACGGATTGTGTGTAAATGCATGTGCGTTGTAATGGAAATTATATGATTAAAGGTTTGACTAAATGATTTCACCCTGAAAAGGTATAACCGAGTGATTATAAGATGAATGTACTAATGTGTGTGTGTTGGAAAAGTTTAAGCTTAATGATTTAGCAATATAGGCAAGACATTCAAGGGAAAAGGGGAACTGTTACCAGACAGAAGACAACTTGTGACCACAGTGAAACTGATAACAGGAAGAAGGTCTCCCCACCCAGAGAGGGGAGAAAACTTTAGGCTTGCAGTAGATTATGTAACATGGGGCAGGATTTGTGATGGAGAAGACTTGTAAATAAGCATTGACAGTGTTAAATAAGAGGAGGGGGCATCTGTAAGGGGTATGACATATGATATGACCAAATGTTAGGTATAAAAGGCTGTGTACATTGTATGATATTCTGAGCTCTCGTGAATAAACTTGGTTGACTATTGTAGGCTGGGCCTCCGTCTGTGTCATTTAACCAGAACCTTACAAACTCTGGGGTGCAGACTGAGTAGTTTAATTGAAGTTCAGTTTATGAACATTGGGAACAAAATTCTCATAACATGCGTAAGTAAGCAAGAACTATATAATGACTGTTTTGTTATCCTGACGCCAGAACGTTCTCTGAATAAAGCTACAGAAACCTTTTGCAGAAAGCTGAGTCCTTGCCTAATTATTTTAACCCATTGTCTTACAAACCTTGGGCATTAGTCAAGGCGAATTGATTATTGATTATTATCATCAAGATATAAAATTCCTTTAACAATTGGTCCTTCGAGCCGGATTTCAATACCCGCTCCTGTCGTTCCAAGGAGACACCAAAACCGTGCACGGGCGGATGAAATATCCGTAAATCAAAGACCCGGCCCTTTTCTGTGAGTTCTTTACAGGCCGGTGGCAAACTGGTATGTGACAGAAGCGGTGACGAGATCCAACCTACATTGAATTCTCAGCTGCAAAATAAGGTCAGTAATCTTTATTCATTAGTTTGGGGTTAAATTCTAAACTTACTAAAAATTGACTTAGAATGGACTGGATTAGGTTCCTATTAAGCATTGGTCAAGATAAATGTGAGGGAGGATATTAACCGTAAAACTAACAAAAAGTAAGATTTGTATCGGGTATACCGTCCATATAATCTAATGTAGAGAAAGTTTAAGACAAAAGTATCTATGTTAGTGTTGGCGGCACTGGGTCACAGATCTAAGTAAGACCTAAAAGTAAAACCGGTTGCAGTAAGACCTAACAGTAAAACTGGTTGCAGTAAGACCTAACAGTAAAACTGGTTGCAGTAAGACCTAACAGTAAAACTGGTCGAAGTACAGTAGCCGGAAAACGTAATATAGAAGGCGAAATAAAGATAAGTAAGTTACGTTAGTATAGGACTAACAGGAGTAAGTGAGATAACAGTAGAGCACACACATAGATTGTGAGATTTAAGTATAATAACAGAATTATAGAAGCATACACATAGATTGTGAGAATTGGAGCTAATATTGAGACCTAAATGATACCTGGTCAATAATATATTAGGCGGAAAACATAATATGGAAGGCGAAATATAATAATAACATTTATAAGAACGTAGGTCAGGGACATAATTTGTATGAATATAGATCGCCTGTCAAAATACATTTTAGAGGGGATAATCGAGATCTACCAGAGGCGCGCAAAATAGGTCTGATTATTCCAAACAGGAGGAAGGAGGTTACACCCATAGAAAGTGAGAATACATATTAGAAAATAAACGAAGTAATTGAGTAAGTACACACATATTGTGACAATAGGAATAACAGTAATTGAATAAACATGGGTGGTAAATCCTCAAAGGAGAGGAAAGAAGAGCCAGAACCAAGAGAGTCTAACCTTAAAAAGCGACTGGCGCTGTATAATAAGCCAGGGCTGAGGGAGGTTCAATCAGATTGGGAGGAGGATCAGTGTCCTCTCATAGAGCTTCCTAATCCTAGGGCAGGCGAAGCTGATCAATCGGATATCTTACAAGTGTATCGACCCTGGACTCAGAGAGATGTAGCAAGAGCAGTTGAGGGAATAGCACATCCAAAAACAGGAATAGAAGGGTTTAGGAGAGATATGGTGGGACTGACCGAGAGTTTTAAACTAAATACAGGAGAATTGGAAAGGGCTGTCCGACAGATAGTGGGGAAAGACTGGGCAGCAGTGAAGGGAGCCTGGGTTCCAGGGCAAGGAGAAGAACCGGTTTTACCATGGGCAGGAGATGGGGATTATGCAGACAAATTGACACAGCTCTGTAATAATCTTAGGGACTATTACCGTAGACATGCAGACTTTTCAAAAATACATGAGTGTAAACAAGGGGATGGGGAAACTGTTTGCCAGTATTTAGAGAGACTGAGAGATGTGTTCAATGCTAATAGTGGACTGGTAGAGCCTAGACAGGGAGACGACGGACCTTACCACCAACAGTTAAAAATAGCCTTCTTGAGTGGCATGGAGCCTGAAATTTGTCAAATCATAAAAGAGACTCTGATAGGGTGGGGAACAGCCACATTGGCCGAAGTAAAGAGGTATGCTATACACCATGAGCATAATGGCAAGGAAAAGAAAAGTAAGAAAGAACAGACAGGAGCAGAACATTTGATCGCCACTCTTGGAGAAATTGCAGGAAAAAGCAGGAAAGATTTTAAAAAGAAAGGGGGAAACAGGGAGAATAGAAAGTGGATAGAACCTGAGGACAGAAAGTGCTACAACTGCAATATAACCGGCCACATGGCAGAGGATTGTAAGGCCCCACCAAGGAACCATAGACAGAGACAGTTTAGGGATAGACAGAGAGGAGAACAGGATTTAGCAAACTTATTGAGAAAAGTGGATAGAGACAGTCACTGTAGACAGAAGGGGAAAAACAGGGAGACGCGCTGACAAAGACGGAGAGAAGTGGTGTTTTAATTGAGATAGAACAGGACATTTCGCCAGAAACTGTAAAACAGCCTGTAAACGTTGTGACCGAGTAGGACACAACCACCGGAATTGCAGCTCTAAGCAATAGCATTTTGGTTCAGTGGTAGAATTCTTGCCTGCTATGCGGGGGGCCCGGGTTCGGTTCCCAGCCCATGCACCATGGGACTAAAATTTAATTTAATTATTTTTATGTTATGACTAGAAGCATACGGTTGTTAGTGTTTGTTTAAGATAGAAACCGAATGCTTTGATAGCTTGTTGAGGTTAAATTGAAAGACAGATTCATTTAAAATAATAGCGAGGCGAATTCGATAAAGTACGTTGTTTGTGGTCTAAATGGCCTGCTTAAATGATTTATAGAGAATGGGAGTTGTATTTCAATGACGGAATCAAGGAAAAGGCAGTTACCTAAATCTAATGAATTATAAGGAGCGGAAAGTAATAATTGCGACAGAATTGTGGTGATATACATGATATTTTTTAAACCCTTGGACATTTCATAAGAGTGAAGCCGAAGGAGAGATAAAGTTGTAACATTGGGTTTAATCTTACGATAGAGGTAAGGCAGAACGCTGTTTGAAAAGAGATATATATTATTTTTTTCGTACGGGTAAAATGAGAAGCGTTGGTTGTGAGCACTGAAAACATATGTGGCTGGAAGCGATTCTGGTCTGAATAATGGAATCGTAAAAGTTTGGTGATAAATTCTGGTTATAGATTCGTGGTTTGATTGTTTAGTAACACCAGTGATTTGAACGGGAAGTGGATGTATGCTAACATTATGTTTTCATTGCATGAAACAATGTCAGGTCAGAAAGGTGGATTGCAGGGCGAGTTTATTTTATTTCGCAGGAACAGTGTAAATTAATTATAGTTGTGCGTGAGCCTGGCCGGCGTGCGCGTTCCTGTAGGACGTAGAGTCGCAAGCTAACTCGAGGACGCGCTATTTGTAAGGGGGTGAGTGTAACCGCGGTGGTGCGAGTACAATGGAGTTATAAGTACTATGAAGTTTTGTTTATAGTCAACTTTTGGGTTTTTGAATCAGTGTGGTAGGATGAAACGCTGACCAAGTACTTATTTTATGGAAAAAGAAGCGCTTAGCTCTCTTTGGAAAAAAAAAAAATTCCTAGGGACATGATATCTTAAAGGGGTTTACACACATGGCATTTTGGAAGTTTTGTTTTCTGAGTTTAATTAAACACGTGAAATTCTTTTGATAGGGAATGTTCTGGGACCCTGGGATACAAAATGTAAATAAAGTTCTTAGCTTTAATTTGTTTAATGTAGTAAGAAACACGGTTCCGAAAGGGTGGTATGACTTTTGACCCCTCTGGTGACTCTTCCTGTGTGGTCTGATCAGCCACATTGAAAAGCCATGGATGGTGAATTTAAGGTCATTGGTGATATTGATTTTAAGGGAATTTGTAGAACTGATAATTATGAGGAGTTAAAGTTCTTAAACACAATTGATAATTTGAACCAATGAGAGGACTAAAAGGGCAAAGCTTTAGACTAAGGGTAGGCTTCCTTAAGTCTATTTTCCTATAACAATAAGGGTAAAATAATTTTTCTTGGTGGAGTAAATCAGATTAGTCATTTTGATCTGATTATGTTATTTTAAAATATTTTGACCAGTAGCAGGGGTATTTTTTTTTTAACGTGATCTAGATACGTTTATTTTCCCTTAGGAAGTCAGCTGTTGTTGAAAGCAGTGTAAGAGATTTAACCTGTTATGGATAGGGGGCAGTATTTTCACAACCGGATAAAAAACGTACCCGATTTAACCTCTTACATCTAGACGTTCCGCTAGCGGAACACCTGCTCCAATATCCAATGATAGGCGTGGCGCGAATTACAAATTCCTCAAAAATACAAAAACTTCAATTTTTCAAACATATGACTATTTCACAGCATTTTAAAGACAAGACTCTCCTTTATCTAACCACACTGTCCGATTTCAAAAAGGCTTTACAGCGAAAGCAAAACATTAGATTATGTCAGCAGAGTACCAAGCCAGAAATAATCAGACACCCATTTTTCAAGCTAGCATATAATGTCACAAAAACCCAGAAGACAGCTAAATGCAGCACTAACCTTTGATGATCTTCATCAGATGACACACCTAGGACATTATGTTATACAATACATGCATGTTTTGTTCAATCAAGTTCATATTTATATCAAAAAACAGCTTTTTACATTAGCATGTGACGTTCAGAACTAGCATACCCCCCGCAAACTTCCGGGGAATTTGCTAACAATTTACTAAATTACTCACGATAAACGTTCACAAAAAGCATAACAATTATTTTAAGAATTATAGATACAGAACTCCTCTATGCACTCGATATATCCGATTTTAAAATAGCTTTATGGTGAAAGCACATTTTGCAATATTCTAAGTACATAGCCCAGGCATCACGGGCTAGCTATTTAGACACCCGGCAAGTTTAGCACTCACCAATATCAGATTTACTATTATAAAAGTTTGATTACCTTTTGTTGTCTTCGTCAGAATGCACTCCCAGGACTGCTACTTCAATAACAAATGTTGGTTTGGTCCAAAATAATCCATCGTTATATATCCGAATAGCGGCGTTTTGTTCGTGCGTCCCAGACACTATCCGAATGGTAAAGAAGGGTCGAAGGGCATGGCGCAATTCGTGACAAAAAAAATCTAAATATTCCATTACCATACTTCGAAGCATGTCAACCGCTGTTTAAAATCCATTTTTATGCCATTTTTCTCGTAAAAAAAGCGAATATAATCCGACCGGGAATGTCCATTTAGCTAAACAGAGGAAAGTAAACAAAGCTTTCGGTCGACGCGGGCACGAGCCTGAGTCTCACAGTACTGTAACAAGCCCCTACCCAAACGCGCTACTTTGTTTCAGCCAGAGCCTGCAAAGCCACGATTCAGCTTTTTACCGCCTTCTGAGACCCTATGGCAGCCGTAGGAAGTGTCACGGGACAGCTAAGATCCTCACTCTTCAATAAACAGAGACAAGAAGAACGACACCTTGTCAGACAGGCCACTTCCTGCATGAAACCTTCTCAGTTTTTTGCCTGCCAAATGAGTTCTGTTATACTCACAGACACCATTCAAACAGTTTTAGAAACTTTAGGGTGTTTTCTATCCATATGTAATAAGTATATGCATATTCTAGTTACTGGGTAGGAGTGGTAACCAGATTAAATCGGGTAAGTTTTTTATCCAGCCGTGAAAATACTGCCCCCTAGCCATAACAGGTTAATCTGATTATTACTCCTGCCCAGAAACTAGAATATGCATATAATTATTAGCTTTGGATAGAAAACACTCCAAAGTTTCTAAAACTGTTTGAATGGTGTCTGTGAGTATAACAGAACTCATTTGGCAGGCCAAAACCTGAGAAGATTCTGTACAGGAAGTACCCTGTCTGACCATTTCTTGGCCTTCTTTGCCATCTCTATCCATTAAAAAGGATCTCTGCGGTTACGTGACACTTCATACGGCTCACATGGTCTCTCAGAAGGTGGCAAAAAGCTGAATCGTGGCTTTGCAGGCTCTGGTTGAAACAAAGTAGCGCGTTTGGGTAGTGGCTGGTTACAGTACTGTGAGACTCAGGCGCGTGCCCGCGTCGACCGAATGCTTTGTTTTCTTTCCTCTGTTTACCTAAACGCAGATTCCCGGTCGGAATATTATCGCTTTTTTACGAGAAAAATGGCATAAAAATTGATTTTAAACAGCGGTTGACATGCTTCGAAGTACGGTAATGGAATATTTAGAAATCTTTTGTCACGAATTGCGCCATGCTCGTAACGCTTATTTACACTTCGGATAGTGTCACGAACGCACGAACAAAACGCCGCTAGTTCTGTATCTATAATTCTTAAAATAATTGTTATGTTTTTTGTGAACGTTTATCGTGAGTAATTTAGTAAATTCACCGGAGGTTTGCGGGGGGTATGCTAGTTCTGAACGTCACATGCTAATGTAAAAAAGCTGTTTTTTTATATAAATATGAACTTGATTGAACAAAACATGCATGCATTGTATAATATAATGTCCTAGGGTTGTCATCTGATGAAGATCATCAAAGGTTAGTGCTGCATTTAGCTGTGGTTTTGTTTTTTGTGACGTTATATGCTAGCTTGAAAAATGGGTGTCTGATTATTTCTGGCTGGGTACTCTGCTGACATAATGTAATGTTTTGCTTTCGCTGTAAAGCCTTTTTGAAATCGGACAGTGTGGTTAGATTAACGAGAGTCTTGTCTTTAAAATGCTGTAAAATAGTCACATGTTTGAAAAATTGAAGTTTTCGGATTTTAGAGGAGTTTGTATTTCGCGCCACGCCCATCATTGGATATTGGAGCAGGTGTTCCGCTAGCGGAACGTCTAGATGTAAGAGGTTAACACAACAAGGCTGTGGAATGGATATAATATTACTATATTTTGTTGTGAATAAGTTTAATAATGGTAGACTTATGTCAACAGGACAGGGATATATGACATCTGTAGGTGATCCAGGATTATTGAGGGTATCGAGATAAATTTAAGTAGATATGCAATATCTAGACAGGTGGATTTTTCTAAGGTTCAGGAGTGCAACCAACGAGACAATGAGACATTTAGTCAATATTTGGAAACAACCATATTATGAGAAAAAACTGGAGACAGAGAAGGACAGACGGAGAAATCCTCCCCTGCACTGCTGAAACCTTGAGGGTTGGGGAGTAGCAGGAAGAAAGGAGGGGGGCCAGCAGGAGTAGATAGGAAGAGAATTTGGTTCACTAAGCTCTAGGATATTAATTCATGGAGAGACTATCGGCTCCATTGGCAGGCATGTATTTTAGTTTTGATTTTAAGTTTATGTTTGGTAAATTCGCTAGGAGGAGATTAGTATAATTTTGTTGAAAGTAATTGTTACCCTAACTAAAAGGGCAATGAAAGCTTAGTTGGTTTCAGGTGTTAGACACTGAACCATTGCCCAGACACTATTCTGCACAGTAGGCCGAAATAGTAGCATTGACTAGAACCGGTGAAATAAGAAAGGAGAGAAAGTTACTATTTACACAGACAAGCACATAGACATTTAAAACCATACAAAACAGCACAGATACATCTTAAAGAAGGTAAAACACTTGACAGAGGATTGTTAAATTATAGCCAAGGATGAAGGCCCCAGGGAGAATTGGACATGTGGAAAATGAAATGGGGCATCCTACAAGAGAAGGTCTGACATAAGGATAATTTACTTATCCTACCAAAGACATTGTATGGATACGCAGTAATATTGATACATAGGCTAAGCAATGTATCAAGGGGAGGGAAGTATAGTAGAGTAGTTAGGAAAGAGTGATGGCCTAGAGGATAATTACTTAAACATTTTTTTTTTTGTAAGATATCCATTCCAACAGTTGGAAATGTACCTTATTGAGATATTCCGAAATGAGGGGAAGAAGGGGTGTTTAACAAGAATAGATAAGTATAGCAAATGGGTAGAAGCGTTCACAACTTACTTGGTGGACATGATTATGGTAGCTAAAATATTAAGTCAAGATATTATCCCTAGAGTTGGTTTACTAGGAGCCATCTCTTTAAATGATGGATGACAGTTTAGCTAATCAGGTAGAGCCTATAGAATGCCAGAGTTAGAGATACCAGAACAGGTAGACATAGAAGTTGAAGAAATACTAGCAGAGCACATGAGAAGACTGTTTGTTAACCAAACCCATATGTCCAAGATTTTGTGTCCCACAGGTGAATTACAGGAGAAGGTGATTCACTCAGTCCAACCAGGAGACTGGGTGTGGATCCAGTCCCTGAGGAGAAAAAACTGGAAGCAACACCGTTGGGAAGGCCCATACCAGGTTCTGTTAAACCACTGCCTTTGCCATTAGAAAAGCTGAGAGAGTCACTTGGGTCCACGTTACCCACTGCAAGGAGGTATGTACACATATGAACACTGCTGATCACACACAGAGTTAGGAGAAGAACCGATACCAACATGGTCCGGGGGTTACCTCTTTAACGAAGATTCCCTATCCCGACCGTTCATCACTGTGTGTGCTCCTAGAGGTGTGAGTATGGGGTGGTACCTAGCAGATCGACTAAGGGCAGGAGAGGGTTGGCGGTTTTTGGGAAGAGTAGAGACTCTGAGCTGCATCATAGTTTTGGTAACCTTTCTGATACATTCAGATCCACCACCTTCCGGTACTAATCATTGGATACCGTTGTCATTGAGAAGAAGTAGAAGATAAACTATATAATACACTGATGAGTGACATACAGAATAAGGAATCAAAGAAGATCAAAATGTAGAATTTAAGGTAAACATTAAACAATTTCCTGGGGAAGCAGACAACTGTACAGGAATTGGGGTTGGCCAGATTGAAGTACTCAGCCAACCCACCTCGGTTCACCTAAATTCCGGATGAATACCAGTGTTATAGATACAAGAATGGCACCGAGAACTTAGATGATTTTAATGGCTGAAAGTAATCGTTAACCTGTTAGGGCTAGGGGGCAGTATTGACACGGCTGGATAAAAAACGTACCCGATTTAATCTGGTTACTACTCCTGCCCAGTAACTAGAATATGCATATAATTATTGGCTTTGGATAGAAAACACCCTAAAGTTTCTAAAACTGTTTGAATGGTGTCTGTGAGTATAACAGAACTCATATGGCAGGCCAAAACCTGAGAAGATTTCAAGCAGGAAGTGGCCTGTCTGAGAAGTAGTTTTTCATCTTGGCTCTTTTTATTGAAGACTCAGGATCTGTGCAATAACGTGACACTTCCTACGGCTTCCATAGGTTCTCAGAGCCCGGGAAAAAGCTGAACGATATCGAGGCAGGCTCTGGCTGAAACACATTATCGCATTTGGCAAGTGGCCACTCAGAGTACTATGGGCTTAGGCGCGTGCCCGCTTCGACCGAATGCTTTCTTTTCCTTTGTCTGTTTACCTAAAAGCAGATTCCCGGTCGGAATATTATCGCTTTTTTATGAGAAAAATGGCATAAAAATTGATTTTAAACAGCGGTTGACATGCTTCGAAGTACGGTAATGGAATATTTAGAATTTTTTTGTCACGAATTGCACCATGCTCGCCACCCTTATTTACCCTTTAGGATAGTGTCTAGAACGCACGAACAAAACGCCGCTGTTTGGATATAACGATGGATTATTTTGGACCAAACCAACATTTGTTATTGAAGTAGAAGTCCTGGGAGTGCATTCTGACGAAGACAACAAAGGTAATAACATTTTTCTTATAGTAAATCTGACTTTGATGCGTGCTAAACTTGCTGGGTGTCTAAATAGCTAGCCCTGTGATGCCGGGCTATCTACTGAGAATATTGCAAAATGTGCTTTCACCGAAAAGCTATTTTAAAATCGGACATATCGAGTGCATAGAGGAGTTCTGTATCTATAATTCTTAAAATAATTGTTATGCTTTTTGTGAACGTTTATCGTGAGTAATTTAGTAAATTCACCGGCAGTGTTCGGTGGGAATGCTAGTCACATGCTAGTCACATGCTAATGTAAAAAGCTGTTTTTTGATATAAATATGAACTTGATTGAACAAAACATGCATGTATTGTATAACATAATGTCCTAGGGTTGTCATCTGATGAAGATCATCAAAGGTTAGTGCTACATTTAGCTGTGGTTTGGGTTTATGTGACATTATATGCTAGCTTGAAAAATGGGTGTCTGATTATTTCTGGCTGGGTACTCTGCTGACATAATCTAATGTTTTGCTTTCGTTGTAAAGCCTTTTTGAAATCGGACAGTGTGGTTAGATTAACGAGAGTCTTATCTTTAAAATGGTGTAAAATAGTCATATTTTTTTTAAATTGAAGTAATTGCATATCTAAGGTATTTCAATAACGCGCCACAGGATTCAACTGGCTGTTGAGTAGGTGGGACGCAAGCGTCCCACCTAGCCCATAGAGGTTAATGTGACTGACTTAAGTTTGAAAGCACAGGAGAAAATGTTTAACGTCATAGCACCTATAACTGATGTAGGGTGGGCCAGTACCAGTAAAGGACGCATACGACAGAAATTACCACAAAGGGTGGTTAGGAACTTGCGCCCTGGGGTTATTGGTCCAACCAGTTCGAGTTAGTCATCAGAGGCCAGTTATAGGAGGCTAAAGTAGGCACAGGAGGAGTTTTGACCAGGATGGGAGTAGCTTTACAAGATGGATGCTATTGGCATCCTCAGGGAAGTTCCAGATGAATACAAAGCTATGAATCAAATATGTGAAGGCTTTAACACTACATTATTTTGGTGGTTGACAATAAATAGAAATGTGGATTGGATTAATGACATCTTTAATAATCAACAGAGATTCATGAATGAAAACGGGGATGCAGTAAAGAGGTTCTCTGACCAATTATCCGCCACCTCCCTCATGACCTGGTAAAATAGACTGACTCTCGATATGTTATTGGCAGAACAGGGCAGTGTAGGTAGAATGATTAGGTTCAGCGCTACACGTACATTCCTGATAACACATCCCATGTTTGGGAAATGGAAAAGTGTTGTAAGAACTGTATTATGGGCTGCTTTCACCCATATGAGTGTGTTTGTGTTGTGTGGATGTTGTCTCGTCCCATGTGTGAGAGGTTTAATCACCAGGACTCTAGAGAGATCGATGACGCAGCAGATGGTGAGATATGGACCAATTCCGAGCTCCGATCAGTGGGATGGCGAATGCGGGCCTCCAGGCCAGGAAGATGGCTCTGTTTCTTTCAATAACGAGGAGCCAATGTTTGATGAAACAATTTTCAACGTTTAGATAGAATTTTCAATGTTTTGATAGACTGTTCCTTTAATGAAAATGATGATGAAAATCCTGAATCGAAGTGTCATAATTGGAAATAGGCCTAGGACAGTAATGGAGGAGTAGGAGGAATATTCATGTATTGCTTTTGTTTAATCCTTGTATCACAATTAATTTCCATATAGCGTGTGATTAGTTGTATTTCCATATAGCGTGTGATTATTTGTATTTCCATATAGCGATTATTTGTATTTCCATATAGCGTATAATTATGTGTGATTACATATAGAATGTGATTAGTAGGGTTCTCATATCCTGTTAGGGCTAGGCGGCAGTCTTGACACGGCTGGATAAAAAACATACCCGATTTAATCTGGTTACCACTCCTACCCAGTAACTAGAATATGCATATACTTATTACATATGGATAGAAAACACCCTACATTTTCTAAAACTGTTTGAATGGTGTCTGTGAGTATAACAGAACTCAAATGGCAGGTCAAAACCTGAGAGATTCCTTTACAGGAAGTGGCCTGTCTGACCATTTCTTGAACTTCTTTTCCATCTCTATCATTTACTAAGGATCTCTGCTCTAACGTGACACTTCCCACGTCGTCCATAGGCGCTCAGAGCCTGGGAAAAAACAGAATGTCGTCATTCCAGCCCCAGGCTGAAACACATTATCGCCTTTCTCAAGTGGCCGATCAAGGGACACTGGGCTTATGCGCGTGACCCGACCGCCCCCGCCTTTGGGATTTTTTCCTCTGTTTGCCGAAAAGGAGATTCCCTGTCGGAATATTATCGCTTTTCTAAGAGAAAAATGTCGTAAAAATTGATTTTAAACAGCGGTTGACATGCTTCGAAGTACGGTAATGGAATATTTAGAATTTTATTGTCACGAATTGCGCCATGCGCGCGACACTTCTTTACTATTTCGGATAGTGTCTGGAACGCACGAACAAAACGGCGCTATTCGGATATAACGATGGATTATTTTGGACCAAACCAACATTTGTTATTGAAGTAGCAGTCCTGGGTGTGCATTCTGACGAAGACAACAAAAGGTAATCAAACTTTTATAATAGTAAATATGATTATGGTGAGTGCTAAACTTGCCGGGTGTCTAAATAGCGAGCCCGTGATGCCTGGGCTATGTACTTAGAATATTGCAAAATGTGCTTTCACCAAAAAGCTATTTTAAAATCGGACATATCGAGTGCATAGAGGAGGTCTGTATCTATAATTCTTAAAATAATTGTTATGCTTTTTGCGAACGTTTATCGTGAGTAATTTAGTAAAATGTTAGCGAATTCCCCGGAAGTTTGCGGGGGGTATGCTAGTTCTGAACGTCACATGCTAATGTAAAAAGCTGGTTTTTGATATAAATATGAACTTGATTGAACAAAACATGCATGTATTGTATAACATAATGTCCTAGGGTTGTCATCTGATGAAGATCATCAAAGGTGAGTGCTGCCTTTAGCTGTCTTCTGAGTTTTGGTGACATTATATGCTGGCTTGAAAAATGGGTGTCTGATTATTTCTGGCTTGGTACTCTGCTGACATAATCTAATGTTTTGCTTTCGTTGTAAAGCCTTTTTGAAATCGGACAGTGTGGTTAGATTAACGAGAGTCTTGTCTTTAAATAGCTGTAAAATAGTCATATGTTTGAGAAATTGAAGTAATAGGATTTTTAACGTTTTGAAAATCGCGCCACAGGCTGCCAGTGGCTGTTACGTAGGAAGGACGCAAGCGTCCCACCTAGCCCATAGAGGTTAAAGCATCTGATCATCATGGTGAATTATTGAATCATTTAAGGGTGGAATTGATAAGAGAATTATCTAATAAAGGTAAATGAATCAATAAACCATGATGAATTATTAGTCATACAGCAGGGTTAATGAATAATCAATGTAATGATCAATGTAGGGATCGATTGGTCTGATTAGTTCCGGAAAGTCCAGGAACCACTGGAGAGGGAAAGAAATGTGTGTATGCAATTAGTATAGCTACAGAAGCAGATGGTCAAGGGAGTAAAACTTCAGAGAGTTCCTAACCTTGAAGGAAAGGAACAGGCTGAGCCAGAAGGTGATAAACAGTGTGAGAAGTTTATGGGGGTTGCAGGTCACCAACGGAATGTGTGTAAATGCATGTGCGTAAGTAAGCAAGAACTATATAATGACTGTTTTGTTATCCTGACGCCAGAACGTTCTCTGAATAAAGCTACAGAAACCTTTTGCAGAAAGCTGAGTCCTTGCCTAATTATTTTAACCCATTGTCTTACAAACCTTGGGCATTAGTTAAGGCGAATTGATTATTGATTATTATCATCAAGATATAAAATTCCTTTAACAGTGGTGTTGGAGGGCCAGTAGGAGTCACTCTTTCCTCTGGTCTAAAATAATATCCCAGGGCAGTGATTGGGGACATGTGCTGTCTTTCGGGTGGGACGTTAAACAGGTGTCCTGACTCTCTGTGGTCACTAAAGATCCCATGGCACTTATTGTTAGAGTAGGGGTGTTAACCCTGGTGTCCTGGCTAAATTCCCAATCTGGCCCTCATACCATCACGGTCACCTAATCATCCCAAGCTTACTATTGGCTCATTCACCCGCCCCATCCCCTGTAACTATTCCCCAGGTCATTGCTGTAAATGAGAATGTGTTCTCAGTCAACTTACCTGGTTAAATAAAACATATGCTTCTAAATAGCACTTTCGGTTTGAACGGGAAGCCTGGTAATTTCTTGCAATTTCCTCAGGAAGGAAAATTGGTAGGTTCTCTGGAAAAGATATGTCTCTACATGACCAATGAGGCCTACCCTCCTCCCCCAGCCATTGGGATGAACTTTGCGGGACCCCCATCCGAATACTCTACCAGGTACGGACGAGACATGGAGACAACTGTTCCTTTAATGTTTTGTACTCGTCTCATTAAAAATGGATTCATACTAAAGACTAGGTCAGAATACATTTGGACTCCCTCGCTCTTTGTCTTTCCCTCTCAAATCAACTCTTTACCGTGAAATGCTTGCTTACGAGCCCACCCCAACGATGCAGAGAACAAAACTATAGAATATATATATATATATATATAGTACCAATCAAAAGTTTGGACACACCTACTTATTCAAAGGTTTTTCTTTATTTTGACTATTTTCTACATTGTAAAATAATAGTGAAGAACTCAAAACTATGAAATAACACATATGGAATCATGTAGTAACCAAAAAAGTGTTAAACATATCAAAATCTATTTTATATTTATATAGACTCTTCAATGTAGCCACCCTTTGCACACTCTTGGCATTCTCTCAACCAGCTTCACCTGGATTGCTTTTCCAAAAGGACAGATTTCCACTGGTCTAATGTCCATTGCTGGTGTTTCTTGGCCCAAGCAAGTCTCTTCTTCTTATTGGTGTCATTTAGTAGTGGTTTCTTTGCAGCAATTTGACCATGAAGGCCTGATTCACGTAGTCTCCTCTGAACAGTTGATGTTGAGATGTGTCTGTTACTTGAACTTTACAGCAGAGGTAACTCTGGGTCTTCCTTTCCTGTGGCGGTCCTCATGAGAGACATAGCGCTTGATGGATTTTGCAACTGCACTTGAAGAAACATTCAAAGTTCTTGAAATTTTCCGGATTCACTGAACTTCATGTCTTAAAATAATAATAGACTTTTGTTTCTCTTTGCTTATTTGAGCTGTTCTTGCCATGATATGGACTTGGTATTTTACCAAATAGGGCTATCTTCTGTATACCACCCCTACCTTGTCACAAAACAAGTGATTGGCTCAAACGCACTAAGAAGGAAATAAATTCCACAAATTAACTTTGAACAAGGCACACCTGTTAATTGAAATGCATTCCAGGTGAGTACCTCATGAAGCTGGTTGAGTGAATGCCAAGAGTGTGCAAAGCTGTCATCAAGGCAAAGGGTGGCTACTTTGAAGAATCTCAAATCTCAAATATATTTTGATTTGTTTAACACTTTTTTGGTTACTTCAGGATTCCTTATGTGTTATTTCATACTTTTGATGTTCTACAATGTAGAAAATTGTAAAAAATAAATAAAGAAACCCTGGAATGAGTAGGTGTGTCCAAACTTTTGACTGGTACTGTATATATTGTAACACGAGGAATAAAATACCCAAGAATAAAGCTATATACAAGGAGTACAGGTTCCAGATCAGTGTGCAGGGGTACGAGGTATTTGAAGTAGATATGTACAAGAAGGCTGGGTAAAGTGACTAGGCATCAGGATTGATAATAATAATAATAATAGCAAAATAAAGAACAGAGCAGCAGCTGCAAATGATGAGTGTAAAGGTGTGTGTTTGTGAGAGTGTGTAATGTGGATGCATGTGTGTTTGGGTTGTGTCGGTTTGTGTGTGTGTGTGTGTGTGTGTGTGTGTGTGTGTGTGTGTGTGTGGGAGTGTGTGTGTGGGAGTGTGAATGTAGTGTGTGTGAGTGTGCATATGCTTTGTATACAGTCTAGTGATTGTGCGTAGGGTCAGAGCAAGACCCTTTAACTTTTTGAGGATGCGAGTGCCCATGCCACGACTGTGCGGGTGTGTGTGGACCATGTTAGGTCGCCAAGGAACAGCCCTGTTGATGTGGATGGGGACGTGCTCTCCCCTCTTGCTCCTGTAGACCACGATCAGCTCCTTGGTCTTACTGGCATTGAGGGAGAGGTTGTCCTGGCACCACAATGCCAAGTCTCTGACCTCTCATCGCCTTCGTGTCGTCAGCAAACTTGACACACTGGGTCCCGACACACTGGGTCCCAACCCACTGGCTCCAACCTCCTGTCTCCAACCCTCTGGATCCAATCTCCATCTCTTCATTACTTGGTTATGAAAACCCCCTGGCCCCAAAGCACTGGCCCAACCTCTCTTCATTACTTTTTAAGGCAGACAGGTCCAGAGGGTGCGCCCCTGGCTGTCCCTCACGTCTAGATCCAGCAGAGACTGAACCAGGACCTCCATAGCATGGTGGTGGCTGTGGTACGCCTGAATAGAAACACAAACACAGTCTCAAGCAAAGTCCAGTGGTACGCCTGAATAGATATATATTCGATGTCCTATAGTAGACCAGTGGTACGCCTGAACAGAAATACAGTGCTAGACCTCTAAAGTAGACCAGAGTCTTTCAATCGGGAGCCCATTTTTGCTCCCGCCCAGCATCAACATCGGAGGTCCCTGCCAAGCGTGGGATTGAGAAACAAACACTCTACTTCTCCTCTGAGGTTGATTAACTCAAATGGCAAAATAAGGAAATCATCCTCATCATCACTGTGTAGAATATGCATGTATTTTACACGAATCAGGAATAGATAGGAATTTGGTGTGTGAGTCTGTCTGGACAGTCAACTTCCTGTGGAAAATCAACACCATGCCTGCTTCCCAGATAGCACCCTATTCCCTATGTAGTGAACTACTTTTGATCAGGGCCTATAAGGATCTGGTCAAAAGTAGTGTACTAAATAGGGAATAGGGTGCCATTTGTCATATGGAGACCACTACAGGAGCAGGTAGGCTTTACTCACAGCGAGGTGTAGAGGGCTGATGGGAGCTCTGACATCAAAGTCGTTCAGGATGTCTGTCCCTGAGCTTTCAATTAGTTGAGGAAAGACAAGGACGGCCAGTTCAGACTTGTAACATATTTACTTGGAAGGTTAGTCTAGTAGCATGTGTAACATGGTAAATCTCAGTGACCAGCCCCTGCAGACATACTGGGGTGTTGCATCCATACCTTAAACAAGCAAGTGTGAGGAAAAGTTACCAACTGGCACTTACCACATCTAAAGGTGTTTCACTTGCAATCTGGAAAAAGAACATCAAGAGTGACGATGCGTCCACGACAAACATGCAGCCACACCTTAAAACCTACTGTTGGGTTCTGAGAATATGAAATATACTAATTCATGTCACTGAGGGAGAGAGCTTAATGTATAACGTTTACATTATGTCAGGTTAGGGGTCACATCCACTTGAATGTCCTTCATATGACGAACCTCCTACAGAGCAAATGAGGAAAATATGATATATTATGATTTATGTTAGTAACAATACAATATGGGAATTTTATCCCAAAGCTACCTACAGCTAACATATATATATTTAAGTATGTGATCTATGTAAATAAATAAATATATCACAGCTGTAAAACTGTATGGTGGAGGCCTACCCATTTCCCAGGAGCATTGGAAAAAGTGGATTTGGGTACAGTGTTTATTTCCCCCTAATATCTTTGAAGATTCTGAGACCATTAGGGTTAAACATTACAGATATAAATGCAATATATGGAGTAGAAAAGATTGCCTGCCCACCAAAGAATCAACATATGTTCTACATGGTCTATTTCTATCTGAATGTAACACCTCAATCAAGCTTGTTAATTGATCGTTAAGTCATGTTTGTCAGGTAAACGATCATTAGTGGCCTATATAAGCCTCATACAGGCCATGGGAAGACATTACCTGTTGATAACACAGACTATTCTCATGATCATGGGAGGTGTGAGAGAATTGCTGCTCTTTGTGATGACTGTGGGGGTTGTCAAAGGTTGGTTCACTAACGTTTTATTTGGATTGAAGGGATTTGTTTGGGAAATATGCTTAACTTTATAAGTTGGAGATTCAAATTTGACTGTCTGTTTCTTCCGCATTGGTCATCTATTATTAATATATGTAGCTATTTTGTGTGAACTCAACTTCTGTCAACACTTTCTCCTCAGTTTCTTGTTACCCTGTTGGAAAGTCCCAGAAGCAAGATCAAGTCTCTCTGCAGAGGAGACTTGGAGGTAAGTGTTTCTTTCCACAACCCTTCTAGCTATGTTCTTTGTCACTGTCTATGGTGCTGCTGTGTTTGACACTCATTCAACACCATAGAGTAACTCAGTCTAAATAACGTTGTCAAAGCCTTTGATTTGGTAATTTTGCTTGTGTACCTTAACCTACGTTTTTCAGAGCTGTCATCAAATGACGTCTCCATTGAGCATGCCCTGGCCTTGCTCCGATCCATAGGGTCTGACGCTAAACAAGACAGAGAAGGTACGGCCTGAAACATATACTTTGAAAACTGTTGGGTTCAACATTCGACTGGCAATTCGGCCTAGACCGTGTGGAACAGATGTGTTGCTGTAGAATACCCAACTGTTCCTTTTGTTTTTTTCTATAGAGTATTTAGAGACTAACGAAGTAGAATCCCAAGCTTCTCCAAACCATGGTAGCTCTCAGGCAAATGATGCCCTGTCCTCTGAGGAGAAGCTGAGGCGCATGTCCTCTGACGACGCTGCGACTGGCCCGTCTGACGACGCTACCTCTGAAGCTGCGACTGGCCCGTCTGACGACGCTACCTCTGAAGCTGCGACTGGCCCGTCTGACGACGCTACCTCTGAAGCTGCGACTGGCCCGTCTGACGACGCTACCTCTGAAGCTGCGACTGGCCCGTCTGACGACATTACCTCTGAAGCTGCGACTGGCCCGTCTGACGACGCTACCTCTGAAGCTGCGACTGGCCCGTCTGACGACGCTACCTCTGAAGCTGCGACTGGCCCGTCTGACGACGCTACCTCTGAAGCTGCGACTGGCCCGTCTGACGACGCTACCTCTGAAGCTGCGACTGGCCCGTCTGACGACGCTACCTCTGAAGCTGCGACTGGCCCGTCTGACGACGCTACCTCTGAAGCTGCGACTGGCCCGTCTGACGACGCTACCTCTGAAGCTGCGACTGGCCCGTCTGACGACGCTACCCCTGAAGCTGCGACTGGCCCGTCTGACGACGCTACCCCTGGAGCTGCGACTGGCCCGTCTGACGACGCTACCCCTGGAGCTGCGACTGGCCCGTCTGACGACGCTACCCCTGGAGCTGCGACTGGCCCGTCTGACGACGCTACCCCTGGAGCTGCGACTGGCCCGTCTGACGACGCTACCCCTGGAGCTGCGACTGGCCCGTCTGACGACGCTACCCCTGGAGCTGCGACTGGCCCGTCTGACGACGCTACCCCTGGAGCTGCGACTGGCCCGTCTGACGACGCTACCCCTGGAGCTGCGACTGGCCCGTCTGACGACGCTACCCCTGGAGCTGCGACTGGCCCGTCTGACGACGCTACCTCTGGAGCTGCGACTGGCCCGTCTGACGACGCTGCGACTGGCCCGTCTGACGACGCTGCGACTGGCCCGTCTGACGACGCTACCTCTAAGGAACTGTTCACCGCTTCATCGGAGCCCCCGTTGACCACAAACATGGATATCTGACGTGGGACATGGTGCTCGGGGTCCATGCAAGAGTTCATGGGTACTCTAGTCCAGGTTGTCTGTGTGTGTAACTGCATTTGCTTGTTTTGGCTCAATTAAACATTAACTGTAATACTTGTGTCCTCAGTATTGTTTTGGCGGTTCCTACTTGGCAACATTTATTTTGCATTATAACCATGCTTTGGCCTCAGCAATATATTAATACTTTGACCCCTGTGTTTAAGCTACATTTGCTCAGTGTTGGTCAATTTATGCTAGTAGCATCACATGATGTGGAATGGGTTCTAGTTCATTTTAACTTGATGGTTGTGGAACACAGTGTCTGGGGTTGGTACATATGAGGATGTTGCTAGAATCGGGGTTTCAGTGCTAACTAATATCACGGTTGTCAACTTGCATTTAAATTACTCTGCTGGGTGTCTTCTCTCCTGACTGACTTGGTTTCCTATTAGTGAATGCTTACATGTGAAACCAGCTCTCGTCTCATTAGCCCATCGTTTTGGCGGTTGGTCTTCATATCCCAGTGACAATCCAAACTTTCAGGTTAAATAAGTCAATGCTAACCTGCTTTAGCTGGCAGGCTGCTATCAGGTCCTAGCTCTCCCAGAGTTGCTTGTAGCGCCTCTAACCTAGGGTTTGATGGGGGGGAACAGTTTTACCAGGATTTCCCACCCACTCCGATTACATGGGAGAAATTAACCGGTTAATTTCTATGAAAAGCGTGAGGTGAAGTCTGTTCATACAGGCCTTCTCTATCCGCATGATCAACGCTCGGGGTGTGCGTCGTACTTATAGTCGCCATGAATTCAAAGAGCATGTACACGCAACCTTTAAATGCAGTTAATACAGCAACAAAATTGGCTCCAACTTTTGAGCTACCGGTAGGTATCTGCTTTAATTCAAAACAATTTCTGTGGCACCGCTTTACTCACTTATGCCAACCTGAATTCAGCCTGTTTTGAAGCAAGTTAAACCGTTACGGCCTATGCAAATATTTTGTTTGCTACAGGGTAGGCCTTCCAGGTTATTTTATGTAGCAGGGGCGAAAATCTGATATCAACTTTGGAGGGGACAATTACATGACATTTTCTGAAGAGCAATTCCTGAGGGGGACACCAAAAGTAGTGCTGTAACACACAGCCTACGTTGTAATATGGTAAATGTATATTGAGGAACCAAAGAAATAAGGTGTTTGCCGTACTCCTAACTACCGGTACCCAAAACTACACAACTAATCACAACAGCAATACCATTGCCTTTAACAGATCTTAGTTCAGTCACCAGTGTAAGTTGAGAGTGGGGGTATCCATGGCATTTTCCAATTATGTTCCTATTTTACAAGTCAAAAAAATGGAGAACCTTTCATAATGTTGCCAAACAAAGACTCAACAAACTTACCTGAGACTCCCTGTCTCTGCCAGTCTGTCCCCAGCTCTGCCGTCTGTGTGCCATCTGTTGCCTGCTCTGCCTAATGACATCATTGTGAAACATTTTCATTAGCATTTCACTTCTTTCTTATGAACATTTTATCAACTAGTCTTTGAGATATTAGGCTACTAGGGTTCTTACTTTGCGTTTTGGTGTACTGAAAAATACTCTGATGTCCGTCTTTTTTCTGCCATTTTTCTACCTGGCTGGCCACACACACACACACACACAGTGTGTAGGTTATTTACAGTAGGAGATGGGCTTCTATCATATCTTCTATCATTCTATATGGGCTTCGATCTAAAAGGTAGCTAGCAAATGTGAAACGGATTGCAGTGACAAGAGTTGACAGCTGTATGAGTTCACCATTTACACAACATATGCTGCAACCTTTTGTAATTTTAACCGTTTGTTTCATATTGGCTGGCTTCCAACAATAGCTGAATTTGCAAAGCTAGCGAGCACAAATTCCGTTTCAGTGGTGTTTGCTATAATCTTTGCTACCCGGGTTAAATAAAGGTGAAATAAAATAAATAAAAGTTCCCTTGCGACAATTTAGCTTTTGCAACGAGACCATTACATATATTTAAGACAATGGTAGAAGAGAGTGTAGTTCTGTTCAGTTTGGACTTCAGTTTATCGCTAACCTTATCACAGGGACTTTGAAGCACTAACTTACATTGCTGATCTTGGAATAAATTGACGATAGCAAAGATTCCATCTTTGACGACGCCACATAAATGGAATAGGTACTAGCTAGCTTAATAGTTAATATTTGCGCGCTAGCTCTGCAAATTCAGCTAGTGTGTGTGTGTGTGTGTGAACCCTGCCAACATAAAACAAATCATTGCTATGGCGGGATTGACTGGATTAACCTCATGTCAGTCACGTGCATTGAGTGCCTTTCAGACAGTAGATACGAACCCTCTGTTACCTTGCCAACTAAGGAACTGGCAGTGGATCAAACCATTGTGAGGCAAAGGGTGGGGGGTCGCAATCTTTTGAAACTTAAAAAAGCTCTATTAAGTGTCTATAATCAGCACAATTGCTTTCATTGCGTATTATTCATATTATTTAAATTACAGAGTTATGTTTACAGTGATATATTGGGGGGGACAAATCATATTTTTCCCAGGATGGGGGGGTCGTGTACCCCCCCGTCCCCCCTGGGATTTCCGCCCCTGTTATGTAGCCTACGTTTGTGTATTGAATGTTATTCTACATTTGTTTGTCTGGGTCTTGAGAATGAGTTACCCTTTCTGACCAAGTCTGTAAAATAATGCGAGAACTGGGGGTATTTTGTCTTGAATAAAAGTAATAACGGAGAAGAATGGCAGGGTCTTGACAAGTTAATTTGATTGTGTAGGCTCACGTTTAATTTATGCTGTGACTAAATGAATATTAACTTGATAATGTACTTTATTGCTGGAGAACAGATGCAATAGGTAGGCCTGAGAAGATTTGATGTAAATATAGCCGAAGAATGGCACATGATAAACTGCGGGTTTAGATTCACGTGCAATTGATCAACTGCGGCGCTATCCATTGTGCTGAATCTCCGCTACAGCGTAACTGTTAGATTATCAGAGATTCAGATTTGTTTCCTCTGACAAAATCATCACAATAACCGAAGTATAAACAGCCACAACCTTCCCAAATTCCCTTGATAGCCAGGTGTAAGGGGAGAGGAAAGGACCGAAATGCATCTTTCAGTGAAAGGTAGGCTACTGTAATAACCTCATATTTGACCCGTCGGCCAACAGTGCCTCATAGACCGGTTAAAACTAGGCTACATCAATGAAATAGTGTGGTGACTTTGAGTTGATTAAATAGCAACAAATACAAGAACCCATTAGTGTATATTTCTCCATGTAGAGTGTTATAATCATGTTGGATTTTATTCGCTGCTTAACACCCTGCATCCCACAGCTGGCTTGCTTCTGAAGCTAAGCAGGGTTGGTCCTGGTCAGTCCCTAGATTGGAGACCAGTTGCTGCTGGAAGTGGTGTTGGAGGGCCAGTAGGAGTCACTCTTTCCTCTGGTCTAAAATAATATCCCAGGGCAGTGATTGGGGACATGTGCTGTCTTTCGGGTGGGACGTTAAACAGGTGTCCTGACTCTCTGTGGTCACTAAAGATCCCATGGCACTTATTGTTAGAGTAGGGGTGTTAACCCTGGTGTCCTGGCTAAATTCCCAATCTGGCCCTCATACCATCACGGTCACCTAATCATCCCAAGCTTACTATTGGCTCATTCACCCGCCCCATCCCCTGTAACTATTCCCCAGGTCATTGCTGTAAATGAGAATGTGTTCTCAGTCAACTTACCTGGTTAAATAAAACATATGCTTCTAAATAGCACTTTCGGTTTGAACGGGAAGCCTGGTAATTTCTTGCAATTTCCTCAGGAAGGAAAATTGGTAGGTTCTCTGGAAAAGATATGTCTCTACATGACCAATGAGGCCTACCCTCCTCCCCCAGCCATTGGGATGAACTTTGCGGGACCCCCACCCGAATACTCTACCAGGTACGGACGAGACATGGAGACAACTGTTCCTTTAATGTTTTGTACTCGTCTCATTAAAAATGGATTCATACTAAAGACTAGGTCAGAATACATTTGGACTCCCTCGCTCTTTGTCTTTCCCTCTCAAATCAACTCTTTACCGTGAAATGCTTGCTTACGAGCCCACCCCAACGATGTAGTGAACAAAACTATAGAATATATATATATATATATATATATATATATATATATATATATAGTACCAATCAAAAGTTTGGACACACCTACTTATTCAAAGGTTTTTCTTTATTTTGACTATTTTCTACATTGTAAAATAGTAGTGAAGAACTCAAAACTATGAAATAACACATATGGAATCATGTAGTAACCAAAAAAGTGTTAAACATATCAAAATCTATTTTATATTTATATAGACTTCAATGTAGCCACCCTTTGCACACTCTTGGCATTCTCTCAACCAGCTTCACCTGGATTGCTTTTCCAAAAGGACAGATTTCCACCGGTCTAATGTCCATTGCTGGTGTTTCTTGGCCCAAGCAAGTCTCTTCTTCTTATTGGTGTCCTTTAGTAGTGGTTTCTTTGCAGCAATTTGACCATGAAGGCCTGATTCACGTAGTCTCCTCTAAACAGTTGATGTTGAGATGTGTCTGTTACTTGAACTTTACAGCAGAGGTAACTCTGGGTCTTCCTTTCCTGTGGCGGTCCTCATGAGAGACATAGCGCTTGATGGATTTTGCAACTGCACTTGAAGAAACATTTAAAGCTCTTGAAATTTTCCGGATTGACTGAACTTCATGTCTTAAAATAATAATAGACTTTTGTTTCTCTTTGCTTATTTGAGCTGTTCTTGCCATGATATGGACTTGGTATTTTACCAAATAGGGCTATCTTCTGTATACCACCCCTACCTTGTCACAAAACAAGTGATTGGCTCAAACGCACTAAGAAGGAAATAAATTCCACAAATTAACTTTGAACAAGGCACACCTGTTAATTAAAATGCATTCCAGGTGAGTACCTCATGAAGCTGGTTGAGTGAATGCCAAGAGTGTGCAAAGCTGTCATCAAGGCAAAGGGTGGCTACTTTGAAGAATCTCAAATATAAAATATATTTTGATTTGTTTAACACTTTTTTGGTTACTTCAGGATTCCTTATGTGTTATTTCATACTTTTGATGTTCTACAATGTAGAAAATTGTAAAAAAAATAAAGAAACCCTGGAATGAGTAGGTGTGTCCAAACTTTTGACTGGTACTGTATATATTGTAACACGAGGAATAAAATACCCAAGAATAAAGCTATTTACAAGGAGTACCAGTTCCAGATCAGTGTGCAGGGGTACGAGGTATTTGAAGTAGATATGTACAAGAAGGCTGGGTAAAGTGACTAGGCATCAGGATTGATAATAATAATAATAATAGCAAAATAAAGAACAGAGCAGCAGCTGCAAATGATGAGTGTAAAGTTGTGTGTTTGTGAGAGTGTGTAATGTGGATGCATGTGTGTTTGGGTTGTGTCGGTTTGTGTGTGTGTGTGTGTGTGTGTGTGTGTGTGTGTGTGTGTGTGTGTGTGTGTGTGTGTGTGTGTGTGTGTGGGAGTGTGAATGTAGTGTGTGTGAGTGTGCATATGCTTTGTATACAGTCTAGTGATTGTGCGTAGGGTCAGAGCAAGACCCTTTAACTTTTTGAGGATGCGAGTGCCCATGCCAAATATTTCAGCCTCCTGGCGCGCCCTCTTCACGACTGTGCGGGTGTGTGTGGACCATGTTAGGTCGCCAAGGAACAGCCCTGTTGATGTGGATGGGGACGTGCTCTCCCCTCTTGCTCCTTTAGACCACGATCAGCTCCTTGGTCTTACTGGCATTGAGGGAGAGGTTGTCCTGGCACCACAATGCCAAGTCTCTGACCTCTCATCGCCTTCGTGTCGTCAGCAAACTTGACACACTGGGTCCCGACACACTGGGTCCCAACCCACTGGCTCCAACCTCCTGTCTCCAACCCTCTGGATCCAATCTCCATCTCTTCATTACTTGGTTATGAAAACCCCCTGGCCCCAAAGCACTGGCCCAACCTCTCTTCATTACTTTTTAAGGCAGACAGGTCCAGAGGGTGCGCCCCTGGCTGTCCCTCACGTCTAGATCCAGCAGAGACTGAACCAGGACCTCCATAGCATGGTGGTGGCTGTGGTACGCCTGAATAGAAACACAAACACAGTCTCAAGCAAAGTCCAGTGGTACGCCTGAATAGATATATATTCGATGTCCTATAGTAGACCAGTGGTACGCCTGAACAGAAATACAGTGCTAGACCTCTAAAGTAGACCAGAGTCTTTCAATCGGGAGCCCATTTTTGCTCCCGCCCAGCATCAACATCGGAGGTCCCTGCCAAGCGTGGGATTGAGAAACAAACACTCTACTTCTCCTCTGAGGTTGATTAACTCAAATGGCAAAATAAGGAAATCATCCTCATCATCACTGTGTAGAATATGCATGTATTTTACACGAATCAGGAATAGATAGGAATTTGGTGTGTGAGTCTGTCTGGACAGTCAACTTCCTGTGGAAAATCAACACCATGCCTGCTTCCCAGATAGCACCCTATTCCCTATGTAGTGAACTACTTTTGATCAGGGCCTATAAGGATCTGGTCAAAAGTAGTGTACTAAATAGGGAATAGGGTGCCATTTGTCATATGGAGACCACTACAGGAGCAGGTAGGCTTTACTCACAGCGAGGTGTAGAGGGCTGATGGGAGCTCTGACATCAAAGTCGTTCAGGATGTCTGTCCCTGAGCTTTCAATTAGTTGAGGAAAGACAAGGACGGCCAGTTCAGACTTGTAACATATTTACTTGGAAGGTTAGTCTAGTAGCATGTGTAACATGGTAAATCTCAGTGACCAGCCCCTGCAGACATACTGGGGTGTTGCATCCATACCTTAAACAAGCAAGTGTGAGGAAAAGTTACCAACTGGCACTTACCACATCTAAAGGTGTTTCACTTGCAATCTGGAAAAAGAACATCAAGAGTGACGATGCGTCCACGACAAACATGCAGCCACACCTTAAAACCTACTGTTGGGTTCTGAGAATATGAAATATACTAATTCATGTCACTGAGGGAGAGAGCTTAATGTATAACGTTTACATTATGTCAGGTTAGGGGTCACATCCACTTGAATGTCCTTCATATGACGAACCTCCTACAGAGCAAATGAGGAAAATATGATATATTATGATTTATGTTAGTAACAATACAATATGGGAATTTTATCCCAAAGCTACCTACAGCTAACATATATATATTTAAGTATGTGATCTATGTAAATAAATAAATATATCACAGCTGTAAAACTGTATGGTGGAGGCCTACCCATTTCCCAGGAGCATTGGAAAAAGTGGATTTGGGTACAGTGTTTATTTCCCCCTAATATCTTTGAAGATTCTGAGACCATTAGGGTTAAACATTACAGATATAAATGCAATATATGGAGTAGAAAAGATTGCCTGCCCACCAAAGAATCAACATATGTTCTACATGGTCTATTTCTATCTGAATGTAACACCTCAATCAAGCTTGTTAATTGATCGTTAAGTCATGTTTGTCAGGTAAACGGTCATTAGTGGCCTATATAAGCCTCATACAGGCCATGGGAAGACATTACCTGTTGATAACACAGACTATTCTCATGATCATGGGAGGTGTGAGAGAATTGCTGCTCTTTGTGATGACTGTGGGGGTTGTCAAAGGTTGGTTCACTAACGTTTTATTTGGATTGAAGGGATTTGTTTGGGAAATATGCTTAACTTTATAAGTTGGAGATTCAAATTTGACTGTCTGTTTCTTCCGCATTGGTCATCTATTATTAATATATGTAGCTATTTTGTGTGAACTCAACTTCTGTCAACACTTTCTCCTCAGTTTCTTGTTACCCTGTTGGAAAGTCCCAGAAGCAAGATCAAGTCTCTCTGCAGAGGAGACTTGGAGGTAAGTGTTTCTTTCCACAACCCTTCTAGCTATGTTCTTTGTCACTGTCTATGGTGCTGCTGTGTTTGACACTCATTCAACACCATAGAGTAACTCAGTCTAAATAACGTTGTCAAAGCCTTTGATTTGGTAATTTTGCTTGTGTACCTTAACCTACGTTTTTCAGAGCTGTCATCAAATGACGTCTCCATTGAGCATGCCCTGGCCTTGCTCCGATCCATAGGGTCTGACGCTAAACAAGACAGAGAAGGTACGGCCTGAAACATATACTTTGAAAACTGTTGGGTTCAACATTCGACTGGCAATTCGGCCTAGACCGTGTGGAACAGATGTGTTGCTGTAGAATACCCAACTGTTCCTTTTGTTTTTTCTATAGAGTATTTAGAGACTAACGAAGTAGAATCCCAAGCTTCTCCAAACCATGGTAGCTCTCAGGCAAATGATGCCCTGTCCTCTGAGGAGAAGCTGAGGCGCATGTCCTCTGACGACGCTGCGACTGGCCCGTCTGACGACGCTACCTCTGACGCTGCGACTGGCCCGTCTGACGACGCTACCTCTGAAGCTGCGACTGGCCCGTCTGACGACGCTACCTCTGAAGCTGCGACTGGCCCGTCTGACGACGCTACCTCTGAAGCTGCGACTGGCCCGTCTGACGACGCTACCTCTGAAGCTGCGACTGGCCCGTCTGACGACGCTACCTCTGAAGCTGCGACTGGCCCGTCTGACGACGCTACCTCTGAAGCTGCGACTGGCCCGTCTGACGACGCTACCTCTGAAGCTGCGACTGGCCCGTCTGACGACGCTACCTCTGAAGCTGCGACTGGCCCGTCTGACGACGCTACCTCTGAAGCTGCGACTGGCCCGTCTGACGACGCTACCTCTGAAGCTGCGACTGGCCCGTCTGACGACGCTACCTCTGAAGCTGCGACTGGCCCGTCTGACGACGCTACCTCTGAAGCTGCGACTGGCCCGTCTGACGACGCTACCTCTGAAGCTGCGACTGGCCCGTCTGACGACGCTACCTCTGAAGCTGCGACTGGCCCGTCTGACGACGCTACCTCTGAAGCTGCGACTGGCCCGTCTGACGACGCTACCTCTGAAGCTGCGACTGGCCCGTCTGACGACGCTACCTCTGAAGCTGCGACTGGCCCGTCTGACGACGCTACCTCTGAAGCTGCGACTGGCCCGTCTGACGACGCTACCTCTGAAGCTGCGACTGGCCCGTCTGACGACGCTACCTCTGAAGCTGCGACTGGCCCGTCTGACGACGCTACCTCTGAAGCTGCGACTGGCCCGTCTGACGACGCTACCTCTGAAGCTGCGACTGGCCCGTCTGACGACGCTACCTCTGAAGCTGCGACTGGCCCGTCTGACGACGCTACCTCTGAAGCTGCGACTGGCCCGTCTGACGACGCTACCTCTGAAGCTGCGACTGGCCCGTCTGACGACGCTACCTCTGAAGCTGCGACTGGCCCGTCTGACGACGCTACCTCTGAAGCTGCGACTGGCCCGTCTGACGACGCTACCTCTGAAGCTGCGACTGGCCCGTCTGACGACGCTACCTCTGAAGCTGCGACTGGCCCGTCTGACGACGCTACCTCTGAAGCTGCGACTGGCCCGTCTGACGACGCTACCTCTGAAGCTGCGACTGGCCCGTCTGACGACGCTACCTCTGAAGCTGCGACTGGCCCGTCTGACGACGCTACCTCTGAAGCTGCGACTGGCCCGTCTGACGACGCTACCTCTGAAGCTGCGACTGGCCCGTCTGACGACGCTACCTCTGAAGCTGCGACTGGCCCGTCTGACGACGCTACCTCTGAAGCTGCGACTGGCCCGTCTGACGACGCTACCTCTGAAGCTGCGACTGGCCCGTCTGACGACGCTACCTCTGAAGCTGCGACTGGCCCGTCTGACGACGCTACCTCTGAAGCTGCGACTGGCCCGTCTGACGACGCTACCTCTGAAGCTGCGACTGGCCCGTCTGACGACGCTACCTCTGAAGCTGCGACTGGCCCGTCTGACGACGCTACCTCTGAAGCTGCGACTGGCCCGTCTGACGACGCTACCTCTGAAGCTGCGACTGGCCCGTCTGACGACGCTACCTCTGAAGCTGCGACTGGCCCGTCTGACGACGCTACCTCTGAAGCTGCGACTGGCCCGTCTGACGACGCTACCTCTGAAGCTGCGACTGGCCCGTCTGACGACGCTACCTCTGAAGCTGCGACTGGCCCGTCTGACGACGCTACCTCTGAAGCTGCGACTGGCCCGTCTGACGACGCTACCTCTGAAGCTGCGACTGGCCCGTCTGACGACGCTACCTCTAAGGAACTGTTCACCGCTTCATCGGAGCCCCCGTTGACCACAAACATGGATATCTGACGTGGGACATGGTGCTCGGGGTCCATGCAAGAGTTCATGGGTACTCTAGTCCAGGTTGTCTGTGTGTGTAACTGCATTTGCTTGTTTTGGCTCAATTAAACATTAACTGTAATACTTGTGTCCTCAGTATTGTTTTGGCGGTTCCTACTTGGCAACATTTATTTTGCATTATAACCATGCTTTGGCCTCAGCAATATATTAATACTTTGACCCCTGTGTTTAAGCTACATTTGCTCAGTGTTGGTCAATTTATGCTAGTAGCATCACATGATGTGGAATGGGTTCTAGTTCATTTTAACTTGATGGTTGTGGAACACAGTGTCTGGGGTTGGTACATATGAGGATGTTGCTAGAATCGGGGTTTCAGTGCTAACTAATATCACGGTTGTCAACTTGCATTTAAATTACTCTGCTGGGTGTCTTCTCTCCTGACTGACTTGGTTTCCTATTAGTGAATGCTTACATGTGAAACCAGCTCTCGTCTCATTAGCCCATCGTTTTGGCGGTTGGTCTTCATATCCCAGTGACAATCCAAACTTTCAGGTTAAATAAGTCAATGCTAACCTGCTTTAGCTGGCAGGCTGCTATCAGGTCCTAGCTCTCCCAGAGTTGCTTGTAGCGCCTCTAACCTAGGGTTTGATGGGGGGGAACAGTTTTACCAGGATTTCCCACCCACTCCGATTACATGGGAGAAATTAACCGGTTAATTTCTATGAAAAGCGTGAGGTGAAGTCTGTTCATACAGGCCTTCTCTATCCGCATGATCAACGCTCGGGGTGTGCGTCGTACTTATAGTCGCCATGAATTCAAAGAGCATGTACACGCAACCTTTAAATGCAGTTAATACAGCAACAAAATTGGCTCCAACTTTTGAGCTACCGGTAGGTATCTGCTTTAATTCAAAACAATTTCTGTGGCACCGCTTTACTCACTTATGCCAACCTGAATTCAGCCTGTTTTGAAGCAAGTTAAACCGTTACGGCCTATGCAAATATTTTGTTTGCTACAGGGTAGGCCTTCCAGGTTATTTTATGTAGCAGGGGCGAAAATCTGATATCAACTTTGGAGGGGACAATTACATGACATTTTCTGAAGAGCAATTCCTGAGGGGGACACCAAAAGTAGTGCTGTAACACACAGCCTACGTTGTAATATGGTAAATGTATATTGAGGAACCAAAGAAATAAGGTGTTTGCCGTACTCCTAACTACCGGTACCCAAAACTACACAACTAATCACAACAGCAATACCATTGCCTTTAACAGATCTTAGTTCAGTCGAGAGTGGGGGTATCCATGGCATTTTCCAATTATGTTCCTATTTTACAAGTCAAAAAAATGGAGAACCTTTCATAATGTTGCCAAACAAAGACAAACTTACCTGAGACTCCCTGTCTCTGCCAGTCTGTCCCCAGCTCTCCTGTCTGTGTGCCATCTGTTGCCTGCTCTGCCTAATGACATCATTGTGAAACATTTTCATTAGCATTTCACTTCTTTCTTATGAACATTTTATCAACTAGTCTTTGAGATATTAGGTTATAGGGTTCTTATTTTGCATTTTGGTGTACTGAAAAATACTCTGATGTCCGTCTTTTTTCTTTTTTCTGCCATTTTTCTACCTGGCTGGCTACACACAGTGTGTAGGTTATTTACAGTAGGAGATGGGCTTCTATCATATCTTCTATCATTCTATATGGGCTTCGATCTAAAAGGTAGCTAGCAAATGTGAAACGGATTGCAGTGACAAGAGTTGACAGCTGTATGAGTTCACCATTTACACAACATATGCTGCAACCTTTTGTAATTTTAACCGTTTGTTTCAAATTGGCTGGCTTCCAACAATAGCTGAATTTGCAAAGCTAGCGAGCACAAATTCCGTTTCAGTGGTGTTTGCTATAATCTTTGCTACCCGGGTTAAATAAAGGTGAAATAAAATAAATAAAAGTTCCCTTGAGACAATTTAGCTTTTGCAACGAGACCATTACATATATTTAAGACAATGGTAGAAGAGAGTGTAGTTCTGTTGAGTTTGGACTTCAGTTTATCGCTAACCTTATCACAGGGACTTTGAAGCACTAACTTACATTGCTGATCTTGGAATAAATTGACGATAGCAAAGATTCCATCTTTGACGACGCCACATAAATGGAATAGGTACTAGCTAGCTTAATAGTTAATATTTGCGCGCTAGCTCTGCAAATTCAGCTAGTGTGTGTGTGTGTGTGTGAACCCTGCCAACATAAAACAGATCATTGCTATGGCGCGATTGACTGGATTAACCTCATGTCAGTCACGTGCATTGAGTGCCTTTCAGACAGTAGATACGAACCCTCTGTTACCTTGCCAACTAAGGAACTGGCAGTGGATCAAACCATTGTGAGGCAAAGGGTGGGGGGTCGCAATCTTTTGAAACTTAAAAAAGCTCTATTAACCTCTTGGGGCTAGGTGGGACGCTAGCGTGCCACCCGTGGTGCACTCCATCAACAGCAGGTGCATTTCAAGAGCGGCAAATTTGAATCCAAATAAATGTCAAAATTCAAATTTTTCAAAAATACAACTATTTTACACCATTTGAAAGATAAACATCTCCTTAATCTAACCACGTTTTACGATTTCAAAAAGGTTTTACGGCGAAAGCATAAATTTAGAGTATGTTAGGACAGTACATTTACAAGAGTTGTGTGTAATGTTTTGTCAAGTCAAAGACAGGGTCACCAAAACCATAAAACCAGCTAAAATGATGCACTAACCTTTTACAATCTCCATCAGATGACACTCCTAGGACATTATGTTAGACAATGCATGCATTTTTAGTTCTATCAAGTTCATATTTATATCCAAAAACAGCGTTTTACTATGGCATTGATGTTGAGGAAATCGTTTCCCTCCAATAACCGGCAGTCAAGTCAGCGTAACAAATTAAATAATTAAAATTAGAAAACATTGGTAAAATATTATATTGTCATTTAAAGAATTATAGATTTACATCTCTTGAACGCAATCAACTTGCCAGATTTAAAAATAACCTTACTGGGAAATCACACTTTGCAATAATCTGAGCACTGCGCCCAGAAAAATACGCGTTGCGATACAGACTAGACGTCATGTTGGGGAGATCTAAAATCGAAAATACTATGTAAATAATCCATTACCTTTGATTCTCTTCATCAGATGTCACTTCCAGGTATCACAGGTCCATAACGAATGTAGTTTTGTTCAAAAAAGCTCATCATTTATGTCCAAAAATCTCCGTCTCGTTAGCACATGATGTAAGCCAGCCGGACTTCTCGTCATGAACGAGGGGAAAAAATATATTTCCGTTCGTTCAAACATGTCAAACGTTGTATAGCATAAATCATTAGGGCCTTTTTTAACCAGAACATGAATAATATTCAAGGTGGACGAATGCATACTCTTTTATAACGTATTGGAACGAGGGTACCCAACATGAACTCGCGCGCCAGGTGTCTAATGGGACATCATCGTTCCATGGCTCTTGTTCGGTCAGATCTCCCTCCAGAAGACTCAAAACACTTTGTAAAGGCTGGTGACATCTAGTGGAAGCAATAGGAAGTGCCAAAATATTCCTAAACCCCTGTGTTTTTCAATGGGATAGGTTTAAAGTCAATACAACACATCAGGTATCCACTTCCTGTCAGAAAATGTCTCAGGGTTTTGCCTGCCAAATGAGTTCTGTTATACTCACAGACATCATTCAAACAGTTTTGGAAACTTTAGAGTGTTTTCTATCCATATATAATAAGTATATGCATATTCTAGTTACTGGGTAGGATTAGTAACCAGATTAAATCGGGTACATTTTTTTTATCCAGACGTGCAAATGCTGCCCCCTAGACCCAACAGGTTAAGTGTCTATAATCAGCACAATTGCTTTCATTGCGTATTATTCATATTATTTAAATTACAGAGTTATGTTTACAGTGATATATTGGGGGGGACAAATCATATTTTTCCCAGGATGGGGGGGTCGTGTACCCCCCGTCCCCCCTGGGATTTCCGCCCCTGTTATGTAGCCTACGTTTGTGTATTGAATGTTATTCTACATTTGTTTGTCTGGGTCTTGAGAATGAGTTACCCTTTCTGACCAAGTCTGTAAAATAATGCGAGAACTGGGGGTATTTTGTCTTGAATAAAAGTAATAACGGAGAAGAATGGCAGGGTCTTGACAAGTTAATTTGATTGTGTAGGCTCACGTTTAATTTATGCTGTGACTAAATGAATATTAACTTGATAATGTACTTTATTGCTGGAGAACAGATGCAATAGGTAGGCCTGAGAAGATTTGATGTAAATATAGCCGAAGAATGGCACATGATAAACTGCGGGTTTAGATTCACGTGCAATTGATCAACTGCGGCGCTATCCATTGTGCTGAATCTCCGCTACAGCGTAACTGTTAGATTATCAGAGATTCAGATTTGTTTCATCTGACAAAATCATCACAATAACCGAAGTATAAACAGCCACAACCTTCCCAAATTCCCTTGATAGCCAGGTGTAAGGGGAGAGGAAAGGACCGAAATGCATCTTTCAGTGAAAGGTGTCCTGACTCTCTGTGGTCACTAAAGATCCCATGGCACTTATTGTTAGAGTAGGGGTGTTAACCCTGGTGTCCTGGCTAAATTCCCAATCTGGCCCTCATACCATCACGGTCACCTAATCATCCCAAGCTTACTATTGGCTCATTCACCCCCCCCATCCCCTGTAACTATTCCCCAGGTCATTGCTGTAAATGAGAATGTGTTCTCAGTCAACTTACCTGGTTAAATAAAACATATGCTTCTAAATAGCACTTTCGGTTTGAACGGGAAGCCTGGTAATTTCTTGCAATTTCCTCAGGAAGGAAAATTGGTAGGTTCTCTGGAAAAGATATGTCTCTACATGACCAATGAGGCCTACCCTCCTCCCCCAGCCATTGGGATGAACTTTGCGGGACCCCCACCCGAATACTCTACCAGGTACGGACGAGACATGGAGACAACTGTTCCTTTAATGTTTTGTACTCGTCTCATTAAAAATGGATTCATACTAAAGACTAGGTCAGAATACATTTGGACTCCCTCGCTCTTTGTCTTTCCCTCTCAAATCAACTCTTTACCGTGAAATGCTTGCTTACGAGCCCACCCCAACGATGCAGAGAACAAAACTATAGAATATATATATATATATATATATATAGTACCAATCAAAAGTTTGGACACACCTACTTATTCAAAGGTTTTTCTTTATTTTGACTATTTTCTACATTGTAAAATAATAGTGAAGAACTCAAAACTATGAAATAACACATATGGAATCATGTAGTAACCAAAAAAGTGTTAAACATATCAAAATCTATTTTATATTTATATAGACTCTTCAATGTAGCCACCCTTTGCACACTCTTGGCATTCTCTCAACCAGCTTCACCTGGATTGCTTTTCCAAAAGGACAGATTTCCACCGGTCTAATGTCCATTGCTGGTGTTTCTTGGCCCAAGCAAGTCTCTTCTTCTTATTGGTGTCCTTTAGTAGTGGTTTCTTTGCAGCAATTTGACCATGAAGGCCTGATTCACGTAGTCTCCTCTGAACAGTTGATGTTGAGATGTGTCTGTTACTTGAACTTTACAGCAGAGGTAACTCTGGGTCTTCCTTTCCTGTGGCAGTCCTCATGAGAGACATAGCGCTTGATGGATTTTGCAACTGCACTTGAAGAAACATAAAAAGCTCTTGAAATTTTCCGGATTGACTGAACTTCATGTCTTAAAATAATAATAGACTTTTGTTTCTCTTTGCTTATTTGAGCTGTTCTTGCCATGATATGGACTTGGTATTTTACCAAATAGGGCTATCTTCTGTATACCACCCCTACCTTGTCACAAAACAAGTGATTGGCTCAAACGCACTAAGAAGGAAATAAATTCCACAAATTAACTTTGAACAAGGCACACCTGTTAATTAAAATGCATTCCAGGTGAGTACCTCATGAAGCTGGTTGAGTGAATGCCAAGAGTGTGCAAAGCTGTCATCAAGGCAAAGGGTGGCTACTTTGAAGAATCTCAAATATAAAATATATTTTGATTTGTTTAACACTTTTTTGGTTACTTCAGGATTCCTTATGTGTTATTTCATACTTTTGATGTTCTACAATGTAGAAAATTGTAAAAAAAATAAAGAAACCCTGGAATGAGTAGGTGTGTCCAAACTTTTGACTGGTACTGTATATATTGTAACACGAGGAATAAAATACCCAAGAATAAAGCTATATACAAGGAGTACAGGTTCCAGATCAGTGTGCAGGGGTACGAGGTATTTGAAGTAGATATGTACAAGAAGGCAGGGTAAAGTGACTAGGCATCAGGATTGATAATAATAATAATAATAGCAAAATAAAGAACAGAGCAGCAGCTGCAAATGATGAGTGTAAAGTTGTGTGTTTGTGAGAGTGTGTAATGTGGATGCATGTGTGTTTGGGTTGTGTCGGTTTGTGTGTGTGTGTGTGTGTGTGTGTGTGTGTGTGTGTGTGTGTGTGTGTGTGTGTGTGTGTGTGTGTGGGAGTGTGAATGTAGTGTGTGTGAGTGTGCATATGCTTTGTATACAGTCTAGTAGTTGTGCGTAAGGTCAGAGCAAGACCCTTTAACTTTTTGAGGATGCGAGTGCCCATGCCAAATATTTCAGCCTCCTGGCGCGCCCTCTTCACGACTGTGCGGGTGTGTGTGGACCATGTTAGGTCGCCAAGGAACAGCCCTGTTGATGTGGATGGGGACGTGCTCTCCCCTCTTGCTCCTTTAGACCACGATCAGCTCCTTGGTCTTACTGGCATTGAGGGAGAGGTTGTCCTGGCACCACAATGCCAAGTCTCTGACCTCTCATCGCCTTCGTGTCGTCAGCAAACTTGACACACTGGGTCCCGACACACTGGGTCCCAACCCACTGGCTCCAACCTCCTGTCTCCAACCCTCTGGATCCAATCTCCATCTCTTCATTACTTGGTTATGAAAACCCCCTGGCCCCAAAGCACTGGCCCAACCTCTCTTCATTACTTTTTAAGGCAGACAGGTCCAGAGGGTGCGCCCCTGGCTGTCCCTCACGTCTAGATCCAGCAGAGACTGAACCAGGACCTCCATAGCATGGTGGTGGCTGTGGTACGCCTGAATAGAAACACAAACACAGTCTCAAGCAAAGTCCAGTGGTACGCCTGAATAGATATATATTCGATGTCCTATAGTAGACCAGTGGTACGCCTGAACAGAAATACAGTGCTAGACCTCTAAAGTAGACCAGAGTCTTTCAATCGGGAGCCCATTTTTGCTCCCGCCCAGCATCAACATCGGAGGTCCCTGCCAAGCGTGGGATTGAGAAACAAACACTCTACTTCTCCTCTGAGGTTGATTAACTCAAATGGCAAAATAAGGAAATCATCCTCATCATCACTGTGTAGAATATGCATGTATTTTACACGAATCAGGAATAGATAGGAATTTGGTGTGTGAGTCTGTCTGGACAGTCAACTTCCTGTGGAAAATCAACACCATGCCTGCTTCCCAGATAGCACCCTATTCCCTATGTAGTGAACTACTTTTGATCAGGGCCTATAAGGATCTGGTCAAAAGTAGTGTACTAAATAGGGAATAGGGTGCCATTTGTCATATGGAGACCACTACAGGAGCAGGTAGGCTTTACTCACAGCGAGGTGTAGAGGGCTGATGGGAGCTCTGACATCAAAGTCGTTCAGGATGTCTGTCCCTGAGCTTTCAATTAGTTGAGGAAAGACAAGGACGGCCAGTTCAGACTTGTAACATATTTACTTGGAAGGTTAGTCTAGTAGCATGTGTAACATGGTAAATCTCAGTGACCAGCCCCTGCAGACATACTGGGGTGTTGCATCCATACCTTAAACAAGCAAGTGTGAGGAAAAGTTACCAACTGGCACTTACCACATCTAAAGGTGTTTCACTTGCAATCTGGAAAAAGAACATCAAGAGTGACGATGCGTCCACGACAAACATGCAGCCACACCTTAAAACCTACTGTTGGGTTCTGAGAATATGAAATATACTAATTCATGTCACTGAGGGAGAGAGCTTAATGTATAACGTTTACATTATGTCAGGTTAGGGGTCACATCCACTTGAATGTCCTTCATATGACGAACCTCCTACAGAGCAAATGAGGAAAATATGATATATTATGATTTATGTTAGTAACAATACAATATGGGAATTTTATCCCAAAGCTACCTACAGCTAACATATATATATTTAAGTATGTGATCTATGTAAATAAATAAATATATCACAGCTGTAAAACTGTATGGTGGAGGCCTACCCATTTCCCAGGAGCATTGGAAAAAGTGGATTTGGGTACAGTGTTTATTTCCCCCTAATATCTTTGAAGATTCTGAGACCATTAGGGTTAAACATTACAGATATAAATGCAATATATGGAGTAGAAAAGATTGCCTGCCCACCAAAGAATCAACATATGTTCTACATGGTCTATTTCTATCTGAATGTAACACCTCAATCAAGCTTGTTAATTGATCGTTAAGTCATGTTTGTCAGGTAAACGGTCATTAGTGGCCTATATAAGCCTCATACAGGCCATGGGAAGACATTACCTGTTGATAACACAGACTATTCTCATGATCATGGGAGGTGTGAGAGAATTGCTGCTCTTTGTGATGACTGTGGGGGTTGTCAAAGGTTGGTTCACTAACGTTTTATTTGGATTGAAGGGATTTGTTTGGGAAATATGCTTAACTTTATAAGTTGGAGATTCAAATTTGACTGTCTGTTTCTTCCGCATTGGTCATCTATTATTAATATATGTAGCTATTTTGTGTGAACTCAACTTCTGTCAACACTTTCTCCTCAGTTTCTTGTTACCCTGTTGGAAAGTCCCAGAAGCAAGATCAAGTCTCTCTGCAGAGGAGACTTGGAGGTAAGTGTTTCTTTCCACAACCCTTCTAGCTATGTTCTTTGTCACTGTCTATGGTGCTGCTGTGTTTGACACTCATTCAACACCATAGAGTAACTCAGTCTAAATAACGTTGTCAAAGCCTTTGATTTGGTAATTTTGCTTGTGTACCTTAACCTACGTTTTTCAGAGCTGTCATCAAATGACGTCTCCATTGAGCATGCCCTGGCCTTGCTCCGATCCATAGGGTCTGACGCTAAACAAGACAGAGAAGGTACGGCCTGAAACATATACTTTGAAAACTGTTGGGTTCAACATTCGACTGGCAATTCGGCCTAGACCGTGTGGAACAGATGTGTTGCTGTAGAATACCCAACTGTTCCTTTTGTTTTTTCTATAGAGTATTTAGAGACTAACGAAGTAGAATCCCAAGCTTCTCCAAACCATGGTAGCTCTCAGGCAAATGATGCCCTGTCCTCTGAGGAGAAGCTGAGGCGCATGTCCTCTGACGACGCTGCGACTGGCCCGTCTGACGACGTTACCTCTGAAGCTGCGACTGGCCCGTCTGACGACGCTACCTCTGAAGCTGCGACTGGCCCGTCTGACGACGCTACCTCTGAAGCTGCGACTGGCCCGTCTGACGACGCTACCTCTGAAGCTGCGACTGGCCCGTCTGACGACGCTACCTCTGAAGCTGCGACTGGCCCGTCTGACGACGCTACCTCTGAAGCTGCGACTGGCCCGTCTGACGACGCTACCTCTGAAGCTGCGACTGGCCCGTCTGACGACGCTACCTCTGAAGCTGCGACTGGCCCGTCTGACGACGCTACCTCTGAAGCTGCGACTGGCCCGTCTGACGACGCTACCTCTGAAGCTGCGACTGGCCCGTCTGACGACGCTACCTCTGAAGCTGCGACTGGCCCGTCTGACGACGCTACCTCTGAAGCTGCGACTGGCCCGTCTGACGACGCTACCTCTGAAGCTGCGACTGGCCCGTCTGACGACGCTACCTCTGAAGCTGCGACTGGCCCGTCTGACGACGCTACCTCTGAAGCTGCGACTGGCCCGTCTGACGACGCTACCTCTGAAGCTGCGACTGGCCCGTCTGACGACGCTACCTCTGAAGCTGCGACTGGCCCGTCTGACGACGCTACCTCTGAAGCTGCGACTGGCCCGTCTGACGACGCTACCTCTGAAGCTGCGACTGGCCCGTCTGACGACGCTACCTCTGAAGCTGCGACTGGCCCGTCTGACGACGCTACCTCTGAAGCTGCGACTGGCCCGTCTGACGACGCTACCTCTGAAGCTGCGACTGGCCCGTCTGACGACGCTACCTCTGAAGCTGCGACTGGCCCGTCTGACGACGCTACCTCTGAAGCTGCGACTGGCCCGTCTGACGACGCTACCTCTGAAGCTGCGACTGGCCCGTCTGACGACGCTACCTCTGAAGCTGCGACTGGCCCGTCTGACGACGCTACCTCTGAAGCTGCGACTGGCCCGTCTGACGACGCTACCTCTGAAGCTGCGACTGGCCCGTCTGACGACGCTACCTCTGAAGCTGCGACTGGCCCGTCTGACGACGCTACCTCTGAAGCTGCGACTGGCCCGTCTGACGACGCTACCTCTGAAGCTGCGACTGGCCCGTCTGACGACGCTACCTCTGAAGCTGCGACTGGCCCGTCTGACGACGCTACCTCTGAAGCTGCGACTGGCCCGTCTGACGACGCTACCTCTGAAGCTGCGACTGGCCCGTCTGACGACGCTGCCTCTGAAGCTGCGACTGGCCCGTCTGACGACGCTGCCTCTGAAGCTGCGACTGGCCCGTCTGACGACGCTGCCTCTGAAGCTGCGACTGGCCCGTCTGACGACGCTACCTCTGAAGCTGCGACTGGCCCGTCTGACGACGCTACCTCTGAAGCTGCGACTGGCCCGTCTGACGACGCTACCTCTGAAGCTGCGACTGGCCCGTCTGACGACGCTACCTCTGAAGCTGCGACTGGCCCGTCTGACGACGCTACCTCTGAAGCTGCGACTGGCCCGTCTGACGACGCTACCTCTGAAGCTGCGACTGGCCCGTCTGACGACGCTACCTCTGAAGCTGCGACTGGCCCGTCTGACGACGCTACCTCTGAAGCTGCGACTGGCCCGTCTGACGACGCTACCTCTGAAGCTGCGACTGGCCCGTCTGACGACGCTACCTCTGAAGCTGCGACTGGCCCGTCTGACGACGCTACCTCTGAAGCTGCGACTGGCCCGTCTGACGACGCTACCTCTGAAGCTGCGACTGGCCCGTCTGACGACGCTACCTCTGAAGCTGCGACTGGCCCGTCTGACGACGCTACCTCTGAAGCTGCGACTGGCCCGTCTGACGACGCTACCTCTGAAGCTGCGACTGGCCCGTCTGACGACGCTACCTCTGAAGCTGCGACTGGCCCGTCTGACGACGCTACCTCTGAAGCTGCGACTGGCCCGTCTGACGACGCTACCTCTGAAGCTGCGACTGGCCCGTCTGACGACGCTACCTCTGAAGCTGCGACTGGCCCGTCTGACGACGCTACCTCTGAAGCTGCGACTGGCCCGTCTGACGACGCTACCTCTGAAGCTGCGACTGGCCCGTCTGACGACGCTACCTCTGAAGCTGCGACTGGCCCGTCTGACGACGCTACCTCTGAAGCTGCGACTGGCCCGTCTGACGACGCTACCTCTGAAGCTGCGACTGGCCCGTCTGACGACGCTACCTCTGAAGCTGCGACTGGCCCGTCTGACGACGCTACCTCTGAAGCTGCGACTGGCCCCCCGTCTGACGACGCTACCTCTAAGGAACTGTTCACCGCTTCATCGGAGCCCCCGTTGACCACAAACATGGATATCTGACGTGGGACATGGTGCTCGGGGTCCATGCAAGAGTTCATGGGTACTCTAGTCCAGGTTGTCTGTGTGTGTAACTGCATTTGCTTGTTTTGGCTCAATTAAACATTAACTGTAATACTTGTGTCCTCAGTATTGTTTTGGCGGTTCCTACTTGGCAACATTTATTTTGCATTATAACCATGCTTTGGCCTCAGCAATATATTAATACTTTGACCCCTGTGTTTAAGCTACATTTGCTCAGTGTTGGTCAATTTATGCTAGTAGCATCACATGATGTGGAATGGGTTCTAGTTCATTTTAACTTGATGGTTGTGGAACACAGTGTCTGGGGTTGGTACATATGAGGATGTTGCTAGAATCGGGGTTTCAGTGCTAACTAATATCACGGTTGTCAACTTGCATTTAAATTACTCTGCTGGGTGTCTTCTCTCCTGACTGACTTGGTTTCCTATTAGTGAATGCTTACATGTGAAACCAGCTCTCGTCTCATTAGCCCATCGTTTTGGCGGTTGGTCTTCATATCCCAGTGACAATCCAAACTTTCAGGTTAAATAAGTCAATGCTAACCTGCTTTAGCTGGCAGGCTGCTATCAGGTCCTAGCTCTCCCAGAGTTGCTTGTAGCGCCTCTAACCTAGGGTTTGATGGGGGGGAACAGTTTTACCAGGATTTCCCACCCACTCCGATTACATGGGAGAAATTAACCGGTTAATTTCTATGAAAAGCGTGAGGTGAAGTCTGTTCATACAGGCCTTCTCTATCCGCATGATCAACGCTCGGGGTGTGCGTCGTACTTATAGTCGCCATGAATTCAAAGAGCATGTACACGCAACCTTTAAATGCAGTTAATACAGCAACAAAATTGGCTCCAACTTTTGAGCTACCGGTAGGTATCTGCTTTAATTCAAAACAATTTCTGTGGCACCGCTTTACTCACTTATGCCAACCTGAATTCAGCCTGTTTTGAAGCAAGTTAAACCGTTACGGCCTATGCAAATATTTTGTTTGCTACAGGGTAGGCCTTCCAGGTTATTTTATGTAGCAGGGGCGAAAATCTGATATCAACTTTGGAGGGGACAATTACATGACATTTTCTGAAGAGCAATTCCTGAGGGGGACACCAAAAGTAGTGCTGTAACACACAGCCTACGTTGTAATATGGTAAATGTATATTGAGGAACCAAAGAAATAAGGTGTTTGCCGTACTCCTAACTACCGGTACCCAAAACTACACAACTAATCACAACAGCAATACCATTGCCTTTAACAGATCTTAGTTCAGTCGAGAGTGGGGGTATCCATGGCATTTTCCAATTATGTTCCTATTTTACAAGTCAAAAAAATTGAGAACCTTTCATAATGTTGCCAAACAAAGACTCAACAAACTTACCTGAGACTCCCTGTCTCTGCCAGTCTGTCCCCAGCTCTGCCGTCTGTGTGCCATCTGTTGCCTGCTCTGCCTAATGACATCATTGTGAAACATTTTCATTAGCATTTCACTTCTTTCTTATGAACATTTTATCAACTAGTCTTTGAGATATTAGGCTACTAGGGTTCTTACTTTGCGTTTTGGTGTACTGAAAAATACTCTGATGTCCGTCTTTTTTCTGCCATTTTTCTACCTGGCTGGCCACACACACACACACACACACAGTGTGTAGGTTATTTACAGTAGGAGATGGGCTTCTATCATATCTTCTATCATTCTATATGGGCTTCGATCTAAAAGGTAGCTAGCAAATGTGAAACGGATTGCAGTGACAAGAGTTGACAGCTGTATGAGTTCACCATTTACACAACATATGCTGCAACCTTTTGTAATTTTAACCGTTTGTTTCATATTGGCTGGCTTCCAACAATAGCTGAATTTGCAAAGCTAGCGAGCACAAATTCCGTTTCAGTGGTGTTTGCTATAATCTTTGCTACCCGGGTTAAATAAAGGTGAAATAAAATAAATAAAAGTTCCCTTGCGACAATTTAGCTTTTGCAACGAGACCATTACATATATTTAAGACAATGGTAGAAGAGAGTGTAGTTCTGTTCAGTTTGGACTTCAGTTTATCGCTAACCTTATCACAGGGACTTTGAAGCACTAACTTACATTGCTGATCTTGGAATAAATTGACGATAGCAAAGATTCCATCTTTGACGACGCCACATAAATGGAATAGGTACTAGCTAGCTTAATAGTTAATATTTGCGCGCTAGCTCTGCAAATTCAGCTAGTGTGTGTGTGTGTGTGAACCCTGCCAACATAAAACAAATCATTGCTATGGCGCGATTGACTGGATTAACCTCATGTCAGTCACGTGCATTGAGTGCCTTTCAGACAGTAGATACGAACCCTCTGTTACCTTGCCAACTAAGGAACTGGCAGTGGATCAAACCATTGTGAGGCAAAGGGTGGGGGGTCGCAATTTTTTTTGAAACTTAAAAAAGCTCTATTAAGTGTCTATAATCAGCACAATTGCTTTCATTGCGTATTATTCATATTATTTAAATTACAGAGTTATGTTTACAGTGATATATTGGGGGGGACAAATCATATTTTTCCCAGGATGGGGGGGTCGTGTACCCCCCGTCCCCCCTGGGATTTCCGCCCCTGTTATGTAGCCTACGTTTGTGTATTGAATGTTATTCTACATTTGTTTGTCTGGGTCTTGAGAATGAGTTACCCTTTCTGACCAAGTCTGTAAAATAATGCGAGAACTGGGGGTATTTTGTCTTGAATAAAAGTAATAACGGAGAAGAATGGCAGGGTCTTGACAAGTTAATTTGATTGTGTAGGCTCACGTTTAATTTATGCTGTGACTAAATGAATATTAACTTGATAATGTACTTTATTGCTGGAGAACAGATGCAATAGGTAGGCCTGAGAAGATTTGATGTAAATATAGCCGAAGAATGGCACATGATAAACTGCGGGTTTAGATTCACGTGCAATTGATCAACTGCGGCGCTATCCATTGTGCTGAATCTCCGCTACAGCGTAACTGTTAGATTATCAGAGATTCAGATTTGTTTCATCTGACAAAATCATCACAATAACCGAAGTATAAACAGCCACAACCTTCCCAAATTCCCTTGATAGCCAGGTGTAAGGGGAGAGGAAAGGACCGAAATGCATCTTTCAGTGAAAGGTAGGCTACTGTAATAACCTCATATTTGACCCGTCGGCCAACAGTGCCTCATAGACCGGTTAAAACTAGGCTACATCAATGAAATAGTGTGGTGACTTTGAGTTGATTAAATAGCAACAAATACAAGAACCCATTAGTGTATATTTCTCCATGTAGAGTGTTATAATCATGTTGGATTTTATTCGCTGCTTAACACCCTGCATCCCACAGCTGGCTTGCTTCTGAAGCTAAGCAGGGTTGGTCCTGGTCAGTCCCTAGATTGGAGACCAGTTGCTGCTGGAAGTGGTGTTGGAGGGCCAGTAGGAGTCACTCTTTCCTCTGGTCTAAAATAATATCCCAGGGCAGTGATTGGGGACATGTGCTGTCTTTCGGGTGGGACGTTAAACAGGTGTCCTGACTCTCTGTGGTCACTAAAGATCCCATGGCACTTATTGTTAGAGTAGGGGTGTTAACCCTGGTGTCCTGGCTAAATTCCCAATCTGGCCCTCATACCATCACGGTCACCTAATCATCCCAAGCTTACTATTGGCTCATTCACCCGCCCCATCCCCTGTAACTATTCCCCAGGTCATTGCTGTAAATGAGAATGTGTTCTCAGTCAACTTACCTGGTTAAATAAAACATATGCTTCTAAATAGCACTTTCGGTTTGAACGGGAAACCTGGTAATTTCTTGCAATTTCCTCAGGAAGGAAAATTGGTAGGTTCTCTGGAAAAGATATGTCTCTACATGACCAATGAGGCCTACCCTCCTCCCCCAGCCATTGGGATGAACTTTGCGGGACCCCCATCCGAATACTCTACCAGGTACGGACGAGACATGGAGACAACTGTTCATTTAATGTTTTGTACTCGTCTCATTAAAAATGGATTCATACTAAAGACTAGGTCAGAATACATTTGGACTCCCTCGCTCTTTGTCTTTCCCTCTCAAATCAACTCTTTACCGTGAAATGCTTGCTTACGAGCCCACCCCAACGATGCAGAGAACAAAACTATAGAATATATATATATATATATAGTACCAATCAAAAGTTTGGACACACCTACTTATTCAAAGGTTTTTCTTTATTTTGACTATTTTCTACATTGTAAAATAATAGTGAAGAACTCAAAACTATGAAATAACACATATGGAATCATGTAGTAACCAAAAAAGTGTTAAACATATCAAAATCTATTTTATATTTATATAGACTTCAATGTAGCCACCCTTTGCACACTCTTGGCATTCTCTCAACCAGCTTCACCTGGATTGCTTTTCCAAAAGGACAGATTTCCACCGGTCTAATGTCCATTGCTGGTGTTTCTTAGCCCAAGCAAGTCTCTTCTTCTTATTGGTGTCCTTTAGTAGTGGTTTCTTTGCAGCAATTTGACCATGAAGGCCTGATTCACGTAGTCTCCTCTAAACAGTTGATGTTGAGATGTGTCTGTTACTTGAACTTTACAGCAGAGGTAACTCTGGGTCTTCCTTTCCTGTGGCGGTCCTCATGAGAGACATAGCGCTTGATGGATTTTGCAACTGCACTTGAAGAAACATTTAAAGCTCTTGAAATTTTCCGGATTGACTGAACTTCATGTCTTAAAATAATAATAGACTTTTGTTTCTCTTTGCTTATTTGAGCTGTTCTTGCCATGATATGGACTTGGTATTTTACCAAATAGGGCTATCTTCTGTATACCACCCCTACCTTGTCACAAAACAAGTGATTGGCTCAAACGCACTAAGAAGGAAATAAATTCCACAAATTAACTTTGAACAAGGCACACCTGTTAATTGAAATGCATTCCAGGTGAGTACCTCATGAAGCTGGTTGAGTGAATGCCAAGAGTGTGCAAAGCTGTCATCAAGGCAAAGGGTGGCTACTTTGAAGAATCTCAAATCTCAAATATATTTTGATTTGTTTAACACTTTTTTGGTTACTTCAGGATTCCTTATGTGTTATTTCATACTTTTGATGTTCTACAATGTAGAAAATTGTAAAAAATAAATAAAGAAACCCTGGAATGAGTAGGTGTGTCCAAACTTTTGACTGGTACTGTATATATTGTAACACGAGGAATAAAATACCCAAGAATAAAGCTATATACAAGGAGTACAGGTTCCAGATCAGTGTGCAGGGGTACGAGGTATTTGAAGTAGATATGTACAAGAAGGCTGGGTAAAGTGACTAGGCATCAGGATTGATAATAATAATAATAATAGCAAAATAAAGAACAGAGCAGCAGCTGCAAATGATGAGTGTAAAGGTGTGTGTTTGTGAGAGTGTGTAATGTGGATGCATGTGTGTTTGGGTTGTGTCGGTTTGTGTGTGTGTGTGTGTGTGTGTGTGTGTGTGTGTGTGTGTGTGTGTGTGTGTGTGTGTGTGTGGGAGTGTGAATGTAGTGTGTGTGAGTGTGCATATGCTTTGTATACAGTCTAGTGATTGTGCGTAGGGTCAGAGCAAGACCCTTTAACTTTTTGAGGATGCGAGTGCCCATGCCACGACTGTGCGGGTGTGTGTGGACCATGTTAGGTCGCCAAGGAACAGCCCTGTTGATGTGGATGGGGACGTGCTCTCCCCTCTTGCTCCTTTAGACCACGATCAGCTCCTTGGTCTTACTGGCATTGAGGGAGAGGTTGTCCTGGCACCACAATGCCAAGTCTCTGACCTCTCATCGCCTTCGTGTCGTCAGCAAACTTGACACACTGGGTCCCGACACACTGGGTCCCAACCCACTGGCTCCAACCTCCTGTCTCCAACCCTCTGGATCCAATCTCCATCTCTTCATTACTTGGTTATGAAAACCCCCTGGCCCCAAAGCACTGGCCCAACCTCTCTTCATTACTTTTTAAGGCAGACAGGTCCAGAGGGTGCGCCCCTGGCTGTCCCTCACGTCTAGATCCAGCAGAGACTGAACCAGGACCTCCATAGCATGGTGGTGGCTGTGGTACGCCTGAATAGAAACACAAACACAGTCTCAAGCAAAGTCCAGTGGTACGCCTGAATAGATATATATTCGATGTCCTATAGTAGACCAGTGGTACGCCTGAACAGAAATACAGTGCTAGACCTCTAAAGTAGACCAGAGTCTTTCAATCGGGAGCCCATTTTTGCTCCCGCCCAGCATCAACATCGGAGGTCCCTGCCAAGCGTGGGATTGAGAAACAAACACTCTACTTCTCCCCTGAGGTTGATTAACTCAAATGGCAAAATAAGGAAATCATCCTCATCATCACTGTGTAGAATATGCATGTATTTTACACGAATCAGGAATAGATAGGAATTTGGTGTGTGAGTCTGTCTGGACAGTCAACTTCCTGTGGAAAATCAACACCATGCCTGCTTCCCAGATAGCACCCTATTCCCTATGTAGTGAACTACTTTTGATCAGGGCCTATAAGGATCTGGTCAAAAGTAGTGTACTAAATAGGGAATAGGGTGCCATTTGTCATATGGAGACCACTACAGGAGCAGGTAGGCTTTACTCACAGCGAGGTGTAGAGGGCTGATGGGAGCTCTGACATCAAAGTCGTTCAGGATGTCTGTCCCTGAGCTTTCAATTAGTTGAGGAAAGACAAGGACGGCCAGTTCAGACTTGTAACATATTTACTTGGAAGGTTAGTCTAGTAGCATGTGTAACATGGTAAATCTCAGTGACCAGCCCCTGCAGACATACTGGGGTGTTGCATCCATACCTTAAACAAGCAAGTGTGAGGAAAAGTTACCAACTGGCACTTACCACATCTAAAGGTGTTTCACTTGCAATCTGGAAAAAGAACATCAAGAGTGACGATGCGTCCACGACAAACATGCAGCCACACCTTAAAACCTACTGTTGGGTTCTGAGAATATGAAATATACTAATTCATGTCACTGAGGGAGAGAGCTTAATGTATAACGTTTACATTATGTCAGGTTAGGGGTCACATCCACTTGAATGTCCTTCATATGACGAACCTCCTACAGAGCAAATGAGGAAAATATGATATATTATGATTTATGTTAGTAACAATACAATATGGGAATTTTATCCCAAAGCTACCTACAGCTAACATATATATATTTAAGTATGTGATCTATGTAAATAAATAAATATATCACAGCTGTAAAACTGTATGGTGGAGGCCTACCCATTTCCCAGGAGCATTGGAAAAAGTGGATTTGGGTACAGTGTTTATTTCCCCCTAATATCTTTGAAGATTCTGAGACCATTAGGGTTAAACATTACAGATATAAATGCAATATATGGAGTAGAAAAGATTGCCTGCCCACCAAAGAATCAACATATGTTCTACATGGTCTATTTCTATCTGAATGTAACACCTCAATCAAGCTTGTTAATTGATCGTTAAGTCATGTTTGTCAGGTAAACGGTCATTAGTGGCCTATATAAGCCTCATACAGGCCATGGGAAGACATTACCTGTTGATAACACAGACTATTCTCATGATCATGGGAGGTGTGAGAGAATTGCTGCTCTTTGTGATGACTGTGGGGGTTGTCAAAGGTTGGTTCACTAACGTTTTATTTGGATTGAAGGGATTTGTTTGGGAAATATGCTTAACTTTATAAGTTGGAGATTCAAATTTGACTGTCTGTTTCTTCCGCATTGGTCATCTATTATTAATATATGTAGCTATTTTGTGTGAACTCAACTTCTGTCAACACTTTCTCCTCAGTTTCTTGTTACCCTGTTGGAAAGTCCCAGAAGCAAGATCAAGTCTCTCTGCAGAGGAGACTTGGAGGTAAGTGTTTCTTTCCACAACCCTTCTAGCTATGTTCTTTGTCACTGTCTATGGTGCTGCTGTGTTTGACACTCATTCAACACCATAGAGTAACTCAGTCTAAATAACGTTGTCAAAGCCTTTGATTTGGTAATTTTGCTTGTGTACCTTAACCTACGTTTTTCAGAGCTGTCATCAAATGACGTCTCCATTGAGCATGCCCTGGCCTTGCTCCGATCCATAGGGTCTGACGCTAAACAAGACAGAGAAGGTACGGCCTGAAACATATACTTTGAAAACTGTTGGGTTCAACATTCGACTGGCAATTCGGCCTAGACCGTGTGGAACAGATGTGTTGCTGTAGAATACCCAACTGTTCCTTTTGTTTTTTCTATAGAGTATTTAGAGACTAACGAAGTAGAATCCCAAGCTTCTCCAAACCATGGTAGCTCTCAGGCAAATGATGCCCTGTCCTCTGAGGAGAAGCTGAGGCGCATGTCCTCTGACGACGCTGCGACTGGCCCGTCTGACGACGCTACCTCTGAAGCTGCGACTGGCCCGTCTGACGACGCTACCTCTGAAGCTGCGACTGGCCCGTCTGACGACGCTACCTCTGAAGCTGCGACTGGCCCGTCTGACGACGCTACCTCTGAAGCTGCGACTGGCCCGTCTGACGACGCTACCTCTGAAGCTGCGACTGGCCCGTCTGACGACGCTACCTCTGAAGCTGCGACTGGCCCGTCTGACGACGCTACCTCTGAAGCTGCGACTGGCCCGTCTGACGACGCTACCTCTGAAGCTGCGACTGGCCCGTCTGACGACGCTACCTCTGAAGCTGCGACTGGCCCGTCTGACGACGCTACCTCTGAAGCTGCGACTGGCCCGTCTGACGACGCTACCTCTGAAGCTGCGACTGGCCCGTCTGACGACGCTACCTCTGAAGCTGCGACTGGCCCGTCTGACGACGCTACCTCTGAAGCTGCGACTGGCCCGTCTGACGACGCTACCTCTGAAGCTGCGACTGGCCCGTCTGACGACGCTACCTCTGAAGCTGCGACTGGCCCGTCTGACGACGCTACCTCTGAAGCTGCGACTGGCCCGTCTGACGACGCTACCTCTGAAGCTGCGACTGGCCCGTCTGACGACGCTACCTCTGAAGCTGCGACTGGCCCGTCTGACGACGCTACCTCTGAAGCTGCGACTGGCCCGTCTGACGACGCTACCTCTGAAGCTGCGACTGGCCCGTCTGACGACGCTACCTCTGAAGCTGCGACTGGCCCGTCTGACGACGCTACCTCTGAAGCTGCGACTGGCCCGTCTGACGACGCTACCTCTGAAGCTGCGACTGGCCCGTCTGACGACGCTACCTCTGAAGCTGCGACTGGCCCGTCTGACGACGCTACCTCTGAAGCTGCGACTGGCCCGTCTGACGACGCTACCTCTGAAGCTGCGACTGGCCCGTCTGACGACGCTACCTCTGAAGCTGCGACTGGCCCGTCTGACGACGCTACCTCTGAAGCTGCGACTGGCCCGTCTGACGACGCTACCTCTGAAGCTGCGACTGGCCCGTCTGACGACGCTACCTCTGAAGCTGCGACTGGCCCGTCTGACGACGCTACCTCTGAAGCTGCGACTGGCCCGTCTGACGACGCTACCTCTGAAGCTGCGACTGGCCCGTCTGACGACGCTACCTCTGAAGCTGCGACTGGCCCGTCTGACGACGCTACCTCTGAAGCTGCGACTGGCCCGTCTGACGACGCTACCTCTGAAGCTGCGACTGGCCCGTCTGACGACGCTACCTCTGAAGCTGCGACTGGCCCGTCTGACGACGCTACCTCTGAAGCTGCGACTGGCCCGTCTGACGACGCTACCTCTGAAGCTGCGACTGGCCCGTCTGACGACGCTACCTCTGAAGCTGCGACTGGCCCGTCTGACGACGCTACCTCTGAAGCTGCGACTGGCCCGTCTGACGACGCTACCTCTGAAGCTGCGACTGGCCCGTCTGACGACGCTACCTCTGAAGCTGCGACTGGCCCGTCTGACGACGCTACCTCTGAAGCTGCGACTGGCCCGTCTGACGACGCTACCTCTGAAGCTGCGACTGGCCCGTCTGACGACGCTACCTCTGAAGCTGCGACTGGCCCGTCTGACGACGCTACCTCTGAAGCTGCGACTGGCCCGTCTGACGACGCTACCTCTGAAGCTGCGACTGGCCCGTCTGACGACGCTACCTCTGAAGCTGCGACTGGCCCGTCTGACGACGCTACCTCTGAAGCTGCGACTGGCCCGTCTGACGACGCTACCTCTGAAGCTGCGACTGGCCCGTCTGACGACGCTACCTCTAAGGAACTGTTCACCGCTTCATCGGAGCCCCCGTTGACCACAAACATGGATATCTGACGTGGGACATGGTGCTCGGGGTCCATGCAAGAGTTCATGGGTACTCTAGTCCAGGTTGTCTGTGTGTGTAACTGCATTTGCTTGTTTTGGCTCAATTAAACATTAACTGTAATACTTGTGTCCTCAGTATTGTTTTGGCGGTTCCTACTTGGCAACATTTATTTTGCATTATAACCATGCTTTGGCCTCAGCAATATATTAATACTTTGACCCCTGTGTTTAAGCTACATTTGCTCAGTGTTGGTCAATTTATGCTAGTAGCATCACATGATGTGGAATGGGTTCTAGTTCATTTTAACTTGATGGTTGTGGAACACAGTGTCTGGGGTTGGTACATATGAGGATGTTGCTAGAATCGGGGTTTCAGTGCTAACTAATATCACGGTTGTCAACTTGCATTTAAATTACTCTGCTGGGTGTCTTCTCTCCTGACTGACTTGGTTTCCTATTAGTGAATGCTTACATGTGAAACCAGCTCTCGTCTCATTAGCCCATCGTTTTGGCGGTTGGTCTTCATATCCCAGTGACAATCCAAACTTTCAGGTTAAATAAGTCAATGCTAACCTGCTTTAGCTGGCAGGCTGCTATCAGGTCCTAGCTCTCCCAGAGTTGCTTGTAGCGCCTCTAACCTAGGGTTTGATGGGGGGGAACAGTTTTACCAGGATTTCCCACCCACTCCGATTACATGGGAGAAATTAACCGGTTAATTTCTATGAAAAGCGTGAGGTGAAGTCTGTTCATACAGGCCTTCTCTATCCGCATGATCAACGCTCGGGGTGTGCGTCGTACTTATAGTCGCCATGAATTCAAAGAGCATGTACACGCAACCTTTAAATGCAGTTAATACAGCAACAAAATTGGCTCCAACTTTTGAGCTACCGGTAGGTATCTGCTTTAATTCAAAACAATTTCTGTGGCACCGCTTTACTCACTTATGCCAACCTGAATTCAGCCTGTTTTGAAGCAAGTTAAACCGTTACGGCCTATGCAAATATTTTGTTTGCTACAGGGTAGGCCTTCCAGGTTATTTTATGTAGCAGGGGCGAAAATCTGATATCAACTTTGGAGGGGACAATTACATGACATTTTCTGAAGAGCAATTCCTGAGGGGGACACCAAAAGTAGTGCTGTAACACACACAGCCTACGTTGTAATATGGTAAATGTATATTGAGGAACCAAAGAAATAAGGTGTTTGCCGTACTCCTAACTACCGGTACCCAAAACTACACAACTAATCACAACAGCAATACCATTGCCTTTAACAGATCTTAGTTCAGTCACCAGTGTAAGTTGAGAGTGGGGGTATCCATGGCATTTTCCAATTATGTTCCTATTTTACAATTTAAAAAAATGGAGAACCTTTCATAATGTTGCCAAACAAAGACTCAACAAACTTACCTGAGACTCCCTGTCTCTGCCAGTCTGTCCCCAGCTCTGCCGTCTGTGTGCCATCTGTTGCCTGCTCTGCCTAATGACATCATTGTGAAACATTTTCATTAGCATTTCACTTCTTTCTTATGAACATTTTATCAACTAGTCTTTGAGATATTAGGCTACTAGGGTTCTTACTTTGCATTTTGGTGTACTGAAAAATACTCTGATGTCCGTCTTTTTTCTTTTTTCTGCCATTTTTCTACCTGGCTGGCCACACACACACACACAGTGTGTAGGTTATTTACAGTAGGAGATGGGCTTCTATCATATCTTCTATCATTCTATATGGGCTTCGATCTAAAAGGTAGCTAGCAAATGTGAAACGGATTGCAGTGACAAGAGTTGACAGCTGTATGAGTTCACCATTTACACAACATATGCTGCAACCTTTTGTAATTTTAACCGTTTTTTATTCATATTGGCTGGCTTCCAACAATAGCTGAATTTGCAAAGCTAGCGAGCACAAATTCCGTTTCAGTGGTGTTTGCTATAATCTTTGCTACCCGGGTTAAATAAAGGTGAAATAAAATAAATAAAAGTTCCCTTGCGACAATTTAGCTTTTGCAACGAGACCATTACATATATTTAAGACAATGGTAGAAGAGAGTGTAGTTCTGTTCAGTTTGGACTTCAGTTTATTGCTAACCTTATCACAGGGACTTTGAAGCACTAACTTACATTGCTGATCTTGGAATAAATTGACGATAGCAAAGATTCCATCTTTGACGACGCCACATAAATGGAATAGGTACTAGCTAGCTTAATAGTTAATATTTGCGCGCTAGCTCTGCAAATTCAGCTAGTGTGTGTGTGTGTGTGTGAACCCTGCCAACATAAAACAAATCATTGCTATGGCGCGATTGACTGGATTAACCTCATGTCAGTCACGTGCATTGAGTGCCTTTCAGACAGTAGATACGAACCCTCTGTTACCTTGCCAACTAAGGAACTGGCAGTGGATCAAACCATTGTGAGGCAAAGGGTGGGGGGTCGCAATCTTTTGAAACTTAAAAAAGCTCTATTAAGTGTCTATAATCAGCACAATTGCTTTCATTGCGTATTATTCATATTATTTAAATTACAGAGTTATGTTTACAGTGATATATTGGGGGGGACAAATCATATTTTTCCCAGGATGGGGGGGTCGTGTACCCCCCGTCCCCCCTGGGATTTCCGCCCCTGTTATGTAGCCTACGTTTGTGTATTGAATGTTATTCTACATTTGTTTGTCTGGGTCTTGAGAATGAGTTACCCTTTCTGACCAAGTCTGTAAAATAATGCGAGAACTGGGGGTATTTTGTCTTGAATAAAAGTAATAACGGAGAAGAATGGCAGGGTCTTGACAAGTTAATTTGATTGTGTAGGCTCACGTTTAATTTATGCTGTGACTAAATGAATATTAACTTGATAATGTACTTTATTGCTGGAGAACAGATGCAATAGGTAGGCCTGAGAAGATTTGATGTAAATATAGCCGAAGAATGGCACATGATAAACTGCGGGTTTAGATTCACGTGCAATTGATCAACTGCGACGCTATCCATTGTGCTGAATCTCCGCTACAGCGTAACTGTTAGATTATCAGAGATTCAGATTTGTTTCCTCTGACAAAATCATCACAATAACCGAAGTATAAACAGCCACAACCTTCCCAAATTCCCTTGATAGCCAGGTGTAAGGGGAGAGGAAAGGACCGAAATGCATCTTTCAGTGAAAGGTAGGCTACTGTAATAACCTCATATTTGACCCGTCGGCCAACAGTGCCTCATAGACCGGTTAAAACTAGGCTACATCAATGAAATAGTGTGGTGACTTTGAGTTGATTAAATAGCAACAAATACAAGAACCCATTAGTGTATATTTCTCCATGTAGAGTGTTATAATCATGTTGGATTTTATTCGCTGCTTAACACCCTGCATCCCACAGCTGGCTTGCTTCTGAAGCTAAGCAGGGTTGGTCCTGGTCAGTCCCTAGATTGGAGACCAGTTGCTGCTGGAAGTGGTGTTGGAGGGCCAGTAGGAGTCACTCTTTCCTCTGGTCTAAAATAATATCCCAGGGCAGTGATTGGGGACATGTGCTGTCTTTCGGGTGGGACGTTAAACAGGTGTCCTGACTCTCTGTGGTCACTAAAGATCCCATGGCACTTATTGTTAGAGTAGGGGTGTTAACCCTGGTGTCCTGGCTAAATTCCCAATCTGGCCCTCATACCATCACGGTCACCTAATCATCCCAAGCTTACTATTGGCTCATTCACCCGCCCCATCCCCTGTAACTATTCCCCAGGTCATTGCTGTAAATGAGAATGTGTTCTCAGTCAACTTACCTGGTTAAATAAAACATATGCTTCTAAATAGCACTTTCGGTTTGAACGGGAAGCCTGGTAATTTCTTGCAATTTCCTCAGGAAGGAAAATTGGTAGGTTCTCTGGAAAAGATATGTCTCTACATGACCAATGAGGCCTACCCTCCTCCCCCAGCCATTGGGATGAACTTTGCGGGACCCCCACCCGAATACTCTACCAGGTACGGACGAGACATGGAGACAACTGTTCCTTTAATGTTTTGTACTCGTCTCATTAAAAATGGATTCATACTAAAGACTAGGTCAGAATACATTTGGACTCCCTCGCTCTTTGTCTTTCCCTCTCAAATCAACTCTTTACCGTGAAATGCTTGCTTACGAGCCCACCCCAACGATGTAGAGAACAAAACTATAGAATATATATATATATATATATATATATATATATATATATATATATAGTACCAATCAAAAGTTTGGACACACCTACTTATTCAAAGGTTTTTCTTTATTTTGACTATTTTCTACATTGTAAAATAGTAGTGAAGAACTCAAAACTATGAAATAACACATATGGTATCATGTAGTAACCAAAAAAGTGTTAAACATATCAAAATCTATTTTATATTTATATAGACTTCAATGTAGCCACCCTTTGCACACTCTTGGCATTCTCTCAACCAGCTTCACCTGGATTGCTTTTCCAAAAGGACAGATTTCCACCGGTCTAATGTCCATTGCTGGTGTTTCTTGGCCCAAGCAAGTCTCTTCTTCTTATTGGTGTCCTTTAGTAGTGGTTTCTTTGCAGCAATTTGACCATGAAGGCCTGATTCACGTAGTCTCCTCTAAACAGTTGATGTTGAGATGTGTCTGTTACTTGAACTTTACAGCAGAGGTAACTCTGGGTCTTCCTTTCCTGTGGCGGTCCTCATGAGAGACATAGCGCTTGATGGATTTTGCAACTGCACTTGAAGAAACATTTAAAGCTCTTGAAATTTTCCGGATTGACTGAACTTCATGTCTTAAAATAATAATAGACTTTTGTTTCTCTTTGCTTATTTGAGCTGTTCTTGCCATGATATGGACTTGGTATTTTACCAAATAGGGCTATCTTCTGTATACCACCCCTACCTTGTCACAAAACAAGTGATTGGCTCAAACGCACTAAGAAGGAAATAAATTCCACAAATTAACTTTGAACAAGGCACACCTGTTAATTAAAATGCATTCCAGGTGAGTACCTCATGAAGCTGGTTGAGTGAATGCCAAGAGTGTGCAAAGCTGTCATCAAGGCAAAGGGTGGCTACTTTGAAGAATCTCAAATATAAAATATATTTTGATTTGTTTAACACTTTTTTGGTTACTTCAGGATTCCTTATGTGTTATTTCATACTTTTGATGTTCTACAATGTAGAAAATTGTAAAAAAAATAAAGAAACCCTGGAATGAGTAGGTGTGTCCAAACTTTTGACTGGTACTGTATATATTGTAACACGAGGAATAAAATACCCAAGAATAAAGCTATATACAAGGAGTACAGGTTCCAGATCAGTGTGCAGGGGTACGAGGTATTTGAAGTAGATATGTACAAGAAGGCTGGGTAAAGTGACTAGGCATCAGGATAGATAATAATAATAATAATAGCAAAATAAAGAACAGAGCAGCAGCTGCAAATGATGAGTGTAAAGGTGTGTGTTTGTGAGAGTGTGTAATGTGGATGCATGTGTGTTTGGGTTGTGTCGGTGTGTGTGTGTGTGTGTGTGTGTGTGTGTGTGTGTGTGTGTGTGTGTGTGTGTGTGTGTGTGTGGGAGTGTGAATGTAGTGTGTGTGAGTGTGCATATGCTTTGTATACAGTCTAGTGATTGTGCGTAGGGTCAGAGCAAGACCCTTTAACTTTTTGAGGATGCGAGTGCCCATGCCAAATATTTCAGCCTTCTGGCGCGCCCTCTTCACGACTGTGCGGGTGTGTGTGGACCATGTTAGGTCGCCAAGGAACAGCCCTGTTGATGTGGATGGGGACGTGCTCTCCCCTCTTGCTCCTGTAGACCACGATCAGCTCCTTGGTCTTACTGGCATTGAGGGAGAGGTTGTCCTGGCACCACAATGCCATGTCTCTGACCTCTCATCGCCTTCGTGTCGTCAGCAAACTTGACACACTGGGTCCCGACACACTGGGTCCCAACCCACTGGCTCCAACCTCCTGTCTCCAACCCTCTGGATCCAATCTCCATCTCTTCATTACTTGGTTATGAAAACCCCCTGGCCCCAAAGCACTGGCCCAACCTCTCTTCATTACTTTCTAAGGCAGACAGGTCCAGAGGGTGCGCCCTGGCTGTCCCTCACGTCTAGATCCAGCAGAGACTGAACCAGGAACTCCATAGCATGGTGGTGGCCGTGGTACGCCTGAATAGAAAGACAAACACAGTCTCAAGCAAAGTCCAGTGGTACGCCTGAATCGATATATAATCAATGTCCTATAGTAGACCAGTGGTACGCCTGAACAGAAATACAGTGCTAGACCTCTAAAGTAGACCAGAGTCTTTCAATCGGGAGCCCATTTTTGCTCCCGCCCAGCATCAACATCGGAGGTCCCTGCCAAGCGTGTGATTGAGAAACAAACACTCTACTTCTCCTCTGAGGTTGATTAACTCAAATGGCAAAATAAGGAAATCATCCTCATCATCACTGTGTAGAATATGCATGTATTTTACACGAATCAGGAATAGATAGGAATTTGGTGTGTGAGTCTGTCTGGACAGTCAACTTCCTGTGGAAAATCAACACCATGTCTGCTTCCCAGATAGCACCCTATTCCCTATGTAGTGAACTACTTTTGATCAGGGCCTATAAGGATCTGGTCAAAAGTAGTGTACTAAATAGGGAATAGGGTGCCATTTGTCATATGGAGACCACTACAGGAGCAGGTAGGCTTTACTCACAGCGAGGTGTAGAGGGCTGATGGGAGCTCTGACATCAAAGTCGTTCAGGATGTCTGTCCCTGAGCTTTCAATTAGTTGAGGAAAGACAAGGACGGCCAGTTCAGACTTGTAACATATTTACTTGGAAGGTTAGTCTAGTAGCATGTGTAACATGGTAAATCTCAGTGACCAGCCCCTGCAGACATACTGGGGTGTTGCATCCATACCTTAAACAAGCAAGTGTGAGGAAAAGTTACCAACTGGCACTTACCACATCTAAAGGTGTTTCACTTGCAATATGGAAAAATAACATCAAGAGTGACGATGCGTCCACGACAAACATGCAGCCACACTTTAAAACCTACTGTTGGGTTCTGAGAATATGAAATATACTAATTCATGTCACTGAGGGAGAGAGCTTAATGTATAACGTTTACATTATGTCAGGTTAGGGGTCACATCCACTTGAATGTCCTTCATATGACGAACCTCCTACAGAGCAAATGAGGAAAATATGATATATTATGATTTATGTTAGTAACAATACAATATGGGAATTTTATCCCAAAGCTACCTACAGCTAACATATATATATTTAAGTATGTGATCTATGTAAATAAATAAATATATCACAGCTGTAAAACTGTATGGTGGAGGCCTACCCATTTCCCAGGAGCATTGGAAAAAGTGGATTTGGGTACAGTGTTTATTTCCCCCTAATATCTTTGAAGATTCTGAGACCATTAGGGTTAAACATTACAGATATAAATGCAATATATGGAGTAGAAAAGATTGCCTGCCCACCAAAGAATCAACATATGTTCTACATGGTCTATTTCTATCTGAATGTAACACCTCAATCAAGCTTGTTAATTGATCGTTAAGTCATGTTTGTCAGGTAAACGGTCATTAGTGGCCTATATAAGCCTCATACAGGCCATGGGAAGACATTACCTGTTGATAACACAGACTATTCTCATGATCATGGGAGGTGTGAGAGAATTGCTGCTCTTTGTGATGACTGTGGGGGTTGTCAAAGGTTGGTTCACTAATGTTTTATTTGGATTGAAGGGATTTGTTTGGGAAATATGCTTAACTTTATAAGTTGGAGATTCAAATTTGACTGTCTGTTTCTTCCGCATTGGTCATCTATTATTAATATATGTAGCTATTTTGTGTGAACTCAACTTCTGTCAACACTTTCTCCTCAGTTTCTTGTTACCCTGTTGGAAAGTCCCAGAAGCAAGATCAAGTCTCTCTGCAGAGGAGACTTGGAGGTAAGTGTTTCTTTCCACAACCCTTCTAGCTATGTTCTTTGTCACTGTCTATGGTGCTGCTGTGTGACACTCATTCAACACCATAGAGTAACTCAGTCTAAATAACGTTGTCAAAGCCTTTGATTTGGTAATTTTGCTTGTGTACCTTAACCTACGTTTTTCAGAGCTGTCATCAAATGACGTCTCCATTGAGCATGCCCTGGCCTTGCTCCGATCCATAGGGTCTGACGCTAAACAAGACAGAGAAGGTACGGCCTGAAACATATACTTTGAAAACTGTTGGGTTCAACATTCGACTGGCAATTCGGCCTAGACCGTGTGGAACAGATGTGTTGCTGTAGAATACCCAACTGTTCCTTTTGTTTTTTCTATAGAGTATTTAGAGACTAACGAAGTAGAATCCCAAGCTTCTCCAAACCATGGTAGCTCTCAGGCAAATGATGCCCTGTCCTCTGAGGAGAAGCTGAGGCGCATGTCCTCTGACGACGCTGCGACTGGCCCGTCTGACGACGCTGCGACTGGCCCGTCTGACGACGCTGCGACTGGCCCGTCTGACGACGCTGCGACTGGCCCGTCTGACGACGCTGCGACTGGCCCGTCTGACGACGCTGCGACTGGCCCGTCTGACGACGCTGCGACTGGCCCGTCTGACGACGCTGCGACTGGCCCGTCTGACGACGCTGCGACTGGCCCGTCTGACGACGCTGCGACTGGCCCGTCTGACGAAGCTGCGACTGGCCCCCCGTCTGACGACGCTACCTCTGAAGCTGCGACTGGCCCCCCGTCTGACGACGCTACCTCTGAAGCTGCGACTGGCCCCCCGTCTGACGACGCTACCTCTGAAGCTGCGACTGGCCCCCCGTCTGACGACGCTACCTCTGAAGCTGCGACTGGCCCCCCGTCTGACGACGCTACCTCTGAAGCTGCGACTGGCCCCCCGTCTGACGACGCTACCTCTGAAGCTGCGACTGGCCCCCCGTCTGACGACGCTACCTCTGAAGCTGCGACTGGCCCGTCTGACGACGCTACCTCTGAAGCTGCGACTGGCCCGTCTGACGACGCTACCTCTAAGGAACTGTTCACCGCTTCATCGGAGCCCCCGTTGACCACAAACATGGATATCTGACGTGGGACATGGTGCTCGGGGTCCATGCAAGAGTTCATGGGTACTCTAGTCCAGGTTGTCTGTGTGTAACTGCATTTGCTTGTTTTGGCTCAATTAAACATTAACTGTAATACTTGTGTCCTCAGTATTGTTTTGGCGGTTCCTACTTGGCAACATTTATTTTGCATTATAACCATGCTTTGGCCTCAGCAATATATTAATACTTTGACCCCTGTGTTTAAGCTACATTTGCTCAGTGTTGGTCAATTTATGCTAGTAGCATCACATGATGTGGAATGGGTTCTAGTTCATTTTAACTTGATGGTTGTGGAACACAGTGTCTGGGGTTGGTACATATGAGGATGTTGCTAGAATCGGGGTTTCAGTGCTAACTAATATCACGGTTGTCAACTTGCATTTAAATTACTCTGCTGGGTGTCTTCTCTCCTGACTGACTTGGTTTCCTATTAGTGAATGCTTACATGTGAAACCAGCTCTCGTCTCATTAGCCCATCGTTTTGGCGGTTGGTCTTCATATCCCAGTGACAATCCAAACTTTCAGGTTAAATAAGTCAATGCTAACCTGCTTTAGCTGGCAGGCTGCTATCAGGTCCTAGCTCTCCCAGAGTTGCTTGTAGCGCCTCTAACCTAGGGTTTGATGGGGGGGAACAGTTTTACCAGGATTTCCCACCCACTCCGATTACATGGGAGAAATTAACCGGTTAATTTCTATGAAAAGCGTGAGGTGAAGTCTGTTCATACAGGCCTTCTCTATCCGCATGATCAACGCTCGGGGTGTGCGTCGTACTTATAGTCGCCATGAATTCAAAGAGCATGTACACGCAACCTTTAAATGCAGTTAATACAGCAACAAAATTGGCTCCAACTTTTGAGCTACCGGTAGGTATCTGCTTTAATTCAAAACAATTTCTGTGGCACCGCTTTACTCACTTATGCCAACCTGAATTCAGCCTGTTTTGAAGCAAGTTAAACCGTTACGGCCTATGCAAATATTTTGTTTGCTACAGGGTAGGCCTTCCAGGTTATTTTATGTAGCAGGGGCGAAAATCTGATATCAACTTTGGAGGGGACAATTACATGACATTTTCTGAAGAGCAATTCCTGAGGGGGACACCAAAAGTAGTGCTGTAACACACACAGCCTACGTTGTAATATGGTAAATGTATATTGAGGAACCAAAGAAATAAGGTGTTTGCCGTACTCCTAACTACCGGTACCCAAAACTACACAACTAATCACAACAGCAATACCATTGCCTTTAACAGATCTTAGTTCAGTCACCAGTGTAAGTTGAGAGTGGGGGTATCCATGGCATTTTCCAATTATGTTCCTATTTTACAAGTCAAAAAAATGGAGAACCTTTCATAATGTTGCCAAACAAAGACTCAACAAACTTACCTGAGACTCCCTGTCTCTGCCAGTCTGTCCCCAGCTCTGCCGTCTGTGTGCCATCTGTTGCCTGCTCTGCCTAATGACATCATTGTGAAACATTTTCATTATCATTTCACTTCTTTCTTATGAACATTTTATCAACTAGTCTTTGAGATATTAGGTTATAGGGTTCTTATTTTGCATTTTGGTGTACTGAAAAATACTCTGATGTCTGTCTTTTTTCATTTTTCTACCTGGCTGGCTACACACAGTGTGTAGGTTATTTACAGTAGGAGATGGGCTTCTATCATATCTTCTATCATTCTATATGGGCTTCGATCTAAAAGGTAGCTAGCAAATGTGAAACGGATTGCAGTGACAAGAGTTGACAGCTGTATGAGTTCACCATTTACACAACATATGCTGCAACCTTTTGTAATTTTAACCGTTTGTTTCATATTGGCTGGCTTCCAACAATAGCTGAATTTGCAAAGCTAGCGAGCACAAATTCCGTTTCAGTGGTGTTTGCTATAATCTTTGCTACCCGGGTTAAATACAGGTGAAATAAAATAAATAAATAAAAGTTCCCTTGCGACAATTTAGCTTTTGCAACGAGACCATTACATATATTTAAGACAATGGTAGAAGAGAGTGTAGTTCTGTTCAGTTTGGACTTCAGTTTATCGCTAACCTTATCACAGGGACTTTGAAGCACTAACTTACATTGCTGATCTTGGAATAAATTGACGATAGCAAAGATTCCATCTTTGACGACGCCACATAAATGGAATAGGTACTAGCTAGCTTAATAGTTAATATTTGCGCGCTAGCTCTGCAAATTCAGCTAGTGTGTGTGTGTGTGTGTGTGTGTGTGTGTACCCTGCCAACATAAAACAAAACATTGCAATGGCGCGATTGACTGGATTAACCTCATGTCAGTCACGTGCCTTTCAGACAGTAGATACGAACCCTCTGTTACCTTGCCAACTAAGGAACTGGCAGTGGATCAAACCATTGTGAGGCAAAGGGTGGGGGGTCGCAATCTTTTGAAACTGAAAAAAGCGCTATTAAGTGTCTATAATCAGCACAATTGCTTTCATTGCGTATTATTATTATTATTTAAATTACAGAGTAATGTTTACAGTGATATATTGGGGGGGAAAAATCATATTTTTCCCAGGATGGGGGGGTCGTGTACCCCCCGTCCCCCCTGGGATTTCCGCCCCTGTTATGTAGCCTAAGATTGTGTATTGAATGTTATTCTACATTTGTTTGTCTGGGTCTTGAGAATCAGTTACCCTTTCTGACCAAGTCTGTAAAATAATGCGAGAACTGGGGGTATTTTGTCCTGAATAAAAGTAATAACGGAGAAGAATGGCAGGGTCTTGACAAGTTAATTTGATTGTGTAGGCTCACGTTTAATTTATGCTGTGACTAAATGAATATTAACTTGATAATTGACTTTATTGCTGGAGAACAGATGCAATAGGTAGGCCTGAGAAGATTTGATGTAAATATAGCTGAAGAATGGCACATGATAAACTGCGGGTTTAGATTCACGTGCAATTGATCAACTGCGGCGCTATCCATTGTGCTGAATCTCCGCTACAGCGTAACTGTTAGATTATCAGAGATTCAGATTTGTTTCCTCTGACAAAATCATCACAATAACCGAAGTATAAACAGCCACAACCTTCCCAAATTCCCTTGATAGCCAGGTGTAAGGGGAGAGGAAAGGACCAAAATGCATCTTTCAGTGAAAGGTAGGCTACTGTAATAACCTCATATTTGACCCGTCGGCCAACAGTGCCTCATAGACCGGTTAAAACTAGGCTACATCAATGAAATAGTGTGGTGACTTTGAGTTGATTAAATAGCAACAAATACAAGAACCCATTAGTGTATATTTCTCCATGTAGAGTGGTATAATCATGTTGGATCTTATTCGCTGCTTAACACCCTGCATCCCACAGCTGGCTTGCTTCTGAAGCTAAGCAGGGTTGGTCCTGGTCAGTCCCTAGATTGGATCTAGTTGCTGCTGGAAGTGGTTGATAAGAGAATTATTTTATAAACGTAAATGAATCAATAAACCATGATGAATTATTAGTCATACAGCAGGGTTAATGAATAATCAATGTAATGATCAATGTAGGGATCGATTGGTCTGATTAGTTCCGGAAAGTCCAGGAACCACTGGAGAGGGAAAGAAATGTGTGTATGCAATTAGTATAGCTACAGAAGCAGATGGTCAAGGGAGTAAAACTTCAGAGAGTTCCTAACCTTGAAGGAAAGGAACAGGCTGAGCCAGAAGGTGATAAACAGTGTGAGAAGTTTATGGGGGTTGCAGGTCACCAACGGATTGTGTGTAAATGCATGTGCGTTGTAATGGAAATTATATGATTAAAGGTTTGACTAAATGATTTCACCCTGAAAAGGTATAACCGAGTGATTATAAGATGAATGTACTAATGTGTGTGTGTTGGAAAAGTTTAAGCTTAATGATTTAGCAATATAGGCAAGACATTCAAGGGAAAAGGGGAACTGTTACCAGACAGAAGACAACTTGTGACCACAGTGAAACTGATAACAGGAAGAAGGTCTCCCCACCCAGAGAGGGGAGAAAACTTTAGGCTTGCAGTAGATTATGTAACATGGGGCAGGATTTGTGATGGAGAAGACTTGTAAATAAGCATTGACAGTGTTAAATAAGAGGAGGGGGCATCTGTAAGGGGTATGACATATGATATGACCAAATGTTAGGTATAAAAGGCTGTGTACATTGTATGATATTCTGAGCTCTCGTGAATAAACTTGGTTGACTATTGTAGGCTGGGCCTCCGTCTGTGTCATTTAACCAGAACCTTACAAACTCTGGGGTGCAGACTGAGTAGTTTAATTGAAGTTCAGTTTATGAACATTGGGAACAAAATTCTCATAACATGCGTAAGTAAGCAAGAACTATATAATGACTGTTTTGTTATCCTGACGCCAGAACGTTCTCTGAATAAAGCTACAGAAACCTTTTGCAGAAAGCTGAGTCCTTGCCTAATTATTTTAACCCATTGTCTTACAAACCTTGGGCATTAGTCAAGGCGAATTGATTATTGATTATTATCATCAAGATATAAAATTCCTTTAACAATTGGTCCTTCGAGCCGGATTTCAATACCCGCTCCTGTCGTTCCAAGGAGACACCAAAACCGTGCACGGGCGGATGAAATATCCGTAAATCAAAGACCCGGCCCTTTTCTGTGAGTTCTTTACAGGCCGGTGGCAAACTGGTATGTGACAGAAGCGGTGACGAGATCCAACCTACATTGAATTCTCAGCTGCAAAATAAGGTCAGTAATCTTTATTCATTAGTTTGGGGTTAAATTCTAAACTTACTAAAAATTGACTTAGAATGGACTGGATTAGGTTCCTATTAAGCATTGGTCAAGATAAATGTGAGGGAGGATATTAACCGTAAAACTAACAAAAAGTAAGATTTGTATCGGGTATACCGTCCATATAATCTAATGTAGAGAAAGTTTAAGACAAAAGTATCTATGTTAGTGTTGGCGGCACTGGGTCACAGATCTAAGTAAGACCTAAAAGTAAAACCGGTTGCAGTAAGACCTAACAGTAAAACTGGTTGCAGTAAGACCTAACAGTAAAACTGGTTGCAGTAAGACCTAACAGTAAAACTGGTCGAAGTACAGTAGCCGGAAAACGTAATATAGAAGGCGAAATAAAGATAAGTAAGTTACGTTAGTATAGGACTAACAGGAGTAAGTGAGATAACAGTAGAGCACACACATAGATTGTGAGATTTAAGTATAATAACAGAATTATAGAAGCATACACATAGATTGTGAGAATTGGAGCTAATATTGAGACCTAAATGATACCTGGTCAATAATATATTAGGCGGAAAACATAATATGGAAGGCGAAATATAATAATAACATTTATAAGAACGTAGGTCAGGGACATAATTTGTATGAATATAGATCGCCTGTCAAAATACATTTTAGAGGGGATAATCGAGATCTACCAGAGGCGCGCAAAATAGGTCTGATTATTCCAAACAGGAGGAAGGAGGTTACACCCATAGAAAGTGAGAATACATATTAGAAAATAAACGAAGTAATTGAGTAAGTACACACATATTGTGACAATAGGAATAACAGTAATTGAATAAACATGGGTGGTAAATCCTCAAAGGAGAGGAAAGAAGAGCCAGAACCAAGAGAGTCTAACCTTAAAAAGCGACTGGCGCTGTATAATAAGCCAGGGCTGAGGGAGGTTCAATCAGATTGGGAGGAGGATCAGTGTCCTCTCATAGAGCTTCCTAATCCTAGGGCAGGCGAAGCTGATCAATCGGATATCTTACAAGTGTATCGACCCTGGACTCAGAGAGATGTAGCAAGAGCAGTTGAGGGAATAGCACATCCAAAAACAGGAATAGAAGGGTTTAGGAGAGATATGGTGGGACTGACCGAGAGTTTTAAACTAAATACAGGAGAATTGGAAAGGGCTGTCCGACAGATAGTGGGGAAAGACTGGGCAGCAGTGAAGGGAGCCTGGGTTCCAGGGCAAGGAGAAGAACCGGTTTTACCATGGGCAGGAGATGGGGATTATGCAGACAAATTGACACAGCTCTGTAATAATCTTAGGGACTATTACCGTAGACATGCAGACTTTTCAAAAATACATGAGTGTAAACAAGGGGATGGGGAAACTGTTTGCCAGTATTTAGAGAGACTGAGAGATGTGTTCAATGCTAATAGTGGACTGGTAGAGCCTAGACAGGGAGACGACGGACCTTACCACCAACAGTTAAAAATAGCCTTCTTGAGTGGTATGGAGCCTGAAATTTGTCAAATCATAAAAGAGACTCTGATAGGGTGGGGAACAGCCACATTGGCCGAAGTAAAGAGGTATGCTATACACCATGAGCATAATGGCAAGGAAAAGAAAAGTAAGAAAGAACAGACAGGAGCAGAACATTTGATCGCCACTCTTGGAGAAATTGCAGGAAAAAGCAGGAAAGATTTTAAAAAGAAAGGGGGAAACAGGGAGAATAGAAAGTGGATAGAACCTGAGGACAGAAAGTGCTACAACTGCAATATAACCGGCCACATGGCAGAGGATTGTAAGGCCCCACCAAGGAACCATAGACAGAGACAGTTTAGGGATAGACAGAGAGGAGAACAGGATTTAGCAAACTTATTGAGAAAAGTGGATAGAGACAGTCACTGTAGACAGAAGGGGAAAAACAGGGAGACGCGCTGACAAAGACGGAGAGAAGTGGTGTTTTAATTGAGATAGAACAGGACATTTCGCCAGAAACTGTAAAACAGCCTGTAAACGTTGTGACCGAGTAGGACACAACCACCGGAATTGCAGCTCTAAGCAATAGCATTTTGGTTCAGTGGTAGAATTCTTGCCTGCTATGCGGGGGGCCCGGGTTCGGTTCCCAGCCCATGCACCATGGGACTAAAATTTAATATAATTATTTTTATGTTATGACTAGAAGCATACGGTTGTTAGTGTTTGTTTAAGATAGAAACCGAATGCTTTGATAGCTTGTTGAGGTTAAATTGAAAGACAGATTCATTTAAAATAATAGCGAGGCGAATTCGATAAAGTACGTTGTTTGTGGTCTAAATGGCCTGCTTAAATGATTTATAGAGAATGGGAGTTGTATTTCAATGACGGAATCAAGGAAAAGGCAGTTACCTAAATCTAATGAATTATAAGGAGCGGAAAGTAATAATTGCGACAGAATTGTGGTGATATACATGATATTTTTTAAACCCTTGGACATTTCATAAGAGTGAAGCCGAAGGAGAGATAAAGTTGTAACATTGGGTTTAATCTTACGATAGAGGTAAGGCAGAACGCTGTTTGAAAAGAGATATATATTATTTTTTTCGTACGGGTAAAATGAGAAGCGTTGGTTGTGAGCACTGAAAACATATGTGGCTGGAAGCGATTCTGGTCTGAATAATGGAATCGTAAAAGTTTGGTGATAAATTCTGGTTATAGATTCGTGGTTTGATTGTTTAGTAACACCAGTGATTTGAACGGGAAGTGGATGTATGCTAACATTATGTTTTCATTGCATGAAACAATGTCAGGTCAGAAAGGTGGATTGCAGGGCGAGTTTATTTTATTTCGCAGGAACAGTGTAAATTAATTATAGTTGTGCGTGAGCCTGGCCGGCGTGCGCGTTCCTGTAGGACGTAGAGTCGCAAGCTAACTCGAGGACGCGCTATTTGTAAGGGGGTGAGTGTAACCGCGGTGGTGCGAGTACAATGGAGTTATAAGTACTATGAAGTTTTGTTTATAGTCAACTTTTGGGTTTTTGAATCAGTGTGGTAGGATGAAACGCTGACCAAGTACTTATTTTATGGAAAAAGAAGCGCTTAGCTCTCTTTGGAAAAAAAAAAATTCCTAGGGACATGATATCTTAAAGGGGTTTACACACATGGCATTTTGGAAGTTTTGTTTTCTGAGTTTAATTAAACACGTGAAATTCTTTTGATAGGGAATGTTCTGGGACCCTGGGATACAAAATGTAAATAAAGTTCTTAGCTTTAATTTGTTTAATGTAGTAAGAAACACGGTTCCGAAAGGGTGGTATGACTTTTGACCCCTCTGGTGACTCTTCCTGTGTGGTCTGATCAGCCACATTGAAAAGCCATGGATGGTGAATTTAAGGTCATTGGTGATATTGATTTTAAGGGAATTTGTAGAACTGATAATTATGAGGAGTTAAAGTTCTTAAACACAATTGATAATTTGAACCAATGAGAGGACTAAAAGGGCAAAGCTTTAGACTAAGGGTAGGCTTCCTTAAGTCTATTTTCCTATAACAATAAGGGTAAAATAATTTTTCTTGGTGGAGTAAATCAGATTAGTCATTTTGATCTGATTATGTTATTTTAAAATATTTTGACCAGTAGCAGGGGTATTTTTTTTTTAACGTGATCTAGATACGTTTATTTTCCCTTAGGAAGTCAGCTGTTGTTGAAAGCAGTGTAAGAGATTTAACCTGTTATGGATAGGGGGCAGTATTTTCACAACCGGATAAAAAACGTACCCGATTTAACCTCTTACATCTAGACGTTCCGCTAGCGGAACACCTGCTCCAATATCCAATGATAGGCGTGGCGCGAATTACAAATTCCTCAAAAATACAAAAACTTCAATTTTTCAAACATATGACTATTTCACAGCATTTTAAAGACAAGACTCTCCTTTATCTAACCACACTGTCCGATTTCAAAAAGGCTTTACAGCGAAAGCAAAACATTAGATTATGTCAGCAGAGTACCAAGCCAGAAATAATCAGACACCCATTTTTCAAGCTAGCATATAATGTCACAAAAACCCAGAAGACAGCTAAATGCAGCACTAACCTTTGATGATCTTCATCAGATGACACACCTAGGACATTATGTTATACAATACATGCATGTTTTGTTCAATCAAGTTCATATTTATATCAAAAAACAGCTTTTTACATTAGCATGTGACGTTCAGAACTAGCATACCCCCCGCAAACTTCCGGGGAATTTGCTAACAATTTACTAAATTACTCACGATAAACGTTCACAAAAAGCATAACAATTATTTTAAGAATTATAGATACAGAACTCCTCTATGCACTCGATATATCCGATTTTAAAATAGCTTTATGGTGAAAGCACATTTTGCAATATTCTAAGTACATAGCCCAGGCATCACGGGCTAGCTATTTAGACACCCGGCAAGTTTAGCACTCACCAATATCAGATTTACTATTATAAAAGTTTGATTACCTTTTGTTGTCTTCGTCAGAATGCACTCCCAGGACTGCTACTTCAATAACAAATGTTGGTTTGGTCCAAAATAATCCATCGTTATATATCCGAATAGCGGCGTTTTGTTCGTGCGTCCCAGACACTATCCGAATGGTAAAGAAGGGTCGAAGGGCATGGCGCAATTCGTGACAAAAAAAATCTAAATATTCCATTACCATACTTCGAAGCATGTCAACCGCTGTTTAAAATCCATTTTTATGCCATTTTTCTCGTAAAAAAAGCGATAATAATCCGACCGGGAATGTCCATTTAGCTAAACAGAGGAAAGTAAACAAAGCTTTCGGTCGACGCGGGCACGAGCCTGAGTCTCACAGTACTGTAACAAGCCCCTACCCAAACGCGCTACTTTGTTTCAGCCAGAGCCTGCAAAGCCACGATTCAGCTTTTTACCGCCTTCTGAGACCCTATGGCAGCCGTAGGAAGTGTCACGGGACAGCTAAGATCCTCACTCTTCAATAAACAGAGACAAGAAGAACGACACCTTGTCAGACAGGCCACTTCCTGCATGAAACCTTCTCAGTTTTTTGCCTGCCAAATGAGTTCTGTTATACTCACAGACACCATTCAAACAGTTTTAGAAACTTTAGGGTGTTTTCTATCCATATGTAATAAGTATATGCATATTCTAGTTACTGGGTAGGAGTGGTAACCAGATTAAATCGGGTAAGTTTTTTATCCAGCCGTGAAAATACTGCCCCCTAGCCATAACAGGTTAATCTGATTATTACTCCTGCCCAGAAACTAGAATATGCATATAATTATTAGCTTTGGATAGAAAACACTCCAAAGTTTCTAAAACTGTTTGAATGGTGTCTGTGAGTATAACAGAACTCATTTGGCAGGCCAAAACCTGAGAAGATTCTGTACAGGAAGTACCCTGTCTGACCATTTCTTGGCCTTCTTTGCCATCTCTATCCATTAAAAAGGATCTCTGCGGTTACGTGACACTTCATACGGCTCACATGGTCTCTCAGAAGGTGGCAAAAAGCTGAATCGTGGCTTTGCAGGCTCTGGTTGAAACAAAGTAGCGCGTTTGGGTAGTGGCTGGTTACAGTACTGTGAGACTCAGGCGCGTGCCCGCGTCGACCGAATGCTTTGTTTTCTTTCCTCTGTTTACCTAAACGCAGATTCCCGGTCGGAATATTATCGCTTTTTTACGAGAAAAATGGCATAAAAATTGATTTTAAACAGCGGTTGACATGCTTCGAAGTACGGTAATGGAATATTTAGAAATCTTTTGTCACGAATTGCGCCATGCTCGTAACCCTTATTTACACTTCGGATAGTGTCACGAACGCACGAACAAAACGCCGCTAGTTCTGTATCTATAATTCTTAAAATAATTGTTATGTTTTTTGTGAACGTTTATCGTGAGTAATTTAGTAAATTCACCGGAGGTTTGCGGGGGGTATGCTAGTTCTGAACGTCACATGCTAATGTAAAAAAGCTGTTTTTTGATATAAATATGAACTTGATTGAACAAAACATGCATGCATTGTATAATATAATGTCCTAGGGTTGTCATCTGATGAAGATCATCAAAGGTTAGTGCTGCATTTAGCTGTGGTTTTGTTTTTTGTGACGTTATATGCTAGCTTGAAAAATGGGTGTCTGATTATTTCTGGCTGGGTACTCTGCTGACATAATGTAATGTTTTGCTTTCGCTGTAAAGCCTTTTTGAAATCGGACAGTGTGGTTAGATTAACGAGAGTCTTGTCTTTAAAATGCTGTAAAATAGTCACATGTTTGAAAAATTGAAGTTTTCGGATTTTAGAGGAGTTTGTATTTCGCGCCACGCCCATCATTGGATATTGGAGCAGGTGTTCCGCTAGCGGAACGTCTAGATGTAAGAGGTTAACACAACAAGGCTGTGGAATGGATATAATATTACTATATTTTGTTGTGAATAAGTTTAATAATGGTAGACTTATGTCAACAGGACAGGGATATATGACATCTGTAGGTGATCCAGGATTATTGAGGGTATCGAGATAAATTTAAGTAGATATGCAATATCTAGACAGGTGGATTTTTCTAAGGTTCAGGAGTGCAACCAACGAGACAATGAGACATTTAGTCAATATTTGGAAACAACCATATTATGAGAAAAAACTGGAGACAGAGAAGGACAGACGGAGAAATCCTCCCCTGCACTGCTGAAACCTTGAGGGTTGGGGAGTAGCAGGAAGAAAGGAGGGGGGCCAGCAGGAGTAGATAGGAAGAGAATTTGGTTCACTAAGCTCTAGGATATTAATTCATGGAGAGACTATCGGCTCCATTGGCAGGCATGTATTTTAGTTTTGATTTTAAGTTTATGTTTGGTAAATTCGCTAGGAGGAGATTAGTATAATTTTGTTGAAAGTAATTGTTACCCTAACTAAAAGGGCAATGAAAGCTTAGTTGGTTTCAGGTGTTAGACACTGAACCATTGCCCAGACACTATTCTGCACAGTAGGCCGAAATAGTAGCATTGACTAGAACCGGTGAAATAAGAAAGGAGAGAAAGTTACTATTTACACAGACAAGCACATAGACATTTAAAACCATACAAAACAGCACAGATACATCTTAAAGAAGGTAAAACACTTGACAGAGGATTGTTAAATTATAGCCAAGGATGAAGGCCCCAGGGAGAATTGGACATGTGGAAAATGAAATGGGGCATCCTACAAGAGAAGGTCTGACATAAGGATAATTTACTTATCCTACCAAAGACATTGTATGGATACGCAGTAATATTGATACATAGGCTAAGCAATGTATCAAGGGGAGGGAAGTATAGTAGAGTAGTTAGGAAAGAGTGATGGCCTAGAGGATAATTACTTAAACATTTTTTTTTTTGTAAGATATCCATTCCAACAGTTGGAAATGTACCTTATTGAGATATTCCGAAATGAGGGGAAGAAGGGGTGTTTAACAAGAATAGATAAGTATAGCAAATGGGTAGAAGCGTTCACAACTTACTTGGTGGACATGATTATGGTAGCTAAAATATTAAGTCAAGATATTATCCCTAGAGTTGGTTTACTAGGAGCCATCTCTTTAAATGATGGATGACAGTTTAGCTAATCAGGTAGAGCCTATAGAATGCCAGAGTTAGAGATACCAGAACAGGTAGACATAGAAGTTGAAGAAATACTAGCAGAGCACATGAGAAGACTGTTTGTTAACCAAACCCATATGTCCAAGATTTTGTGTCCCACAGGTGAATTACAGGAGAAGGTGATTCACTCAATCCAACCAGGAGACTGGGTGTGGATCCAGTCCCTGAGGAGAAAAAACTGGAAGCAACACCGTTGGGAAGGCCCATACCAGGTTCTGTTAAACCACTGCCTTTGCCATTAGAAAAGCTGAGAGAGTCACTTGGGTCCACGTTACCCACTGCAAGGAGGTATGTACACATATGAACACTGCTGATCACACACAGAGTTAGGAGAAGAACCGATACCAACATGGTCCGGGGGTTACCTCTTTAACGAAGATTCCCTATCCCGACCGTTCATCACTGTGTGTGCTCCTAGAGGTGTGAGTATGGGGTGGTACCTAGCAGATCGACTAAGGGCAGGAGAGGGTTGGCGGTTTTTGGGAAGAGTAGAGACTCTGAGCTGCATCATAGTTTTGGTAACCTTTCTGATACATTCAGATCCACCACCTTCCGGTACTAATCATTGGATACCGTTGTCATTGAGAAGAAGTAGAAGATAAACTATATAATACACTGATGAGTGACATACAGAATAAGGAATCAAAGAAGATCAAGATGTAGAATTTAAGGTAAACATTAAACAATTTCCTGGGGAAGCAGACAACTGTACAGGAATTGGGGTTGGCCAGATTGAAGTACTCAGCCAACCCACCTCGGTTCACCTAAATTCCGGATGAATACCAGTGTTATAGATACAAGAATGGCACCGAGAACTTAGATGATTTTAATGGCTGAAAGTAATCGTTAACCTGTTAGGGCTAGGGGGCAGTATTGACACGGCTGGATAAAAAACGTACCCGATTTAATCTGGTTACTACTCCTGCCCAGTAACTAGAATATGCATATAATTATTGGCTTTGGATAGAAAACACCCTAAAGTTTCTAAAACTGTTTGAATGGTGTCTGTGAGTATAACAGAACTCATATGGCAGGCCAAAACCTGAGAAGATTTCAAGCAGGAAGTGGCCTGTCTGAGAAGTAGTTTTTCATCTTGGCTCTTTTTATTGAAGACTCAGGATCTGTGCAATAACGTGACACTTCCTACGGCTTCCATAGGTTCTCAGAGCCCGGGAAAAAGCTGAACGATATCGAGGCAGGCTCTGGCTGAAACACATTATCGCATTTGGCAAGTGGCCACTCAGAGTACTATGGGCTTAGGCGCGTGCCCGCTTCGACCGAATGCTTTCTTTTCCTTTGTCTGTTTACCTAAAAGCAGATTCCCGGTCGGAATATTATCGCTTTTTTATGAGAAAAATGGCATAAAAATTGATTTTAAACAGCGGTTGACATGCTTCGAAGTACGGTAATGGAATATTTAGAATTTTTTTGTCACGAATTGCACCATGCTCGCCACCCTTATTTACCCTTTAGGATAGTGTCTAGAACGCACGAACAAAACGCCGCTGTTTGGATATAACGATGGATTATTTTGGACCAAACCAACATTTGTTATTGAAGTAGAAGTCCTGGGAGTGCATTCTGACGAAGACAACAAAGGTAATAACATTTTTCTTATAGTAAATCTGACTTTGATGCGTGCTAAACTTGCTGGGTGTCTAAATAGCTAGCCCTGTGATGCCGGGCTATCTACTGAGAATATTGCATAATGTGCTTTCACCGAAAAGCTATTTTAAAATCGGACATATCGAGTGCATAGAGGAGTTCTGTATCTATAATTCTTAAAATAATTGTTATGCTTTTTGTGAACGTTTATCGTGAGTAATTTAGTAAATTCACCGGCAGTGTTCGGTGGGAATGCTAGTCACATGCTAGTCACATGCTAATGTAAAAAGCTGTTTTTTGATATAAATATGAACTTGATTGAACAAAACATGCATGTATTGTATAACATAATGTCCTAGGGTTGTCATCTGATGAAGATCATCAAAGGTTAGTGCTACATTTAGCTGTGGTTTGGGTTTATGTGACATTATATGCTAGCTTGAAAAATGGGTGTCTGATTATTTCTGGCTGGGTACTCTGCTGACATAATCTAATGTTTTGCTTTCGTTGTAAAGCCTTTTTGAAATCGGACAGTGTGGTTAGATTAACGAGAGTCTTATCTTTAAAATGGTGTAAAATAGTCATATTTTTTTTAAATTGAAGTAATTGCATATCTAAGGTATTTCAATAACGCGCCACAGGATTCAACTGGCTGTTGAGTAGGTGGGACGCAAGCGTCCCACCTAGCCCATAAAGGTTAATGTGACTGACTTAAGTTTGAAAGCACAGGAGAAAATGTTTAACGTCATAGCACCTATAACTGATGTAGGGTGGGCCAGTACCAGTAAAGGACGCATACGACAGAAATTACCACAAAGGGTGGTTAGGAACTTGCGCCCTGGGGTTATTGGTCCAACCAGTTCGAGTTAGTCATCAGAGGCCAGTTATAGGAGGCTAAAGTAGGCACAGGAGGAGTTTTGACCAGGATGGGAGTAGCTTTACAAGATGGATGCTATTGGCATCCTCAGGGAAGTTCCAGATGAATACAAAGCTATGAATCAAATATGTGAAGGCTTTAACACTACATTATTTTGGTGGTTGACAATAAATAGAAATGTGGATTGGATTAATGACATCTTTAATAATCAACAGAGATTCATGAATGAAAACGGGGATGCAGTAAAGAGGTTCTCTGACCAATTATCCGCCACCTCCCTCATGACCTGGTAAAATAGACTGACTCTCGATATGTTATTGGCAGAACAGGGCAGTGTAGGTAGAATGATTAGGTTCAGCGCTACACGTACATTCCTGATAACACATCCCATGTTTGGGAAATGGAAAAGTGTTGTAAGAACTGTATTATGGGCTGCTTTCACCCATATGAGTGTGTTTGTGTTGTGTGGATGTTGTCTCGTCCCATGTGTGAGAGGTTTAATCACCAGGACTCTAGAGAGATCGATGACGCAGCAGATGGTGAGATATGGACCAATTCCGAGCTCCGATCAGTGGGATGGCGAATGCGGGCCTCCAGGCCAGGAAGATGGCTCTGTTTCTTTCAATAACGAGGAGCCAATGTTTGATGAAACAATTTTCAACGTTTAGATAGAATTTTCAATGTTTTGATAGACTGTTCCTTTAATGAAAATGATGATGAAAATCCTGAATCGAAGTGTCATAATTGGAAATAGGCCTAGGACAGTAATGGAGGAGTAGGAGGAATATTCATGTATTGCTTTTGTTTAATCCTTGTATCACAATTAATTTCCATATAGCGTGTGATTAGTTGTATTTCCATATAGCGTGTGATTATTTGTATTTCCATATAGCGATTATTTGTATTTCCATATAGCGTATAATTATGTGTGATTACATATAGAATGTGATTAGTAGGGTTCTCATATCCTGTTAGGGCTAGGGGGCAGTCTTGACACGGCTGGATAAAAAACATACCCGATTTAATCTGGTTACCACTCCTACCCAGTAACTAGAATATGCATATACTTATTACATATGGATAGAAAACACCCTACATTTTCTAAAACTGTTTGAATGGTGTCTGTGAGTATAACAGAACTCAAATGGCAGGTCAAAACCTGAGAGATTCCTTTACAGGAAGTGGCCTGTCTGACCATTTCTTGAACTTCTTTTCCATCTCTATCATTTACTAAGGATCTCTGCTCTAACGTGACACTTCCCACGTCGTCCATAGGCGCTCAGAGCCTGGGAAAAAACAGAATGTCGTCATTCCAGCCCCAGGCTGAAACACATTATCGCCTTTCTCAAGTGGCCGATCAAGGGACACTGGGCTTATGCGCGTGACCCGACCGCCCCCGCCTTTGGGATTTTTTCCTCTGTTTGCCGAAAAGGAGATTCCCTGTCGGAATATTATCGCTTTTCTAAGAGAAAAATGTCGTAAAAATTGATTTTAAACAGCGGTTGACATGCTTCGAAGTACGGTAATGGAATATTTAGAATTTTATTGTCACGAATTGCGCCATGCGCGCGACACTTCTTTACTATTTCGGATAGTGTCTGGAACGCACGAACAAAACGGCGCTATTCGGATATAACGATGGATTATTTTGGACCAAACCAACATTTGTTATTGAAGTAGCAGTCCTGGGTGTGCATTCTGACGAAGACAACAAAAGGTAATCAAACTTTTATAATAGTAAATATGATTATGGTGAGTGCTAAACTTGCCGGGTGTCTAAATAGCGAGCCCGTGATGCCTGGGCTATGTACTTAGAATATTGCAAAATGTGCTTTCACCAAAAAGCTATTTTAAAATCGGACATATCGAGTGCATAGAGGAGGTCTGTATCTATAATTCTTAAAATAATTGTTATGCTTTTTGCGAACGTTTATCGTGAGTAATTTAGTAAAATGTTAGCGAATTCCCCGGAAGTTTGCGGGGGGTATGCTAGTTCTGAACGTCACATGCTAATGTAAAAAGCTGGTTTTTGATATAAATATGAACTTGATTGAACAAAACATGCATGTATTGTATAACATAATGTCCTAGGGTTGTCATCTGATGAAGATCATCAAAGGTGAGTGCTGCCTTTAGCTGTCTTCTGGGTTTTGGTGACATTATATGCTGGCTTGAAAAATGGGTGTCTGATTATTTCTGGCTTGGTACTCTGCTGACATAATCTAATGTTTTGCTTTCGTTGTAAAGCCTTTTTGAAATCGGACAGTGTGGTTAGATTAACGAGAGTCTTGTCTTTAAATAGCTGTAAAATAGTCATATGTTTGAGAAATTGAAGTAATAGGATTTTTAACGTTTTGAAAATCGCGCCACAGGCTGCCAGTGGCTGTTACGTAGGAAGGACGCAAGCGTCCCACCTAGCCCATAGAGGTTAAAGCATCTGATCATCATGGTGAATTATTGAATCATTTAAGGGTGGAATTGATAAGAGAATTATCTAATAAAGGTAAATGAATCAATAAACCATGATGAATTATTAGTCATACAGCAGGGTTAATGAATAATCAATGTAATGATCAATGTAGGGATCGATTGGTCTGATTAGTTCCGGAAAGTCCAGGAACCACTGGAGAGGGAAAGAAATGTGTGTATGCAATTAGTATAGCTACAGAAGCAGATGGTCAAGGGAGTAAAACTTCAGAGAGTTCCTAACCTTGAAGGAAAGGAACAGGCTGAGCCAGAAGGTGATAAACAGTGTGAGAAGTTTATGGGGGTTGCAGGTCACCAACGGAATGTGTGTAAATGCATGTGCGTAAGTAAGCAAGAACTATATAATGACTGTTTTGTTATCCTGACGCCAGAACGTTCTCTGAATAAAGCTACAGAAACCTTTTGCAGAAAGCTGAGTCCTTGCCTAATTATTTTAACCCATTGTCTTACAAACCTTGGGCATTAGTTAAGGCGAATTGATTATTGATTATTATCATCAAGATATAAAATTCCTTTAACAGTGGTGTTGGAGGGCCAGTAGGAGTCACTCTTTCCTCTGGTCTAAAATAATATCCCAGGGCAGTGATTGGGGACATGTGCTGTCTTTCGGGTGGGACGTTAAACAGGTGTCCTGACTCTCTGTGGTCACTAAAGATCCCATGGCACTTATTGTTAGAGTAGGGGTGTTAACCCTGGTGTCCTGGCTAAATTCCCAATCTGGCCCTCATACCATCACGGTCACCTAATCATCCCAAGCTTACTATTGGCTCATTCACCCGCCCCATCCCCTGTAACTATTCCCCAGGTCATTGCTGTAAATGAGAATGTGTTCTCAGTCAACTTACCTGGTTAAATAAAACATATGCTTCTAAATAGCACTTTCGGTTTGAACGGGAAGCCTGGTAATTTCTTGCAATTTCCTCAGGAAGGAAAATTGGTAGGTTCTCTGGAAAAGATATGTCTCTACATGACCAATGAGGCCTACCCTCCTCCCCCAGCCATTGGGATGAACTTTGCGGGACCCCCATCCGAATACTCTACCAGGTACGGACGAGACATGGAGACAACTGTTCCTTTAATGTTTTGTACTCGTCTCATTAAAAATGGATTCATACTAAAGACTAGGTCAGAATACATTTGGACTCCCTCGCTCTTTGTCTTTCCCTCTCAAATCAACTCTTTACCGTGAAATGCTTGCTTACGAGCCCACCCCAACGATGCAGAGAACAAAACTATAGAATATATATATATATATATATAGTACCAATCAAAAGTTTGGACACACCTACTTATTCAAAGGTTTTTCTTTATTTTGACTATTTTCTACATTGTAAAATAATAATGAAGAACTCAAAACTATGAAATAACACATATGGAATCATGTAGTAACCAAAAAAGTGTTAAACATATCAAAATCTATTTTATATTTATATAGACTCTTCAATGTAGCCACCCTTTGCACACTCTTGGCATTCTCTCAACCAGCTTCACCTGGATTGCTTTTCCAAAAGGACAGATTTCCACTGGTCTAATGTCCATTGCTGGTGTTTCTTGGCCCAAGCAAGTCTCTTCTTCTTATTGGTGTCATTTAGTAGTGGTTTCTTTGCAGCAATTTGATCATGAAGGCCTGATTCACGTAGTCTCCTCTGAACAGTTGATGTTGAGATGTGTCTGTTACTTGAACTTTACAGCAGAGGTAACTCTGGGTCTTCCTTTCCTGTGGCGGTCCTCATGAGAGACATAGCGCTTGATGGATTTTGCAACTGCACTTGAAGAAACATTCAAAGTTCTTGAAATTTTCCGGATTCACTGAACTTCATGTCTTAAAATAATAATAGACTTTTGTTTCTCTTTGCTTATTTGAGCTGTTCTTGCCATGATATGGACTTGGTATTTTACCAAATAGGGCTATCTTCTGTATACCACCCCTACCTTGTCACAAAACAAGTGATTGGCTCAAACGCACTAAGAAGGAAATAAATTCCACAAATTAACTTTGAACAAGGCACACCTGTTAATTGAAATGCATTCCAGGTGAGTACCTCATGAAGCTGGTTGAGTGAATGCCAAGAGTGTGCAAAGCTGTCATCAAGGCAAAGGGTGGCTACTTTGAAGAATCTCAAATCTCAAATATATTTTGATTTGTTTAACACTTTTTTGGTTACTTCAGGATTCCTTATGTGTTATTTCATACTTTTGATGTTCTACAATGTAGAAAATTGTAAAAAATAAATAAAGAAACCCTGGAATGAGTAGGTGTGTCCAAACTTTTGACTGGTACTGTATATATTGTAACACGAGGAATAAAATACCCAAGAATAAAGCTATATACAAGGAGTACAGGTTCCAGATCAGTGTGCAGGGGTACGAGGTATTTGAAGTAGATATGTACAAGAAGGCTGGGTAAAGTGACTAGGCATCAGGATTGATAATAATAATAATAATAGCAAAATAAAGAACAGAGCAGCAGCTGCAAATGATGAGTGTAAAGGTGTGTGTTTGTGAGAGTGTGTAATGTGGATGCATGTGTGTTTGGGTTGTGTCGGTTTGTGTGTGTGTGTGTGTGTGTGTGTGTGTGTGTGTGTGTGTGTGTGGGAGTGTGTGTGTGGGAGTGTGAATGTAGTGTGTGTGAGTGTGCATATGCTTTGTATACAGTCTAGTGATTGTGCGTAGGGTCAGAGCAAGACCCTTTAACTTTTTGAGGATGCGAGTGCCCATGCCACGACTGTGCGGGTGTGTGTGGACCATGTTAGGTCGCCAAGGAACAGCCCTGTTGATGTGGATGGGGACGTGCTCTCCCCTCTTGCTCCTGTAGACCACGATCAGCTCCTTGGTCTTACTGGCATTGAGGGAGAGGTTGTCCTGGCACCACAATGCCAAGTCTCTGACCTCTCATCGCCTTCGTGTCGTCAGCAAACTTGACACACTGGGTCCCGACACACTGGGTCCCAACCCACTGGCTCCAACATCCTGTCTCCAACCCTCTGGATCCAATCTCCATCTCTTCATTACTTGGTTATGAAAACCCCCTGGCCCCAAAGCACTGGCCCAACCTCTCTTCATTACTTTTTAAGGCAGACAGGTCCAGAGGGTGCGCCCCTGGCTGTCCCTCACGTCTAGATCCAGCAGAGACTGAACCAGGACCTCCATAGCATGGTGGTGGCTGTGGTACGCCTGAATAGAAACACAAACACAGTCTCAAGCAAAGTCCAGTGGTACGCCTGAATAGATATATATTCGATGTCCTATAGTAGACCAGTGGTACGCCTGAACAGAAATACAGTGCTAGACCTCTAAAGTAGACCAGAGTCTTTCAATCGGGAGCCCATTTTTGCTCCCGCCCAGCATCAACATCGGAGGTCCCTGCCAAGCGTGGGATTGAGAAACAAACACTCTACTTCTCCTCTGAGGTTGATTAACTCAAATGGCAAAATAAGGAAATCATCCTCATCATCACTGTGTAGAATATGCATGTATTTTACACGAATCGGGAATAGATAGGAATTTGGTGTGTGAGTCTGTCTGGACAGTCAACTTCCTGTGGAAAATCAACACCATGTCTGCTTCCCAGATAGCACCCTATTCCCTATGTAGTGAACTACTTTTGATCAGGGCCTATAAGGATCTGGTCAAAAGTAGTGTACTAAATAGGGAATAGGGTGCCATTTGTCATATGGAGACCACTACAGGAGCAGGTAGGCTTTACTCACAGCGAGGTGTAGAGGGCTGATGGGAGCTCTGACATCAAAGTCGTTCAGGATGTCTGTCCCTGAGCTTTCAATTAGTTGAGGAAAGACAAGGACGGCCAGTTCAGACTTGTAACATATTTACTTGGAAGGTTAGTCTAGTAGCATGTGTAACATGGTAAATCTCAGTGACCAGCCCCTGCAGACATACTGGGGTGTTGCATCCATACCTTAAACAAGCAAGTGTGAGGAAAAGTTACCAACTGGCACTTACCACATCTAAAGGTGTTTCACTTGCAATCTGGAAAAAGAACATCAAGAGTGACGATGCGTCCACGACAAACATGCAGCCACACCTTAAAACCTACTGTTGGGTTCTGAGAATATGAAATATACTAATTCATGTCACTGAGGGAGAGAGCTTAATGTATAACGTTTACATTATGTCAGGTTAGGGGTCACATCCACTTGAATGTCCTTCATATGACGAACCTCCTACAGAGCAAATGAGGAAAATATGATATATTATGATTTATGTTAGTAACAATACAATATGGGAATTTTATCCCAAAGCTACCTACAGCTAACATATATATATTTAAGTATGTGATCTATGTAAATAAATAAATATATCACAGCTGTAAAACTGTATGGTGGAGGCCTACCCATTTCCCAGGAGCATTGTAAAAAGTGGATTTGGGTACAGTGTTTATTTCCCCCTAATATCTTTGAAGATTCTGAGACCATTAGGGTTAAACATTACAGATATAAATGCAATATATGGAGTAGAAAAGATTGCCTGCCCACCAAAGAATCAACATATGTTCTACATGGTCTATTTCTATCTGAATGTAACACCTCAATCAAGCTTGTTAATTGATCGTTAAGTCATGTTTGTCAGGTAAACGGTCATTAGTGGCCTATATAAGCCTCATACAGGCCATGGGAAGACATTACCTGTTGATAACACAGACTATTCTCATGATCATGGGAGGTGTGAGAGAATTGCTGCTCTTTGTGATGACTGTGGGGGTTGTCAAAGGTTGGTTCACTAACGTTTTATTTGGATTGAAGGGATTTGTTTGGGAAATATGCTTAACTTTATAAGTTGGAGATTCAAATTTGACTGTCTGTTTCTTCCGCATTGGTCATCTATTATTAATATATGTAGCTATTTTGTGTGAACTCAACTTCTGTCAACACTTTCTCCTCAGTTTCTTGTTACCCTGTTGGAAAGTCCCAGAAGCAAGATCAAGTCTCTCTGCAGAGGAGACTTGGAGGTAAGTGTTTCTTTCCACAACCCTTCTAGCTATGTTCTTTGTCACTGTCTATGGTGCTGCTGTGTTTGACACTCATTCAACACCATAGAGTAACTCAGTCTAAATAACGTTGTCAAAGCCTTTGATTTGGTAATTTTGCTTGTGTACCTTAACCTACGTTTTTCAGAGCTGTCATCAAATGACGTCTCCATTGAGCATGCCCTGGCCTTGCTCCGATCCATAGGGTCTGACGCTAAACAAGACAGAGAAGGTACGGCCTGAAACATATACTTTGAAAACTGTTGGGTTCAACATTCGACTGGCAATTCGGCCTAGACCGTGTGGAACAGATGTGTTGCTGTAGAATACCCAACTGTTCCTTTTGTTTTTTCTATAGAGTATTTAGAGACTAACGAAGTAGAATCCCAAGCTTCTCCAAACCATGGTAGCTCTCAGGCAAATGATGCCCTGTCCTCTGAGGAGAAGCTGAGGCGCATGTCCTCTGACGACGCTGCGACTGGCCCGTCTGACGACGCTACCTCTGAAGCTGCGACTGGCCCGTCTGACGACGCTACCTCTGAAGCTGCGACTGGCCCGTCTGACGACGCTACCTCTGAAGCTGCGACTGGCCCGTCTGACGACGCTACCTCTGAAGCTGCGACTGGCCCGTCTGACGACGCTACCTCTGAAGCTGCGACTGGCCCGTCTGACGACGCTACCTCTGAAGCTGCGACTGGCCCGTCTGACGACGCTACCTCTGAAGCTGCGACTGGCCCGTCTGACGACGCTACCTCTGAAGCTGCGACTGGCCCGTCTGACGACGCTACCTCTGAAGCTGCGACTGGCCCGTCTGACGACGCTACCTCTGAAGCTGCGACTGGCCCGTCTGACGACGCTACCTCTGAAGCTGCGACTGGCCCGTCTGACGACGCTACCTCTGAAGCTGCGACTGGCCCGTCTGACGACGCTACCTCTGAAGCTGCGACTGGCCCGTCTGACGACGCTACCTCTGAAGCTGCGACCGGCCCGTCTGACGACGCTACCTCTGAAGCTGCGACTGGCCCGTCTGACGACGCTACCTCTGAAGCTGCGACTGGCCCGTCTGACGACGCTACCTCTGAAGCTGCGACTGGCCCGTCTGACGACGCTACCTCTGAAGCTGCGACTGGCCCGTCTGACGACGCTACCTCTGAAGCTGCGACTGGCCCGTCTGACGACGCTACCTCTGAAGCTGCGACTGGCCCGTCTGACGACGCTACCTCTGAAGCTGCGACTGGCCCGTCTGACGACGCTACCTCTGAAGCTGCGACTGGCCCGTCTGACGACGCTACCTCTGAAGCTGCGACTGGCCCGTCTGACGACGCTACCTCTGAAGCTGCGACTGGCCCGTCTGACGACGCTACCTCTGAAGCTGCGACTGGCCCGTCTGACGACGCTACCTCTGAAGCTGCGACTGGCCCGTCTGACGACGCTACCTCTGAAGCTGCGACTGGCCCGTCTGACGACGCTACCTCTGAAGCTGCGACTGGCCCGTCTGACGACGCTACCTCTGAAGCTGCGACTGGCCCGTCTGACGACGCTACCTCTGAAGCTGCGACTGGCCCGTCTGACGACGCTACCTCTGAAGCTGCGACTGGCCCGTCTGACGACGCTACCTCTGAAGCTGCGACTGGCCCGTCTGACGACGCTACCTCTAAGGAACTGTTCACCGCTTCATCGGAGCCCCCGTTGACCACAAACATGGATATCTGACGTGGGACATGGTGCTCGGGGTCCATGCAAGAGTTCATGGGTACTCTAGTCCAGGTTGTCTGTGTGTGTAACTGCATTTGCTTGTTTTGGCTCAATTAAACATTAACTGTAATACTTGTGTCCTCAGTATTGTTTTGGCGGTTCCTACTTGGCAACATTTATTTTGCATTATAACCATGCTTTGGCCTCAGCAATATATTAATACTTTGACCCCTGTGTTTAAGCTACATTTGCTCAGTGTTGGTCAATTTATGCTAGTAGCATCACATGATGTGGAATGGGTTCTAGTTCATTTTAACTTGATGGTTGTGGAACACAGTGTCTGGGGTTGGTACATATGAGGATGTTGCTAGAATCGGGGTTTCAGTGCTAACTAATATCACGGTTGTCAACTTGCATTTAAATTACTCTGCTGGGTGTCTTCTCTCCTGACTGACTTGGTTTCCTATTAGTGAATGCTTACATGTGAAACCAGCTCTCGTCTCATTAGCCCATCGTTTTGGCGGTTGGTCTTCATATCCCAGTGACAATCCAAACTTTCAGGTTAAATAAGTCAATGCTAACCTGCTTTAGCTGGCAGGCTGCTATCAGGTCCTAGCTCTCCCAGAGTTGCTTGTAGCGCCTCTAACCTAGGGTTTGATGGGGGGGAACAGTTTTACCAGGATTTCCCACCCACTCCGATTACATGGGAGAAATTAACCGGTTAATTTCTATGAAAAGCGTGAGGTGAAGTCTGTTCATACAGGCCTTCTCTATCCGCATGATCAACGCTCGGGGTGTGCGTCGTACTTATAGTCGCCATGAATTCAAAGAGCATGTACACGCAACCTTTAAATGCAGTTAATACAGCAACAAAATTGGCTCCAACTTTTGAGCTACCGGTAGGTATCTGCTTTAATTCAAAACAATTTCTGTGGCACCGCTTTACTCACTTATGCCAACCTGAATTCAGCCTGTTTTGAAGCAAGTTAAACCGTTACGGCCTATGCAAATATTTTGTTTGCTACAGGGTAGGCCTTCCAGGTTATTTTATGTAGCAGGGGCGAAAATCTGATATCAACTTTGGAGGGGACAATTACATGACATTTTCTGAAGAGCAATTCCTGAGGGGGACACCAAAAGTAGTGCTGTAACACACACAGCCTACGTTGTAATATGGTAAATGTATATTGAGGAACCAAAGAAATAAGGTGTTTGCCGTACTCCTAACTACCGGTACCCAAAACTACACAACTAATCACAACAGCAATACCATTGCCTTTAACAGATCTTAGTTCAGTCACCAGTGTAAGTTGAGAGTGGGGGTATCCATGGCATTTTCCAATTATGTTCCTATTTTACAAGTCAAAAAAATGGAGAACCTTTCATAATGTTGCCAAACAAAGACTCAACAAACTTACCTGAGACTCCCTGTCTCTGCCAGTCTGTCCCCAGCTCTGCCGTCTGTGTGCCATCTGTTGCCTGCTCTGCCTAATGACATCATTGTGAAACATTTTCATTATCATTTCACTTCTTTCTTATGAACATTTTATCAACTAGTCTTTGAGATATTAGGTTATAGGGTTCTTATTTTGCATTTTGGTGTACTGAAAAATACTCTGATGTCTGTCTTTTTTCATTTTTCTACCTGGCTGGCTACACACAGTGTGTAGGTTATTTACAGTAGGAGATGGGCTTCTATCATATCTTCTATCATTCTATATGGGCTTCGATCTAAAAGGTAGCTAGCAAATGTGAAACGGATTGCAGTGACAAGAGTTGACAGCTGTATGAGTTCACCATTTACACAACATATGCTGCAACCTTTTGTAATTTTAACCGTTTGTTTCATATTGGCTGGCTTCCAACAATAGCTGAATTTGCAAAGCTAGCGAGCACAAATTCCGTTTCAGTGGTGTTTGCTATAATCTTTGCTACCCGGGTTAAATACAGGTGAAATAAAATAAATAAATAAAAGTTCCCTTGCGACAATTTAGCTTTTGCAACGAGACCATTACATATATTTAAGACAATGGTAGAAGAGAGTGTAGTTCTGTTCAGTTTGGACTTCAGTTTATCGCTAACCTTATCACAGGGACTTTGAAGCACTAACTTACATTGCTGATCTTGGAATAAATTGACGATAGCAAAGATTCCATCTTTGACGACGCCACATAAATGGAATAGGTACTAGCTAGCTTAATAGTTAATATTTGCGCGCTAGCTCTGCAAATTCAGCTAGTGTGTGTGTGTGTGTGTGTGTGTGTGTGTACCCTGCCAACATAAAACAAAACATTGCAATGGCGCGATTGACTGGATTAACCTCATGTCAGTCACGTGCCTTTCAGACAGTAGATACGAACCCTCTGTTACCTTGCCAACTAAGGAACTGGCAGTGGATCAAACCATTGTGAGGCAAAGGGTGGGGGGTCGCAATCTTTTGAAACTGAAAAAAGCGCTATTAAGTGTCTATAATCAGCACAATTGCTTTCATTGCGTATTATTATTATTATTTAAATTACAGAGTAATGTTTACAGTGATATATTGGGGGGGAAAAATCATATTTTTCCCAGGATGGGGGGGTCGTGTACCCCCCGTCCCCCCTGGGATTTCCGCCCCTGTTATGTAGCCTAAGATTGTGTATTGAATGTTATTCTACATTTGTTTGTCTGGGTCTTGAGAATCAGTTACCCTTTCTGACCAAGTCTGTAAAATAATGCGAGAACTGGGGGTATTTTGTCCTGAATAAAAGTAATAACGGAGAAGAATGGCAGGGTCTTGACAAGTTAATTTGATTGTGTAGGCTCACGTTTAATTTATGCTGTGACTAAATGAATATTAACTTGATAATTGACTTTATTGCTGGAGAACAGATGCAATAGGTAGGCCTGAGAAGATTTGATGTAAATATAGCTGAAGAATGGCACATGATAAACTGCGGGTTTAGATTCACGTGCAATTGATCAACTGCGGCGCTATCCATTGTGCTGAATCTCCGCTACAGCGTAACTGTTAGATTATCAGAGATTCAGATTTGTTTCCTCTGACAAAATCATCACAATAACCGAAGTATAAACAGCCACAACCTTCCCAAATTCCCTTGATAGCCAGGTGTAAGGGGAGAGGAAAGGACCAAAATGCATCTTTCAGTGAAAGGTAGGCTACTGTAATAACCTCATATTTGACCCGTCGGCCAACAGTGCCTCATAGACCGGTTAAAACTAGGCTACATCAATGAAATAGTGTGGTGACTTTGAGTTGATTAAATAGCAACAAATACAAGAACCCATTAGTGTATATTTCTCCATGTAGAGTGGTATAATCATGTTGGATCTTATTCGCTGCTTAACACCCTGCATCCCACAGCTGGCTTGCTTCTGAAGCTAAGCAGGGTTGGTCCTGGTCAGTCCCTAGATTGGATCTAGTTGCTGCTGGAAGTGGTTGATAAGATAATTATTTTATAAACGTAAATGAATCAATAAACCATGATGAATTATTAGTCATACAGCAGGGTTAATGAATAATCAATGTAATGATCAATGTAGGGATCGATTGGTCTGATTAGTTCCGGAAAGTCCAGGAACCACTGGAGAGGGAAAGAAATGTGTGTATGCAATTAGTATAGCTACAGAAGCAGATGGTCAAGGGAGTAAAACTTCAGAGAGTTCCTAACCTTGAAGGAAAGGAACAGGCTGAGCCAGAAGGTGATAAACAGTGTGAGAAGTTTATGGGGGTTGCAGGTCACCAACGGATTGTGTGTAAATGCATGTGCGTTGTAATGGAAATTATATGATTAAAGGTTTGACTAAATGATTTCACCCTGAAAAGGTATAACCGAGTGATTATAAGATGAATGTACTAATGTGTGTGTGTTGGAAAAGTTTAAGCTTAATGATTTAGCAATATAGGCAAGACATTCAAGGGAAAAGGGGAACTGTTACCAGACAGAAGACAACTTGTGACCACAGTGAAACTGATAACAGGAAGAAGGTCTCCCCACCCAGAGAGGGGAGAAAACTTTAGGCTTGCAGTAGATTATGTAACATGGGGCAGGATTTGTGATGGAGAAGACTTGTAAATAAGCATTGACAGTGTTAAATAAGAGGAGGGGGCATCTGTAAGGGGTATGACATATGATATGACCAAATGTTAGGTATAAAAGGCTGTGTACATTGTATGATATTCTGAGCTCTCGTGAATAAACTTGGTTGACTATTGTAGGCTGGGCCTCCGTCTGTGTCATTTAACCAGAACCTTACAAACTCTGGGGTGCAGACTGAGTAGTTTAATTGAAGTTCAGTTTATGAACATTGGGAACAAAATTCTCATAACATGCGTAAGTAAGCAAGAACTATATAATGACTGTTTTGTTATCCTGACGCCAGAACGTTCTCTGAATAAAGCTACAGAAACCTTTTGCAGAAAGCTGAGTCCTTGCCTAATTATTTTAACCCATTGTCTTACAAACCTTGGGCATTAGTCAAGGCGAATTGATTATTGATTATTATCATCAAGATATAAAATTCCTTTAACAATTGGTCCTTCGAGCCGGATTTCAATACCCGCTCCTGTCGTTCCAAGGAGACACCAAAACCGTGCACGGGCGGATGAAATATCCGTAAATCAAAGACCCGGCCCTTTTCTGTGAGTTCTTTACAGGCCGGTGGCAAACTGGTATGTGACAGAAGCGGTGACGAGATCCAACCTACATTGAATTCTCAGCTGCAAAATAAGGTCAGTAATCTTTATTCATTAGTTTGGGGTTAAATTCTAAACTTACTAAAAATTGACTTAGAATGGACTGGATTAGGTTCCTATTAAGCATTGGTCAAGATAAATGTGAGGGAGGATATTAACCGTAAAACTAACAAAAAGTAAGATTTGTATCGGGTATACCGTCCATATAATCTAATGTAGAGAAAGTTTAAGACAAAAGTATCTATGTTAGTGTTGGCGGCACTGGGTCACAGATCTAAGTAAGACCTAAAAGTAAAACCGGTTGCAGTAAGACCTAACAGTAAAACTGGTTGCAGTAAGACCTAACAGTAAAACTGGTTGCAGTAAGACCTAACAGTAAAACTGGTCGAAGTACAGTAGCCGGAAAACGTAATATAGAAGGCGAAATAAAGATAAGTAAGTTACGTTAGTATAGGACTAACAGGAGTAAGTGAGATAACAGTAGAGCACACACATAGATTGTGAGATTTAAGTATAATAACAGAATTATAGAAGCATACACATAGATTGTGAGAATTGGAGCTAATATTGAGACCTAAATGATACCTGGTCAATAATATATTAGGCGGAAAACATAATATGGAAGGCGAAATATAATAATAACATTTATAAGAACGTAGGTCAGGGACATAATTTGTATGAATATAGATCGCCTGTCAAAATACATTTTAGAGGGGATAATCGAGATCTACCAGAGGCGCGCAAAATAGGTCTGATTATTCCAAACAGGAGGAAGGAGGTTACACCCATAGAAAGTGAGAATACATATTAGAAAATAAACGAAGTAATTGAGTAAGTACACACATATTGTGACAATAGGAATAACAGTAATTGAATAAACATGGGTGGTAAATCCTCAAAGGAGAGAAAAGAAGAGCCAGAACCAAGAGAGTCTAACCTTAAAAAGCGACTGGCGCTGTATAATAAGCCAAGGCTGAGGGAGGTTCAATCAGATTGGGAGGAGGATCAGTGTCCTCTCATAGAGCTTCCTAATCCTAGGGCAGGCGAAGCTGATCAATCGGATATCTTACAAGTGTATCGACCCTGGACTCAGAGAGATGTAGCAAGAGCAGTTGAGGGAATAGCACATCCAAAAACAGGAATAGAAGGGTTTAGGAGAGATATGGTGGGACTGACCGAGAGTTTTAAACTAAATACAGGAGAATTGGAAAGGGCTGTCCGACAGATAGTGGGGAAAGACTGGGCAGCAGTGAAGGGAGCCTGGGTTCCAGGGCAAGGAGAAGAACCGGTTTTACCATGGGCAGGAGATGGGGATTATGCAGACAAATTGACACAGCTCTGTAATAATCTTAGGGACTATTACCGTAGACATGCAGACTTTTCAAAAATACATGAGTGTAAACAAGGGGATGGGGAAACTGTTTGCCAGTATTTAGAGAGACTGAGAGATGTGTTCAATGCTAATAGTGGACTGGTAGAGCCTAGACAGGGAGACGACGGACCTTACCACCAACAGTTAAAAATAGCCTTCTTGAGTGGTATGGAGCCTGAAATTTGTCAAATCATAAAAGAGACTCTGATAGGGTGGGGAACAGCCACATTGGCCGAAGTAAAGAGGTATGCTATACACCATGAGCATAATGGCAAGGAAAAGAAAAGTAAGAAAGAACAGACAGAAGCAGAACATTTGATCGCCACTCTTGGAGAAATTGCAGGAAAAAGCAGGAAAGATTTTAAAAAGAAAGGGGGAAACAGGGAGAATAGAAAGTGGATAGAACCTGAGGACAGAAAGTGCTACAACTGCAATATAACCGGCCACATGGCAGAGGATTGTAAGGCCCCACCAAGGAACCATAGACAGAGACAGTTTAGGGATAGACAGAGAGGAGAACAGGATTTAGCAAACTTATTGAGAAAAGTGGATAGAGACAGTCACTGTAGACAGAAGGGGAAAAACAGGGAGACGCGCTGACAAAGACGGAGAGAAGTGGTGTTTTAATTGAGATAGAACAGGACATTTCGCCAGAAACTGTAAAACAGCCTGTAAACGTTGTGACCGAGTAGGACACAACCACCGGAATTGCAGCTCTAAGCAATAGCATTTTGGTTCAGTGGTAGAATTCTTGCCTGCTATGCGGGGGGCCCGGGTTCGGTTCCCAGCCCATGCACCATGGGACTAAAATTTAATTTAATTATTTTTATGTTATGACTAGAAGCATACGGTTGTTAGTGTTTGTTTAAGATAGAAACCGAATGCTTTGATAGCTTGTTGAGGTTAAATTGAAAGACAGATTCATTTAAAATAATAGCGAGGCGAATTCGATAAAGTACGTTGTTTGTGGTCTAAATGGCCTGCTTAAATGATTTATAGAGAATGGGAGTTGTATTTCAATGACGGAATCAAGGAAAAGGCAGTTACCTAAATCTAATGAATTATAAGGAGCGGAAAGTAATAATTGCGACAGAATTGTGGTGATATACATGATATTTTTTAAACCCTTGGACATTTCATAAGAGTGAAGCCGAAGGAGAGATAAAGTTGTAACATTGGGTTTAATCTTACGATAGAGGTAAGGCAGAACGCTGTTTGAAAAGAGATATATATTATTTTTTTCGTACGGGTAAAATGAGAAGCGTTGGTTGTGAGCACTGAAAACATATGTGGCTGGAAGCGATTCTGGTCTGAATAATGGAATCGTAAAAGTTTGGTGATAAATTCTGGTTATAGATTCGTGGTTTGATTGTTTAGTAACACCAGTGATTTGAACGGGAAGTGGATGTATGCTAACATTATGTTTTCATTGCATGAAACAATGTCAGGTCAGAAAGGTGGATTGCAGGGCGAGTTTATTTTATTTCGCAGGAACAGTGTAAATTAATTATAGTTGTGCGTGAGCCTGGCCGGCGTGCGCGTTCCTGTAGGACGTAGAGTCGCAAGCTAACTCGAGGACGCGCTATTTGTAAGGGGGTGAGTGTAACCGCGGTGGTGCGAGTACAATGGAGTTATAAGTACTATGAAGTTTTGTTTATAGTCAACTTTTGGGTTTTTGAATCAGTGTGGTAGGATGAAACGCTGACCAAGTACTTATTTTATGGAAAAAGAAGCGCTTAGCTCTCTTTGGAAAAAAAAAAATTCCTAGGGACATGATATCTTAAAGGGGTTTACACACATGGCATTTTGGAAGTTTTGTTTTCTGAGTTTAATTAAACACGTGAAATTCTTTTGATAGGGAATGTTCTGGGACCCTGGGATACAAAATGTAAATAAAGTTCTTAGCTTTAATTTGTTTAATGTAGTAAGAAACACGGTTCCGAAAGGGTGGTATGACTTTTGACCCCTCTGGTGACTCTTCCTGTGTGGTCTGATCAGCCACATTGAAAAGCCATGGATGGTGAATTTAAGGTCATTGGTGATATTGATTTTAAGGGAATTTGTAGAACTGATAATTATGAGGAGTTAAAGTTCTTAAACACAATTGATAATTTGAACCAATGAGAGGACTAAAAGGGCAAAGCTTTAGACTAAGGGTAGGCTTCCTTAAGTCTATTTTCCTATAACAATAAGGGTAAAATAATTTTTCTTGGTGGAGTAAATCAGATTAGTCATTTTGATCTGATTATGTTATTTTAAAATATTTTGACCAGTAGCAGGGGTATTTTTTTTTTAACGTGATCTAGATACGTTTATTTTCCCTTAGGAAGTCAGCTGTTGTTGAAAGCAGTGTAAGAGATTTAACCTGTTATGGATAGGGGGCAGTATTTTCACAACCGGATAAAAAACGTACCCGATTTAACCTCTTACATCTAGACGTTCCGCTAGCGGAACACCTGCTCCAATATCCAATGATAGGCGTGGCGCGAATTACAAATTCCTCAAAAATACAAAAACTTCAATTTTTCAAACATATGACTATTTCACAGCATTTTAAAGACAAGACTCTCCTTTATCTAACCACACTGTCCGATTTCAAAAAGGCTTTACAGCGAAAGCAAAACATTAGATTATGTCAGCAGAGTACCAAGCCAGAAATAATCAGACACCCATTTTTCAAGCTAGCATATAATGTCACAAAAACCCAGAAGACAGCTAAATGCAGCACTAACCTTTGATGATCTTCATCAGATGACACACCTAGGACATTATGTTATACAATACATGCATGTTTTGTTCAATCAAGTTCATATTTATATCAAAAAACAGCTTTTTACATTAGCATGTGACGTTCAGAACTCCGGGGAATTTGCTAACAATTTACTAAATTACTCACGATAAACGTTCACAAAAAGCATAACAATTATTTTAAGAATTATAGATACAGAACTCCTCTATGCACTCGATATATCCGATTTTAAAATAGCTTTATGGTGAAAGCACATTTTGCAATATTCTAAGTACATAGCCCAGGCATCACGGGCTAGCTATTTAGACACCCGGCAAGTTTAGCACTCACCAATATCAGATTTACTATTATAAAAGTTTGATTACCTTTTGTTGTCTTCGTCAGAATGCACTCCCAGGACTGCTACTTCAATAACAAATGTTGGTTTGGTCCAAAATAATCCATCGTTATATATCCGAATAGCGGCGTTTTGTTCGTGCGTCCCAGACACTATCCGAATGGTAAAGAAGGGTCGAAGGGCATGGCGCAATTCGTGACAAAAAAAATCTAAATATTCCATTACCATACTTCGAAGCATGTCAACCGCTGTTTAAAATCCATTTTTATGCCATTTTTCTCGTAAAAAAAGCGAATATAATCCGACCGGGAATGTCCATTTAGCTAAACAGAGGAAAGTAAACAAAGCTTTCGGTCGACGCGGGCACGAGCCTGAGTCTCACAGTACTGTAACAAGCCCCTACCCAAACGCGCTACTTTGTTTCAGCCAGAGCCTGCAAAGCCACGATTCAGCTTTTTACCGCCTTCTGAGACCCTATGGCAGCCGTAGGAAGTGTCACGGGACAGCTAAGATCCTCACTCTTCAATAAACAGAGACAAGAAGAACGACACCTTGTCAGACAGGCCACTTCCTGCATGAAACCTTCTCAGTTTTTTGCCTGCCAAATGAGTTCTGTTATACTCACAGACACCATTCAAACAGTTTTAGAAACTTTAGGGTGTTTTCTATCCATATGTAATAAGTATATGCATATTCTAGTTACTGGGTAGGAGTGGTAACCAGATTAAATCGGGTAAGTTTTTTATCCAGCCGTGAAAATACTGCCCCCTAGCCATAACAGGTTAATCTGATTATTACTCCTGCCCAGAAACTAGAATATGCATATAATTATTAGCTTTGGATAGAAAACACTCCAAAGTTTCTAAAACTGTTTGAATGGTGTCTGTGAGTATAACAGAACTCATTTGGCAGGCCAAAACCTGAGAAGATTCTGTACAGGAAGTACCCTGTCTGACCATTTCTTGGCCTTCTTTGCCATCTCTATCCATTAAAAAGGATCTCTGCGGTTACGTGACACTTCATACGGCTCACATGGTCTCTCAGAAGGTGGCAAAAAGCTGAATCGTGGCTTTGCAGGCTCTGGTTGAAACAAAGTAGCGCGTTTGGGTAGTGGCTGGTTACAGTACTGTGAGACTCAGGCGCGTGCCCGCGTCGACCGAATGCTTTGTTTTCTTTCCTCTGTTTACCTAAACGCAGATTCCCGGTCGGAATATTATCGCTTTTTTACGAGAAAAATGGCATAAAAATTGATTTTAAACAGCGGTTGACATGCTTCGAAGTACGGTAATGGAATATTTAGAAATCTTTTGTCACGAATTGCGCCATGCTCGTAACCCTTATTTACACTTCGGATAGTGTCACGAACGCACGAACAAAACGCCGCTAGTTCTGTATCTATAATTCTTAAAATAATTGTTATGTTTTTTGTGAACGTTTATCGTGAGTAATTTAGTAAATTCACCGGAGGTTTGCGGGGGGTATGCTAGTTCTGAACGTCACATGCTAATGTAAAAAAGCTGTTTTTTGATATAAATATGAACTTGATTGAACAAAACATGCATGCATTGTATAATATAATGTCCTAGGGTTGTCATCTGATGAAGATCATCAAAGGTTAGTGCTGCATTTAGCTGTGGTTTTGTTTTTTGTGACGTTATATGCTAGCTTGAAAAATGGGTGTCTGATTATTTCTGGCTGGGTACTCTGCTGACATAATGTAATGTTTTGCTTTCGCTGTAAAGCCTTTTTGAAATCGGACAGTGTGGTTAGATTAACGAGAGTCTTGTCTTTAAAATGCTGTAAAATAGTCACATGTTTGAAAAATTGAAGTTTTCGGATTTTAGAGGAGTTTGTATTTCGCGCCACGCCCATCATTGGATATTGGAGCAGGTGTTCCGCTAGCGGAACGTCTAGATGTAAGAGGTTAACACAACAAGGCTGTGGAATGGATATAATATTACTATATTTTGTTGTGAATAAGTTTAATAATGGTAGACTTATGTCAACAGGACAGGGATATATGACATCTGTAGGTGATCCAGGATTATTGAGGGTATCGAGATAAATTTAAGTAGATATGCAATATCTAGACAGGTGGATTTTTCTAAGGTTCAGGAGTGCAACCAAGGAGACAATGAGACATTTAGTCAATATTTGGAAACAACCATATTATGAGAAAAAACTGGAGACAGAGAAGGACAGACGGAGAAATCCTCCCCTGCACTGCTGAAACCTTGAGGGTTGGGGAGTAGCAGGAAGAAAGGAGGGGGGCCAGCAGGAGTAGATAGGAAGAGAATTTGGTTCACTAAGCTCTAGGATATTAATTCATGGAGAGACTATCGGCTCCATTGGCAGGCATGTATTTTAGTTTTGATTTTAAGTTTATGTTTGGTAAATTCGCTAGGAGGAGATTAGTATAATTTTGTTGAAAGTAATTGTTACCCTAACTAAAAGGGCAATGAAAGCTTAGTTGGTTTCAGGTGTTAGACACTGAACCATTGCCCAGACACTATTCTGCACAGTAGGCCGAAATAGTAGCATTGACTAGAACCGGTGAAATAAGAAAGGAGAGAAAGTTACTATTTACACAGACAAGCACATAGACATTTAAAACCATACAAAACAGCACAGATACATCTTAAAGAAGGTAAAACACTTGACAGAGGATTGTTAAATTATAGCCAAGGATGAAGGCCCCAGGGAGAATTGGACATGTGGAAAATGAAATGGGGCATCCTACAAGAGAAGGTCTGACATAAGGATAATTTACTTATCCTACCAAAGACATTGTATGGATACGCAGTAATATTGATACATAGGCTAAGCAATGTATCAAGGGGAGGGAAGTATAGTAGAGTAGTTAGGAAAGAGTGATGGCCTAGAGGATAATTACTTAAACATTTTTTTTTTTGTAAGATATCCATTCCAACAGTTGGAAATGTACCTTATTGAGATATTCCGAAATGAGGGGAAGAAGGGGTGTTTAACAAGAATAGATAAGTATAGCAAATGGGTAGAAGCGTTCACAACTTACTTGGTGGACATGATTATGGTAGCTAAAATATTAAGTCAAGATATTATCCCTAGAGTTGGTTTACTAGGAGCCATCTCTTTAAATGATGGATGACAGTTTAGCTAATCAGGTAGAGCCTATAGAATGCCAGAGTTAGAGATACCAGAACAGGTAGACATAGAAGTTGAAGAAATACTAGCAGAGCACATGAGAAGACTGTTTGTTAACCAAACCCATATGTCCAAGATTTTGTGTCCCACAGGTGAATTACAGGAGAAGGTGATTCACTCAATCCAACCAGGAGACTGGGTGTGGATCCAGTCCCTGAGGAGAAAAAACTGGAAGCAACACCGTTGGGAAGGCCCATACCAGGTTCTGTTAAACCACTGCCTTTGCCATTAGAAAAGCTGAGAGAGTCACTTGGGTCCACGTTACCCACTGCAAGGAGGTATGTACACATATGAACACTGCTGATCACACACAGAGTTAGGAGAAGAACCGATACCAACATGGTCCGGGGGTTACCTCTTTAACGAAGATTCCCTATCCCGACCGTTCATCACTGTGTGTGCTCCTAGAGGTGTGAGTATGGGGTGGTACCTAGCAGATCGACTAAGGGCAGGAGAGGGTTGGCGGTTTTTGGGAAGAGTAGAGACTCTGAGCTGCATCATAGTTTTGGTAACCTTTCTGATACATTCAGATCCACCACCTTCCGGTACTAATCATTGGATACCGTTGTCATTGAGAAGAAGTAGAAGATAAACTATATAATACACTGATGAGTGACATACAGAATAAGGAATCAAAGAAGATCAAGATGTAGAATTTAAGGTAAACATTAAACAATTTCCTGGGGAAGCAGACAACTGTACAGGAATTGGGGTTGGCCAGATTGAAGTACTCAGCCAACCCACCTCGGTTCACCTAAATTCCGGATGAATACCAGTGTTATAGATACAAGAATGGCACCGAGAACTTAGATGATTTTAATGGCTGAAAGTAATCGTTAACCTGTTAGGGCTAGGGGGCAGTATTGACACGGCTGGATAAAAAACGTACCCGATTTAATCTGGTTACTACTCCTGCCCAGTAACTAGAATATGCATATAATTATTGGCTTTGGATAGAAAACACCCTAAAGTTTCTAAAACTGTTTGAATGGTGTCTGTGAGTATAACAGAACTCATATGGCAGGCCAAAACCTGAGAAGATTTCAAGCAGGAAGTGGCCTGTCTGAGAAGTAGTTTTTCATCTTGGCTCTTTTTATTGAAGACTCAGGATCTGTGCAATAACGTGACACTTCCTACGGCTTCCATAGGTTCTCAGAGCCCGGGAAAAAGCTGAACGATATCGAGGCAGGCTCTGGCTGAAACACATTATCGCATTTGGCAAGTGGCCACTCAGAGTACTATGGGCTTAGGCGCGTGCCCGCTTCGACCGAATGCTTTCTTTTCCTTTGTCTGTTTACCTAAAAGCAGATTCCCGGTCGGAATATTATCGCTTTTTTATGAGAAAAATGGCATAAAAATTGATTTTAAACAGCGGTTGACATGCTTCGAAGTACGGTAATGGAATATTAAGAATTTTTTTGTCACGAATTGCACCATGCTCGCCACCCTTATTTACCCTTTAGGATAGTGTCTAGAACGCACGAACAAAACGCCGCTGTTTGGATATAACGATGGATTATTTTGGACCAAACCAACATTTGTTATTGAAGTAGAAGTCCTGGGAGTGCATTCTGACGAAGACAACAAAGGTAATAACATTTTTCTTATAGTAAATCTGACTTTGATGCGTGCTAAACTTGCTGGGTGTCTAAATAGCTAGCCCTGTGATGCCGGGCTATCTACTGAGAATATTGCATAATGTGCTTTCACCGAAAAGCTATTTTAAAATCGGACATATCGAGTGCATAGAGGAGTTCTGTATCTATAATTCTTAAAATAATTGTTATGCTTTTTGTGAACGTTTATCGTGAGTAATTTAGTAAATTCACCGGCAGTGTTCGGTGGGAATGCTAGTCACATGCTAGTCACATGCTAATGTAAAAAGCTGTTTTTTGATATAAATATGAACTTGATTGAACAAAACATGCATGTATTGTATAACATAATGTCCTAGGGTTGTCATCTGATGAAGATCATCAAAGGTTAGTGCTACATTTAGCTGTGGTTTGGGTTTATGTGACATTATATGCTAGCTTGAAAAATGGGTGTCTGATTATTTCTGGCTGGGTACTCTGCTGACATAATCTAATGTTTTGCTTTCGTTGTAAAGCCTTTTTGAAATCGGACAGTGTGGTTAGATTAACGAGAGTCTTATCTTTAAAATGGTGTAAAATAGTCATATTTTTTTTAAATTGAAGTAATTGCATATCTAAGGTATTTCAATAACGCGCCACAGGATTCAACTGGCTGTTGAGTAGGTGGGACGCAAGCGTCCCACCTAGCCCATAAAGGTTAATGTGACTGACTTAAGTTTGAAAGCACAGGAGAAAATGTTTAACGTCATAGCACCTATAACTGATGTAGGGTGGGCCAGTACCAGTAAAGGACGCATACGACAGAAATTACCACAAAGGGTGGTTAGGAACTTGCGCCCTGGGGTTATTGGTCCAACCAGTTCGAGTTAGTCATCAGAGGCCAGTTATAGGAGGCTAAAGTAGGCACAGGAGGAGTTTTGACCAGGATGGGAGTAGCTTTACAAGATGGATGCTATTGGCATCCTCAGGGAAGTTCCAGATGAATACAAAGCTATGAATCAAATATGTGAAGGCTTTAACACTACATTATTTTGGTGGTTGACAATAAATAGAAATGTGGATTGGATTAATGACATCTTTAATAATCAACAGAGATTCATGAATGAAAACGGGGATGCAGTAAAGAGGTTCTCTGACCAATTATCCGCCACCTCCCTCATGACCTGGTAAAATAGACTGACTCTCGATATGTTATTGGCAGAACAGGGCAGTGTAGGTAGAATGATTAGGTTCAGCGCTACACGTACATTCCTGATAACACATCCCATGTTTGGGAAATGGAAAAGTGTTGTAAGAACTGTATTATGGGCTGCTTTCACCCATATGAGTGTGTTTGTGTTGTGTGGATGTTGTCTCGTCCCATGTGTGAGAGGTTTAATCACCAGGACTCTAGAGAGATCGATGACGCAGCAGATGGTGAGATATGGACCAATTCCGAGCTCCGATCAGTGGGATGGCGAATGCGGGCCTCCAGGCCAGGAAGATGGCTCTGTTTCTTTCAATAACGAGGAGCCAATGTTTGATGAAACAATTTTCAACGTTTAGATAGAATTTTCAATGTTTTGATAGACTGTTCCTTTAATGAAAATGATGATGAAAATCCTGAATCGAAGTGTCATAATTGGAAATAGGCCTAGGACAGTAATGGAGGAGTAGGAGGAATATTCATGTATTGCTTTTGTTTAATCCTTGTATCACAATTAATTTCCATATAGCGTGTGATTAGTTGTATTTCCATATAGCATGTGATTATTTGTATTTCCATATAGCGATTATTTGTATTTCCATATAGCGTATAATTATGTGTGATTACATATAGAATGTGATTAGTAGGGTTCTCATATCCTGTTAGGGCTAGGGGGCAGTCTTGACACGGCTGGATAAAAAACATACCCGATTTAATCTGGTTACCACTCCTACCCAGTAACTAGAATATGCATATACTTATTACATATGGATAGAAAACACCCTACATTTTCTAAAACTGTTTGAATGGTGTCTGTGAGTATAACAGAACTCAAATGGCAGGTCAAAACCTGAGAGATTCCTTTACAGGAAGTGGCCTGTCTGACCATTTCTTGAACTTCTTTTCCATCTCTATCATTTACTAAGGATCTCTGCTCTAACGTGACACTTCCCACGTCGTCCATAGGCGCTCAGAGCCTGGGAAAAAACAGAATGTCGTCATTCCAGCCCCAGGCTGAAACACATTATCGCCTTTCTCAAGTGGCCGATCAAGGGACACTGGGCTTATGCGCGTGACCCGACCGCCCCCGCCTTTGGGATTTTTTCCTCTGTTTGCCGAAAAGGAGATTCCCTGTCGGAATATTATCGCTTTTCTAAGAGAAAAATGTCGTAAAAATTGATTTTAAACAGCGGTTGACATGCTTCGAAGTACGGTAATGGAATATTTAGAATTTTATTGTCACGAATTGCGCCATGCGCGCGACACTTCTTTACTATTTCGGATAGTGTCTGGAACGCACGAACAAAACGGCGCTATTCGGATATAACGATGGATTATTTTGGACCAAACCAACATTTGTTATTGAAGTAGCAGTCCTGGGTGTGCATTCTGACGAAGACAACAAAAGGTAATCAAACTTTTATAATAGTAAATATGATTATGGTGAGTGCTAAACTTGCCGGGTGTCTAAATAGCGAGCCCGTGATGCCTGGGCTATGTACTTAGAATATTGCAAAATGTGCTTTCACCAAAAAGCTATTTTAAAATCGGACATATCGAGTGCATAGAGGAGGTCTGTATCTATAATTCTTAAAATAATTGTTATGCTTTTTGCGAACGTTTATCGTGAGTAATTTAGTAAAATGTTAGCGAATTCCCCGGAAGTTTGCGGGGGGTATGCTAGTTCTGAACGTCACATGCTAATGTAAAAAGCTGGTTTTTGATATAAATATGAACTTGATTGAACAAAACATGCATGTATTGTATAACATAATGTCCTAGGGTTGTCATCTGATGAAGATCATCAAAGGTGAGTGCTGCCTTTAGCTGTCTTCTGGGTTTTGGTGACATTATATGCTGGCTTGAAAAATGGGTGTCTGATTATTTCTGGCTTGGTACTCTGCTGACATAATCTAATGTTTTGCTTTCGTTGTAAAGCCTTTTTGAAATCGGACAGTGTGGTTAGATTAACGAGAGTCTTGTCTTTAAATAGCTGTAAAATAGTCATATGTTTGAGAAATTGAAGTAATAGGATTTTTAACGTTTTGAAAATCGCGCCACAGGCTGCCAGTGGCTGTTACGTAGGAAGGACGCAAGCGTCCCACCTAGCCCATAGAGGTTAAAGCATCTGATCATCATGGTGAATTATTGAATCATTTAAGGGTGGAATTGATAAGAGAATTATCTAATAAAGGTAAATGAATCAATAAACCATGATGAATTATTAGTCATACAGCAGGGTTAATGAATAATCAATGTAATGATCAATGTAGGGATCGATTGGTCTGATTAGTTCCGGAAAGTCCAGGAACCACTGGAGAGGGAAAGAAATGTGTGTATGCAATTAGTATAGCTACAGAAGCAGATGGTCAAGGGAGTAAAACTTCAGAGAGTTCCTAACCTTGAAGGAAAGGAACAGGCTGAGCCAGAAGGTGATAAACAGTGTGAGAAGTTTATGGGGGTTGCAGGTCACCAACGGAATGTGTGTAAATGCATGTGCGTAAGTAAGCAAGAACTATATAATGACTGTTTTGTTATCCTGACGCCAGAACGTTCTCTGAATAAAGCTACAGAAACCTTTTGCAGAAAGCTGAGTCCTTGCCTAATTATTTTAACCCATTGTCTTACAAACCTTGGGCATTAGTTAAGGCGAATTGATTATTGATTATTATCATCAAGATATAAAATTCCTTTAACAGTGGTGTTGGAGGGCCAGTAGGAGTCACTCTTTCCTCTGGTCTAAAATAATATCCCAGGGCAGTGATTGGGGACATGTGCTGTCTTTCGGGTGGGACGTTAAACAGGTGTCCTGACTCTCTGTGGTCACTAAAGATCCCATGGCACTTATTGTTAGAGTAGGGGTGTTAACCCTGGTGTCCTGGCTAAATTCCCAATCTGGCCCTCATACCATCACGGTCACCTAATCATCCCAAGCTTACTATTGGCTCATTCACCCGCCCCATCCCCTGTAACTATTCCCCAGGTCATTGCTGTAAATGAGAATGTGTTCTCAGTCAACTTACCTGGTTAAATAAAACATATGCTTCTAAATAGCACTTTCGGTTTGAACGGGAAGCCTGGTAATTTCTTGCAATTTCCTCAGGAAGGAAAATTGGTAGGTTCTCTGGAAAAGATATGTCTCTACATGACCAATGAGGCCTACCCTCCTCCCCCAGCCATTGGGATGAACTTTGCGGGACCCCCATCCGAATACTCTACCAGGTACGGACGAGACATGGAGACAACTGTTCCTTTAATGTTTTGTACTCGTCTCATTAAAAATGGATTCATACTAAAGACTAGGTCAGAATACATTTGGACTCCCTCGCTCTTTGTCTTTCCCTCTCAAATCAACTCTTTACCGTGAAATGCTTGCTTACGAGCCCACCCCAACGATGCAGAGAACAAAACTATAGAATATATATATATATATATATAGTACCAATCAAAAGTTTGGACACACCTACTTATTCAAAGGTTTTTCTTTATTTTGACTATTTTCTACATTGTAAAATAATAATGAAGAACTCAAAACTATGAAATAACACATATGGAATCATGTAGTAACCAAAAAAGTGTTAAACATATCAAAATCTATTTTATATTTATATAGACTCTTCAATGTAGCCACCCTTTGCACACTCTTGGCATTCTCTCAACCAGCTTCACCTGGATTGCTTTTCCAAAAGGACAGATTTCCACTGGTCTAATGTCCATTGCTGGTGTTTCTTGGCCCAAGCAAGTCTCTTCTTCTTATTGGTGTCATTTAGTAGTGGTTTCTTTGCAGCAATTTGATCATGAAGGCCTGATTCACGTAGTCTCCTCTGAACAGTTGATGTTGAGATGTGTCTGTTACTTGAACTTTACAGCAGAGGTAACTCTGGGTCTTCCTTTCCTGTGGCGGTCCTCATGAGAGACATAGCGCTTGATGGATTTTGCAACTGCACTTGAAGAAACATTCAAAGTTCTTGAAATTTTCCGGATTCACTGAACTTCATGTCTTAAAATAATAATAGACTTTTGTTTCTCTTTGCTTATTTGAGCTGTTCTTGCCATGATATGGACTTGGTATTTTACCAAATAGGGCTATCTTCTGTATACCACCCCTACCTTGTCACAAAACAAGTGATTGGCTCAAACGCACTAAGAAGGAAATAAATTCCACAAATTAACTTTGAACAAGGCACACCTGTTAATTGAAATGCATTCCAGGTGAGTACCTCATGAAGCTGGTTGAGTGAATGCCAAGAGTGTGCAAAGCTGTCATCAAGGCAAAGGGTGGCTACTTTGAAGAATCTCAAATCTCAAATATATTTTGATTTGTTTAACACTTTTTTGGTTACTTCAGGATTCCTTATGTGTTATTTCATACTTTTGATGTTCTACAATGTAGAAAATTGTAAAAAATAAATAAAGAAACCCTGGAATGAGTAGGTGTGTCCAAACTTTTGACTGGTACTGTATATATTGTAACACGAGGAATAAAATACCCAAGAATAAAGCTATATACAAGGAGTACAGGTTCCAGATCAGTGTGCAGGGGTACGAGGTATTTGAAGTAGATATGTACAAGAAGGCTGGGTAAAGTGACTAGGCATCAGGATTGATAATAATAATAATAATAGCAAAATAAAGAACAGAGCAGCAGCTGCAAATGATGAGTGTAAAGGTGTGTGTTTGTGAGAGTGTGTAATGTGGATGCATGTGTGTTTGGGTTGTGTCGGTTTGTGTGTGTGTGTGTGTGTGTGTGTGTGTGTGTGTGTGTGTGTGTGTGTGTGTGGGAGTGTGTGTGTGGGAGTGTGAATGTAGTGTGTGTGAGTGTGCATATGCTTTGTATACAGTCTAGTGATTGTGCGTAGGGTCAGAGCAAGACCCTTTAACTTTTTGAGGATGCGAGTGCCCATGCCACGACTGTGCGGGTGTGTGTGGACCATGTTAGGTCGCCAAGGAACAGCCCTGTTGATGTGGATGGGGACGTGCTCTCCCCTCTTGCTCCTGTAGACCACGATCAGCTCCTTGGTCTTACTGGCATTGAGGGAGAGGTTGTCCTGGCACCACAATGCCAAGTCTCTGACCTCTCATCGCCTTCGTGTCGTCAGCAAACTTGACACACTGGGTCCCGACACACTGGGTCCCAACCCACTGGCTCCAACATCCTGTCTCCAACCCTCTGGATCCAATCTCCATCTCTTCATTACTTGGTTATGAAAACCCCCTGGCCCCAAAGCACTGGCCCAACCTCTCTTCATTACTTTTTAAGGCAGACAGGTCCAGAGGGTGCGCCCCTGGCTGTCCCTCACGTCTAGATCCAGCAGAGACTGAACCAGGACCTCCATAGCATGGTGGTGGCTGTGGTACGCCTGAATAGAAACACAAACACAGTCTCAAGCAAAGTACAGTGGTACGCCTGAATAGATATATATTCGATGTCCTATAGTAGACCAGTGGTACGCCTGAACAGAAATACAGTGCTAGACCTCTAAAGTAGACCAGAGTCTTTCAATCGGGAGCCCATTTTTGCTCCCGCCCAGCATCAACATCGGAGGTCCCTGCCAAGCGTGGGATTGAGAAACAAACACTCTACTTCTCCTCTGAGGTTGATTAACTCAAATGGCAAAATAAGGAAATCATCCTCATCATCACTGTGTAGAATATGCATGTATTTTACACGAATCAGGAATAGATAGGAATTTGGTGTGTGAGTCTGTCTGGACAGTCAACTTCCTGTGGAAAATCAACACCATGCCTGCTTCCCAGATAGCACCCTATTCCCTATGTAGTGAACTACTTTTGATCAGGGCCTATAAGGATCTGGTCAAAAGTAGTGTACTAAATAGGGAATAGGGTGCCATTTGTCATATGGAGACCACTACAGGAGCAGGTAGGCTTTACTCACAGCGAGGTGTAGAGGGCTGATGGGAGCTCTGACATCAAAGTCGTTCAGGATGTCTGTCCCTGAGCTTTCAATTAGTTGAGGAAAGACAAGGACGGCCAGTTCAGACTTGTAACATATTTACTTGGAAGGTTAGTCTAGTAGCATGTGTAACATGGTAAATCTCAGTGACCAGCCCCTGCAGACATACTGGGGTGTTGCATCCATACCTTAAACAAGCAAGTGTGAGGAAAAGTTACCAACTGGCACTTACCACATCTAAAGGTGTTTCACTTGCAATCTGGAAAAAGAACATCAAGAGTGACGATGCGTCCACGACAAACATGCAGCCACACCTTAAAACCTACTGTTGGGTTCTGAGAATATGAAATATACTAATTCATGTCACTGAGGGAGAGAGCTTAATGTATAACGTTTACATTATGTCAGGTTAGGGGTCACATCCACTTGAATGTCCTTCATATGACGAACCTCCTACAGAGCAAATGAGGAAAATATGATATATTATGATTTATGTTAGTAACAATACAATATGGGAATTTTATCCCAAAGCTACCTACAGCTAACATATATATATTTAAGTATGTGATCTATGTAAATAAATAAATATATCACAGCTGTAAAACTGTATGGTGGAGGCCTACCCATTTCCCAGGAGCATTGGAAAAAGTGGATTTGGGTACAGTGTTTATTTCCCCCTAATATCTTTGAAGATTCTGAGACCATTAGGGTTAAACATTACAGATATAAATGCAATATATGGAGTAGAAAAGATTGCCTGCCCACCAAAGAATCAACATATGTTCTACATGGTCTATTTCTATCTGAATGTAACACCTCAATCAAGCTTGTTAATTGATCGTTAAGTCATGTTTGTCAGGTAAACGGTCATTAGTGGCCTATATAAGCCTCATACAGGCCATGGGAAGACATTACCTGTTGATAACACAGACTATTCTCATGATCATGGGAGGTGTGAGAGAATTGCTGCTCTTTGTGATGACTGTGGGGGTTGTCAAAGGTTGGTTCACTAACGTTTTATTTGGATTGAAGGGATTTGTTTGGGAAATATGCTTAACTTTATAAGTTGGAGATTCAAATTTGACTGTCTGTTTCTTCCGCATTGGTCATCTATTATTAATATATGTAGCTATTTTGTGTGAACTCAACTTCTGTCAACACTTTCTCCTCAGTTTCTTGTTACCCTGTTGGAAAGTCCCAGAAGCAAGATCAAGTCTCTCTGCAGAGGAGACTTGGAGGTAAGTGTTTCTTTCCACAACCCTTCTAGCTATGTTCTTTGTCACTGTCTATGGTGCTGCTGTGTTTGACACTCATTCAACACCATAGAGTAACTCAGTCTAAATAACGTTGTCAAAGCCTTTGATTTGGTAATTTTGCTTGTGTACCTTAACCTACGTTTTTCAGAGCTGTCATCAAATGACGTCTCCATTGAGCATGCCCTGGCCTTGCTCCGATCCATAGGGTCTGACGCTAAACAAGACAGAGAAGGTACGGCCTGAAACATATACTTTGAAAACTGTTGGGTTCAACATTCGACTGGCAATTCGGCCTAGACCGTGTGGAACAGATGTGTTGCTGTAGAATACCCAACTGTTCCTTTTGTTTTTTTCTATAGAGTATTTAGAGACTAACGAAGTAGAATCCCAAGCTTCTTCAAACCATGGTAGCTCTCAGGCAAATGATGCCCTGTCCTCTGAGGAGAAGCTGAGGCGCATGTCCTCTGACGACGCTGCGACTGGCCCGTCTGACGACGCTACCTCTGAAGCTGCGACTGGCCCGTCTGACGACGCTACCTCTGAAGCTGCGACTGGCCCGTCTGACGACGCTACCTCTGGAGCTGCGACTGGCCCGTCTGACGACGCTACCTCTGGAGCTGCGACTGGCCCGTCTGACGACGCTACCTCTGAAGCTGCGACTGGCCCGTCTGACGACGCTACCTCTGAAGCTGCGACTGGCCCGTCTGACGACGCTACCTCTGAAGCTGCGACTGGCCCGTCTGACGACGCTACCTCTGAAGCTGCGACTGGCCCGTCTGACGACGCTACCTCTGAAGCTGCGACTGGCCCGTCTGACGACGCTACCTCTGAAGCTGCGACTGGCCCGTCTGACGACGCTACCTCTGAAGCTGCGACTGGCCCGTCTGACGACGCTACCTCTGAAGCTGCGACTGGCCCGTCTGACGACGCTACCTCTGAAGCTGCGACTGGCCCGTCTGACGACGCTACCTCTGAAGCTGCGACTGGCCCGTCTGACGACGCTACCTCTGAAGCTGCGACTGGCCCGTCTGACGACGCTACCTCTGAAGCTGCGACTGGCCCGTCTGACGACGCTACCTCTGAAGCTGCGACTGGCCCGTCTGACGACGCTACCTCTGAAGCTGCGACTGGCCCGTCTGACGACGCTACCTCTGAAGCTGCGACTGGCCCGTCTGACGACGCTACCTCTGAAGCTGCGACTGGCCCGTCTGACGACGCTACCTCTGAAGCTGCGACTGGCCCGTCTGACGACGCTACCTCTGAAGCTGCGACTGGCCCGTCTGACGACGCTACCTCTGAAGCTGCGACTGGCCCGTCTGACGACGCTACCTCTGAAGCTGCGACTGGCCCGTCTGACGACGCTACCTCTGAAGCTGCGACTGGCCCGTCTGACGACGCTACCTCTGAAGCTGCGACTGGCCCGTCTGACGACGCTACCTCTGAAGCTGCGACTGGCCCGTCTGACGACGCTACCTCTGAAGCTGCGACTGGCCCGTCTGACGACGCTACCTCTGAAGCTGCGACTGGCCCGTCTGACGACGCTACCTCTGAAGCTGCGACTGGCCCGTCTGACGACGCTACCTCTGAAGCTGCGACTGGCCCGTCTGACGACGCTACCTCTGAAGCTGCGACTGGCCCGTCTGACGACGCTACCTCTGAAGCTGCGACTGGCCCGTCTGACGACGCTACCTCTGAAGCTGCGACTGGCCCGTCTGACGACGCTACCTCTGAAGCTGCGACTGGCCCGTCTGACGACGCTACCTCTGAAGCTGCGACTGGCCCGTCTGACGACGCTACCTCTGAAGCTGCGACTGGCCCGTCTGACGACGCTACCTCTGAAGCTGCGACTGGCCCGTCTGACGACGCTACCTCTGAAGCTGCGACTGGCCCGTCTGACGACGCTACCTCTGAAGCTGCGACTGGCCCGTCTGACGACGCTACCTCTGAAGCTGCGACTGGCCCGTCTGACGACGCTACCTCTGAAGCTGCGACTGGCCCGTCTGACGACGCTACCTCTGAAGCTGCGACTGGCCCGTCTGACGACGCTACCTCTGAAGCTGCGACTGGCCCGTCTGACGACGCTACCTCTGAAGCTGCGACTGGCCCGTCTGACGACGCTACCTCTGAAGCTGCGACTGGCCCGTCTGACGACGCTACCTCTGAAGCTGCGACTGGCCCGTCTGACGACGCTACCTCTGAAGCTGCGACTGGCCCGTCTGACGACGCTACCTCTGAAGCTGCGACTGGCCCGTCTGACGACGCTACCTCTGAAGCTGCGACTGGCCCGTCTGACGACGCTACCTCTGAAGCTGCGACTGGCCCGTCTGACGACGCTACCTCTGAAGCTGCGACTGGCCCGTCTGACGACGCTACCTCTGAAGCTGCGACTGGCCCGTCTGACGACGCTACCTCTGAAGCTGCGACTGGCCCGTCTGACGACGCTACCTCTGAAGCTGCGACTGGCCCGTCTGACGACGCTACCTCTGAAGCTGCGACTGGCCCGTCTGACGACGCTACCTCTGAAGCTGCGACTGGCCCGTCTGACGACGCTACCTCTGAAGCTGCGACTGGCCCGTCTGACGACGCTACCTCTGAAGCTGCGACTGGCCCGTCTGACGACGCTACCTCTGAAGCTGCGACTGGCCCGTCTGACGACGCTACCTCTGAAGCTGCGACTGGCCCGTCTGACGACGCTACCTCTAAGGAACTGTTCACCGCTTCATCGGAGCCCCCGTTGACCACAAACATGGATATCTGACGTGGGACATGGTGCTCGGGGTCCATGCAAGAGTTCATGGGTACTCTAGTCCAGGTTGTCTGTGTGTAACTGCATTTGCTTGTTTTGGCTCAATTAAACATTAACTGTAATACTTGTGTCCTCAGTATTGTTTTGGCGGTTCCTACTTGGCAACATTTATTTTGCATTATAACCATGCTTTGGCCTCAGCAATATATTAATACTTTGACCCCTGTGTTTAAGCTACATTTGCTCAGTGTTGGTCAATTTATGCTAGTAGCATCACATGATGTGGAATGGGTTCTAGTTCATTTTAACTTGATGGTTGTGGAACACAGTGTCTGGGGTTGGTACATATGAGGATGTTGCTAGAATCGGGGTTTCAGTGCTAACTAATATCACGGTTGTCAACTTGCATTTAAATTACTCTGCTGGGTGTCTTCTCTCCTGACTGACTTGGTTTCCTATTAGTGAATGCTTACATGTGAAACCAGCTCTCGTCTCATTAGCCCATCGTTTTGGCGGTTGGTCTTCATATCCCAGTGACAATCCAAACTTTCAGGTTAAATAAGTCAATGCTAACCTGCTTTAGCTGGCAGGCTGCTATCAGGTCCTAGCTCTCCCAGAGTTGCTTGTAGCGCCTCTAACCTAGGGTTTGATGGGGGGGAACAGTTTTACCAGGATTTCCCACCCACTCCGATTACATGGGAGAAATTAACCGGTTAATTTCTATGAAAAGCGTGAGGTGAAGTCTGTTCATACAGGCCTTCTCTATCCGCATGATCAACGCTCGGGGTGTGCGTCGTACTTATAGTCGCCATGAATTCAAAGAGCATGTACACGCAACCTTTAAATGCAGTTAATACAGCAACAAAATTGGCTCCAACTTTTGAGCTACCGGTAGGTATCTGCTTTAATTCAAAACAATTTCTGTGGCACCGCTTTACTCACTTATGCCAACCTGAATTCAGCCTGTTTTGAAGCAAGTTAAACCGTTACGGCCTATGCAAATATTTTGTTTGCTACAGGGTAGGCCTTCCAGGTTATTTTATGTAGCAGGGGCGAAAATCTGATATCAACTTTGGAGGGGACAATTACATGACATTTTCTGAAGAGCAATTCCTGAGGGGGACACCAAAAGTAGTGCTGTAACACACAGCCTACGTTGTAATATGGTAAATGTATATTGAGGAACCAAAGAAATAAGGTGTTTGCCGTACTCCTAACTACCGGTACCCAAAACTACACAACTAATCACAACAGCAATACCATTGCCTTTAACAGATCTTAGTTCAGTCACCAGTGTAAGTTGAGAGTGGGGGTATCCATGGCATTTTCCAATTATGTTCCTATTTTACAAGTCCAAAAAATGGAGAACCTTTCATAATGTTGCCAAACAAAGACTCAACAAACTTACCTGAGACTCCCTGTCTCTGCCAGTCTGTCCCCAGCTCTGCCGTCTGTGTGCCATCTGTTGCCTGCTCTGCCTAATGACATCATTGTGAAACATTTTCATTAGCATTTCACTTCTTTCTTATGAACATTTTATCAACTAGTCTTTGAGATATTAGGCTACTAGGGTTCTTACTTTGCGTTTTGGTGTACTGAAAAATACTCTGATGTCCGTCTTTTTTCTGCCATTTTTCTACCTGGCTGGCCACACACACACACACACACACACAGTGTGTAGGTTATTTACAGTAGGAGATGGGCTTCTATCATACCTTCTATCATTCTATATGGGCTTCGATCTAAAAGGTAGCTAGCAAATGTGAAACGGATTGCAGTGACAAGAGTTGACAGCTGTATGAGTTCAGATTTTACACAACATATGCTGCAACCTTTTGTAATTTTAACCGTTTGTTTCATATTGGCTGGCTTCCAACAATAGCTGAATTTGCAAAGCTAGCGAGCACAAATTCCGTTTCAGTGGTGTTTGCTATAATCTTTGCTACCCGGGTTAAATACAGGTGAAATAAAATAAATAAATAAAAGTTCCCTTGCGACAATTTAGCTTTTGCAACGAGACCATTACATATATTTAAGACAATGGTAGAAGAGAGTGTAGTTCTGTTCAGTTTGGACTTCAGTTTATCGCTAACCTTATCACAGGGACTTTGAAGCACTAACTTACATTGCTGATCTTGGAATAAATTGACGATAGCAAAGATTCCATCTTTGACGACGCCACATAAATGGAATAGGTACTAGCTAGCTTAATAGTTAATATTTGCGCGCTAGCTCTGCAAATTCAGCTAGTGTGTGTGTGTGTGTGAACCCTGCCAACATAAAACAAATCATTGCTATGGCGCGATTGACTGGATTAACCTCATGTCAGTCACGTGCATTGAGTGCCTTTCAGACAGTAGATACGAACCCTCTGTTACCTTGCCAACTAAGGAACTGGCAGTGGATCAAACCATTGTGAGGCAAAGGGTGGGGGGTCGCAATCTTTTGAAACTTAAAAAAGCGTGTCTATAAGTGTCTATAATCAGCACAATTGCTTTCATTGCGTATTATTCATATTATTTAAATTACAGAGTTATGTTTACAGTGATATATTGGGGGGGACAAATCATATTTTTCCCAGGATGGGGGGGTCGTGTACCCCCCGTCCCCCCTGGGATTTCCGCCCCTGTTATGTAGCCTACGTTTGTGTATTGAATGTTATTCTACATTTGTTTGTCTGGGTCTTGAGAATCAGTTACCCTTTCTGACCAAGTCTGTAAAATAATGCGAGAACTGGGGGTATTTTGTCTTGAATAAAAGTAATAACGGAGAAGAATGGCAGGGTCTTGACAAGTTAATTTCATTGTGTAGGCTCACGTTTAATTTATGCTGTGACTAAATGAATATTAACTTGATAATGTACTTTATTGCTGGAGAACAGATGCAATAGGTAGGCCTGAGAAGATTTGATGTAAATATAGCCGAAGAATGGCACATGATAAACTGCGGGTTTAGATTCACGTGCAATTGATCAACTGTGGCGCTATCCATTGTGCTGAATCTCCGCTACAGCGTAACTGTTAGATTATCAGAGATTCAGATTTGTTTCCTCTGACAAAATCATCACAATAACCGAAGTATAAACAGCCACAACCTTCCCAAATTCCCTTGATAGCCAGGTGTAAGGGGAGAGGAAAGGACCAAAATGCATCTTTCAGTGAAAGGTAGGCTACTGTAATAACCTCATATTTGACCCGTCGGCCAACAGTGCCTCATAGACCGGTTAAAACTAGGCTACATCAATGAAATAGTGTGGTGACTTTGAGTTGATTAAATAGCAACAAATACAAGAACCCATTAGTGTATATTTCTCCATGTAGAGTGGTATAATCATGTTGGATTTTATTCGCTGCTTAACACCCTGCATCCCACAGCTGGCTTGCTTCTGAAGCTAAGCAGGGTTGGTCCTGGTCAGTCCCTAGATTGGAGACCAGTTGCTGCTGGAAGTGGTGTTGGAGGGCCAGTAGGAGTCACTCTTTCCTCTGGTCTAAAATAATATCCCAGGGCAGTGATTGGGGACATGTGCTGTCTTTCGGGTGGGACGTTAAACAGGTGTCCTGACTCTCTGTGGTCACTAAAGATCCCATGGCACTTATTGTTAGAGTAGGGGTGTTAACCCTGGTGTCCTGGCTAAATTCCCAATCTGGCCCTCATACCATCACGGTCACCTAATCATCCCAAGCTTACTATTGGCTCATTCACCCGCCCCATCCCCTGTAACTATTCCTCAGGTCATTGCTGTAAATGAGAATGTGTTCTCAGTCAACTTACCTGGTTAAATAAAACATATGCTTCTAAATAGCACTTTCGGTTTGAACGGGAAGCCTGGTAATTTCTTGCAATTTCCTCAGGAAGGAAAATTGGTAGGTTCTCTGGAAAAGATATGTCTCTACATGACCAATGAGGCCTACCCTCCTCCCCCAGCCATTGGGATGAACTTTGCGGGACCCCCACCCGAATACTCTACCAGGTACGGACGAGACATGGAGACAACTGTTCCTTTAATGTTTTGTACTCGTCTCATTAAAAATGGATTCATACTAAAGACTAGGTCAGAATACATTTGGACTCCCTTGCTCTTTGTCTTTCCCTGTCAAATCAACTCTTTACCGTGAAATGCTTGCTTACGAGCCCACCCCAACGATGCAGAGAAAAAAACTATAGAATATATATATATATATATATAGTACCAATCAAAAGTTTGGACACACCTACTTATTCAAAGGTTTTTCTTTATTTTGACTATTTTCTACATTGTAAAATAATAGTGAAGAACTCAAAACTATGAAATAACACATATGGAATCATGTAGTAACCAAAAAAGTGTTAAACATATCAAAATCTATTTTATATTTATATAGACTCTTCAATGTAGCCACCCTTTGCACACTCTTGGCATTCTCTCAACCAGCTTCACCTGGATTGCTTTTCCAAAAGGACAGATTTCCACCGGTCTAATGTCCATTGCTGGTGTTTCTTGGCCCAAGCAAGTCTCTTCTTCTTATTGGTGTCCTTTAGTAGTGGTTTCTTTGCAGCAATTTGACCATGAAGGCCTGATTCACGTAGTCTCCTCTGAACAGTTGATGTTGAGATGTGTCTGTTACTTGAACTTCACAGCAGAGGTAACTCTGGGTCTTCCTTTCCTGTGGCGGTCCTCATGAGAGACATAGCGCTTGATGGATTTTGCAACTGCACTTGAAGAAACATTCAAAGCTCTTGAAATGTTCCGGATTGACTGAACTTCATGTCTTAAAATAATAATAGACTTTTGTTTCTCTTTGCTTATTTGAGCTGTTCTTGCCATGATATGGACTTGGTATTTTACCAAATAGGGCTATCTTCTGTATACCACCCCTACCTTGTCACAAAACAAGTGATTGGCTCAAACGCACTAAGAAGGAAATAAATTCCACAAATTAACTTTGAACAAGGCACACCTGTTAATTGAAATGCATTCCAGGTGAGTACCTCATGAAGCTGGTTGAGTGAATGCCAAGAGTGTGCAAAGCTGTCATCAAGGCAAAGGGTGGCTACTTTGAAGAATCTCAAATCTCAAATATATTTTGATTTGTTTAACACTTTTTTGGTTACTTCAGGATTCCTTATGTGTTATTTCATACTTTTGATGTTCTACAATGTAGAAAATTTTAAAAAATAAATAAAGAAACCCTGGAATGAGTAGGTGTGTCCAAACTTTTGACTGGTACTGTATATATTGTAACACGAGAAATAAAATACCCAAGAATAAAGCTATATACAAGGAGTACAGGTTCCAGATCAGTGTGCAGGGGTACGAGGTATTTGAAGTAGATATGTACAAGAAGGCTGGGTAAAGTGACTAGGCATCAGGATTGATAATAATAATAATAATAGCAAAATAAAGAACAGAGCAGCAGCTGCAAATGATGAGTGTAAAGTTGTGTGTTTGTGAGAGTGTGTAATGTGGATGCATGTGTGTTTGGGTTGTGTCGGTTTGTGTGTGTGTGTGTGTGTGTGTGTGTGTGTGTGTGTGTGTGTGTGTGTGTGTGTGTGTGTGTGTGTGTGTGTGTGTGTGTGTGTGTGTGTGTGTGGGAGTGTGTGTGTGGGAGTGTGAATGTAGTGTGTGTGAGTGTGCATATGCTTTGTATACAGTCTAGTGATTGTGCGTAGGGTCAGAGCAAGACCCTTTAACTTTTTGAGGATGCGAGTGCCCATGCCACGACTGTGCGGGTGTGTGTGGACCATGTTAGGTCGCCAAGGAACAGCCCTGTTGATGTGGATGGGGACGTGCTCTCCCCTCTTGCTCCTTTAGACCACGATCAGCTCCTTGGTCTTACTGGCATTGAGGGAGAGGTTGTCCTGGCACCACAATGCCAAGTCTCTGACCTCTCATCGCCTTCGTGTCGTCAGCAAACTTGACACACTGGGTCCCGACACACTGGGTCCCAACCCACTGGCTCCAACCTCCTGTCTCCAACCCTCTGGATCCAATCTCCATCTCTTCATTACTTGGTTATGAAAACCCCCTGGCCCCAAAGCACTGGCCCAACCTCTCTTCATTACTTTTTAAGGCAGACAGGTCCAGAGGGTGCGCCCCTGGCTGTCCCTCACGTCTAGATCCAGCAGAGACTGAACCAGGACCTCCATAGCATGGTGGTGGCTGTGGTACGCCTGAATAGAAACACAAACACAGTCTCAAGCAAAGTCCAGTGGTACGCCTGAATAGATATATATTCGATGTCCTATAGTAGACCAGTGGTACGCCTGAACAGAAATACAGTGCTAGACCTCTAAAGTAGACCAGAGTCTTTCAATCGGGAGCCCATTTTTGCTCCCGCCCAGCATCAACATCGGAGGTCCCTGCCAAGCGTGGGATTGAGAAACAAACACTCTACTTCTCCTCTGAGGTTGATTAACTCAAATGGCAAAATAAGGAAATCATCCTCATCATCACTGTGTAGAATATGCATGTATTTTACACGAATCAGGAATAGATAGGAATTTGGTGTGTGAGTCTGTCTGGACAGTCAACTTCCTGTGGAAAATCAACACCATGCCTGCTTCCCAGATAGCACCCTATTCCCTATGTAGTGAACTACTTTTGATCAGGGCCTATAAGGATCTGGTCAAAAGTAGTGTACTAAATAGGGAATAGGGTGCCATTTGTCATATGGAGACCACTACAGGAGCAGGTAGGCTTTACTCACAGCGAGGTGTAGAGGGCTGATGGGAGCTCTGACATCAAAGTCGTTCAGGATGTCTGTCCCTGAGCTTTCAATTAGTTGAGGAAAGACAAGGACGGCCAGTTCAGACTTGTAACATATTTACTTGGAAGGTTAGTCTAGTAGCATGTGTAACATGGTAAATCTCAGTGACCAGCCCCTGCAGACATACTGGGGTGTTGCATCCATACCTTAAACAAGCAAGTGTGAGGAAAAGTTACCAACTGGCACTTACCACATCTAAAGGTGTTTCACTTGCAATCTGGAAAAAGAACATCAAGAGTGACGATGCGTCCACGACAAACATGCAGCCACACCTTAAAACCTACTGTTGGGTTCTGAGAATATGAAATATACTAATTCATGTCACTGAGGGAGAGAGCTTAATGTATAACGTTTACATTATGTCAGGTTAGGGGTCACATCCACTTGAATGTCCTTCATATGACGAACCTCCTACAGAGCAAATGAGGAAAATATGATATATTATGATTTATGTTAGTAACAATACAATATGGGAATTTTATCCCAAAGCTACCTACAGCTAACATATATATATTTAAGTATGTGATCTATGTAAATAAATAAATATATCACAGCTGTAAAACTGTATGGTGGAGGCCTACCCATTTCCCAGGAGCATTGGAAAAAGTGGATTTGGGTACAGTGTTTATTTCCCCCTAATATCTTTGAAGATTCTGAGACCATTAGGGTTAAACATTACAGATATAAATGCAATATATGGAGTAGAAAAGATTGCCTGCCCACCAAAGAATCAACATATGTTCTACATGGTCTATTTCTATCTGAATGTAACACCTCAATCAAGCTTGTTAATTGATCGTTAAGTCATGTTTGTCAGGTAAACGGTCATTAGTGGCCTATATAAGCCTCATACAGGCCATGGGAAGACATTACCTGTTGATAACACAGACTATTCTCATGATCATGGGAGGTGTGAGAGAATTGCTGCTCTTTGTGATGACTGTGGGGGTTGTCAAAGGTTGGTTCACTAACGTTTTATTTGGATTGAAGGGATTTGTTTGGGAAATATGCTTAACTTTATAAGTTGGAGATTCAAATTTGACTGTCTGTTTCTTCCGCATTGGTCATCTATTATTAATATATGTAGCTATTTTGTGTGAACTCAACTTCTGTCAACACTTTCTCCTCAGTTTCTTGTTACCCTGTTGGAAAGTCCCAGAAGCAAGATCAAGTCTCTCTGCAGAGGAGACTTGGAGGTAAGTGTTTCTTTCCACAACCCTTCTAGCTATGTTCTTTGTCACTGTCTATGGTGCTGCTGTGTTTGACACTCATTCAACACCATAGAGTAACTCAGTCTAAATAACGTTGTCAAAGCCTTTGATTTGGTAATTTTGCTTGTGTACCTTAACCTACGTTTTTCAGAGCTGTCATCAAATGACGTCTCCATTGAGCATGCCCTGGCCTTGCTCCGATCCATAGGGTCTGACGCTAAACAAGACAGAGAAGGTACGGCCTGAAACATATACTTTGAAAACTGTTGGGTTCAACATTCGACTGGCAATTCGGCCTAGACCGTGTGGAACAGATGTGTTGCTGTAGAATACCCAACTGTTCCTTTTGTTTTTTCTATAGAGTATTTAGAGACTAACGAAGTAGAATCCCAAGCTTCTCCAAACCATGGTAGCTCTCAGGCAAATGATGCCCTGTCCTCTGAGGAGAAGCTGAGGCGCATGTCCTCTGACGACGCTGCGACTGGCCCGTCTGACGACGCTACCTCTGGAGCTGCGACTGGCCCGTCTGACGACGCTACCTCTGGAGCTGCGACTGGCCCGTCTGACGACGCTACCTCTGGAGCTGCGACTGGCCCGTCTGACGACGCTACCTCTGGAGCTGCGACTGGCCCGTCTGACGACGCTACCTCTGGAGCTGCGACTGGCCCGTCTGACGACGCTACCTCTGGAGCTGCGACTGGCCCGTCTGACGACGCTACCTCTGGAGCTGCGACTGGCCCGTCTGACGACGCTACCTCTGGAGCTGCGACTGGCCCGTCTGACGACGCTACCTCTGGAGCTGCGACTGGCCCGTCTGACGACGCTACCTCTGAAGCTGCGACTGGCCCGTCTGACGACGCTACCTCTGAAGCTGCGACTGGCCCGTCTGACGACGCTACCTCTGAAGCTGCGACTGGCCCGTCTGACGACGCTACCTCTGAAGCTGCGACTGGCCCGTCTGACGACGCTACCTCTGAAGCTGCGACTGGCCCGTCTGACGACGCTACCTCTGAAGCTGCGACTGGCCCGTCTGACGACGCTACCTCTGAAGCTGCGACTGGCCCGTCTGACGACGCTACCTCTGAAGCTGCGACTGGCCCGTCTGACGACGCTACCTCTGAAGCTGCGACTGGCCCGTCTGACGACGCTACCTCTGAAGCTGCGACTGGCCCGTCTGACGACGCTACCTCTGAAGCTGCGACTGGCCCGTCTGACGACGCTACCTCTGAAGCTGCGACTGGCCCGTCTGACGACGCTACCTCTGAAGCTGCGACTGGCCCGTCTGACGACGCTACCTCTGAAGCTGCGACTGGCCCGTCTGACGACGCTACCTCTGAAGCTGCGACTGGCCCGTCTGACGACGCTACCTCTGAAGCTGCGACTGGCCCGTCTGACGACGCTACCTCTGGAGCTGCGACTGGCCCGTCTGACCACGCTACCTCTGGAGCTGCGACTGGCCCGTCTGACCACGCTACCTCTGGAGCTGCGACTGGCCCGTCTGACCACGCTACCTCTGGAGCTGCGACTGGCCCGTCTGACGACGCTACCTCTGGAGCTGCGACTGGCCCGTCTGACGACGCTACCTCTGGAGCTGCGACTGGCCCGTCTGACGACGCTACCTCTGGAGCTGCGACTGGCCCGTCTGACGACGCTACCTCTGGAGCTGCGACTGGCCCCCCGTCTGACGACGCTACCTCTGGAGCTGCGACTGGCCCCCCGTCTGACGACGCTACCTCTGGAGCTGCGACTGGCCCCCCGTCTGACGACGCTACCTCTGAAGCTGCGACTGGCCCCCCGTCTGACGACGCTACCTCTGAAGCTGCGACTGGCCCCCCGTCTGACGACGCTACCTCTGAAGCTGCGACTGGCCCCCCGTCTGACGACGCTACCTCTGAAGCTGCGACTGGCCCCCCGTCTGACGACGCTACCTCTGAAGCTGCGACTGGCCCCCCGTCTGACGACGCTACCTCTGAAGCTGCGACTGGCCCCCCGTCTGACGACGCTACCTCTGAAGCTGCGACTGGCCCCCCGTCTGACGACGCTACCTCTGAAGCTGCGACTGGCCCCCCGTCTGACGACGCTACCTCTGAAGCTGCGACTGGCCCCCCGTCTGACGACGCTACCTCTGAAGCTGCGACTGGCCCCCCGTCTGACGACGCTACCTCTGAAGCTGCGACTGGCCCCCCGTCTGACGACGCTACCTCTGAAGCTGCGACTGGCCCCCCGTCTGACGACGCTACCTCTGAAGCTGCGACTGGCCCCCCGTCTGACGACGCTACCTCTGAAGCTGCGACTGGCCCCCCGTCTGACGACGCTACCTCTGAAGCTGCGACTGGCCCCCCGTCTGACGACGCTACCTCTGAAGCTGCGACTGGCCCCCCGTCTGACGACGCTACCTCTGAAGCTGCGACTGGCCCCCCGTCTGACGACGCTACCTCTGAAGCTGCGACTGGCCCCCCGTCTGACGACGCTACCTCTGAAGCTGCGACTGGCCCCCCGTCTGACGACGCTACCTCTGAAGCTGCGACTGGCCCCCCGTCTGACGACGCTACCTCTGAAGCTGCGACTGGCCCCCCGTCTGACGACGCTACCTCTGAAGCTGCGACTGGCCCCCCGTCTGACGACGCTACCTCTGAAGCTGCGACTGGCCCCCCGTCTGACGACGCTACCTCTGAAGCTGCGACTGGCCCCCCGTCTGACGACGCTACCTCTGAAGCTGCGACTGGCCCCCCGTCTGACGACGCTACCTCTGAAGCTGCGACTGGCCCCCCGTCTGACGACGCTACCTCTGAAGCTGCGACTGGCCCCCCGTCTGACGACGCTACCTCTGAAGCTGCGACTGGCCCCCCGTCTGACGACGCTACCTCTGAAGCTGCGACTGGCCCCCCGTCTGACGACGCTACCTCTGAAGCTGCGACTGGCCCCCCGTCTGACGACGCTACCTCTGAAGCTGCGACTGGCCCCCCGTCTGACGACGCTACCTCTGAAGCTGCCACTGGCCCCCCGTCTGACGACGCTACCTCTGAAGCTGCCACTGGCCCCCCGTCTGACGACGCTACCTCTGAAGCTGCCACTGGCCCCCCGTCTGACGACGCTACCTCTGAAGCTGCCACTGGCCCCCCGTCTGACGACGCTACCTCTGAAGCTGCCACTGGCCCCCCGTCTGACGACGCTACCTCTGAAGCTGCGACTGGCCCCCCGTCTGACGACGCTACCTCTGAAGCTGCGACTGGCCCCCCGTCTGACGACGCTACCTCTGAAGCTGCGACTGGCCCCCCGTCTGACGACGCTACCTCTGAAGCTGCGACTGGCCCCCCCGTCTGACGACGCTACCTCTGAAGCTGCGACTGGCCCCCCGTCTGACGACGCTACCTCTGAAGCTGCGACTGGCCCCCCGTCTGACGACGCTACCTCTAAGGAACTGTTCACCGCTTCATCGGAGCCCCCGTTGACCACAAACATGGATATCTGACGTGGGACATGGTGCTCGGGGTCCATGCAAGAGTTCATGGGTACTCTAGTCCAGGTTGTCTGTGTGTGTAACTGCATTTGCTTGTTTTGGCTCAATTAAACATTAACTGTAATACTTGTGTCCTCAGTATTGTTTTGGCGGTTCCTACTTGGCAACATTTATTTTGCATTATAACCATGCTTTGGCCTCAGCAATATATTAATACTTTGACCCCTGTGTTTAAGCTACATTTGCTCAGTGTTGGTCAATTTATGCTAGTAGCATCACATGATGTGGAATGGGTTCTAGTTCATTTTAACTTGATGGTTGTGGAACACAGTGTCTGGGGTTGGTACATATGAGGATGTTGCTAGAATCGGGGTTTCAGTGCTAACTAATATCACGGTTGTCAACTTGCATTTAAATTACTCTGCTGGGTGTCTTCTCTCCTGACTGACTTGGTTTCCTATTAGTGAATGCTTACATGTGAAACCAGCTCTCGTCTCATTAGCCCATCGTTTTGGCGGTTGGTCTTCATATCCCAGTGACAATCCAAACTTTCAGGTTAAATAAGTCAATGCTAACCTGCTTTAGCTGGCAGGCTGCTATCAGGTCCTAGCTCTCCCAGAGTTGCTTGTAGCGCCTCTAACCTAGGGTTTGATGGGGGGGAACAGTTTTACCAGGATTTCCCACCCACTCCGATTACATGGGAGAAATTAACCGGTTAATTTCTATGAAAAGCGTGAGGTGAAGTCTGTTCATACAGGCCTTCTCTATCCGCATGATCAACGCTCGGGGTGTGCGTCGTACTTATAGTCGCCATGAATTCAAAGAGCATGTACACGCAACCTTTAAATGCAGTTAATACAGCAACAAAATTGGCTCCAACTTTTGAGCTACCGGTAGGTATCTGCTTTAATTCAAAACAATTTCTGTGGCACCGCTTTACTCACTTATGCCAACCTGAATTCAGCCTGTTTTGAAGCAAGTTAAACCGTTACGGCCTATGCAAATATTTTGTTTGCTACAGGGTAGGCCTTCCAGGTTATTTTATGTAGCAGAGGCGAAAATCTGATATTAACTTTGGAGGGGACAATTACATGACATTTTCTGAAGAGCAATTCCTGAGGGGGACACCAAAAGTAGTGCTGTAACACACAGCCTACGTTGTAATATGGTAAATGTATATTGAGGAACCAAAGAAATAAGGTGTTTGCCGTACTCCTAACTACCGGTACCCAAAACTACACAACTAATCACAACAGCAATACCATTGCCTTTAACAGATCTTAGTTCAGTCGAGAGTGGGGGTATCCATGGCATTTTCCAATTATGTTCCTATTTTACAAGTCAAAAAAATGGAGAACCTTTCATAATGTTGCCAAACAAAGACAAACTTACCTGAGACTCCCTGTCTCTGCCAGTCTGTCCCCAGCTCTCCTGTCTGTGTGCCATCTGTTGCCTGCTCTGCCTAATGACATCATTGTGAAACATTTTCATTAGCATTTCACTTCTTTCTTATGAACATTTTATCAACTAGTCTTTGAGATATTAGGTTATAGGGTTCTTATTTTGCATTTTGGTGTACTGAAAAATACTCTGATGTCCGTCTTTTTTCTTTTTTCTGCCATTTTTCTACCTGGCTGGCTACACACAGTGTGTAGGTTATTTACAGTAGGAGATGGGCTTCTATCATATCTTCTATCATTCTATATGGGCTTCGATCTAAAAGGTAGCTAGCAAATGTGAAACGGATTGCAGTGACAAGAGTTGACAGCTGTATGAGTTCACCATTTACACAACATATGCTGCAACCTTTTGTAATTTTAACCGTTTGTTTCAAATTGGCTGGCTTCCAACAATAGCTGAATTTGCAAAGCTAGCGAGCACAAATTCCGTTTCAGTGGTGTTTGCTATAATCTTTGCTACCCGGGTTAAATAAAGGTGAAATAAAATAAATAAAAGTTCCCTTGAGACAATTTAGCTTTTGCAACGAGACCATTACATATATTTAAGACAATGGTAGAAGAGAGTGTAGTTCTGTTCAGTTTGGACTTCAGTTTATCGCTAACCTTATCACAGGGACTTTGAAGCACTAACTTACATTGCTGATCTTGGAATAAATTGACGATAGCAAAGATTCCATCTTTGACGACGCCACATAAATGGAATAGGTACTAGCTAGCTTAATAGTTAATATTTGCGCGCTAGCTCTGCAAATTCAGCTAGTGTGTGTGTGTGTGTGTGTGAACCCTGCCAACATAAAACAAATCATTGCTATGGCGCGATTGACTGGATTAACCTCATGTCAGTCACGTGCATTGAGTGCCTTTCAGACAGTAGATACGAACCCTCTGTTACCTTGCCAACTAAGGAACTGGCAGTGGATCAAACCATTGTGAGGCAAAGGGTGGGGGGTCGCAATCTTTTGAAACTTAAAAAAGCTCTATTAAGTGTCTATAATCAGCACAATTGCTTTCATTGCGTATTATTCATATTATTTAAATTACAGAGTTATGTTTACAGTGATATATTGGGGGGGACAAATCATATTTTTCCCAGGATGGGGGGGTCGTGTACCCCCCGTCCCCCCTGGGATTTCCGCCCCTGTTATGTAGCCTACGTTTGTGTATTGAATGTTATTCTACATTTGTTTGTCTGGGTCTTGAGAATGAGTTACCCTTTCTGACCAAGTCTGTAAAATAATGCGAGAACTGGGGGTATTTTGTCTTGAATAAAAGTAATAACGGAGAAGAATGGCAGGGTCTTGACAAGTTAATTTGATTGTGTAGGCTCACGTTTAATTTATGCTGTGACTAAATGAATATTAACTTGATAATGTACTTTATTGCTGGAGAACAGATGCAATAGGTAGGCCTGAGAAGATTTGATGTAAATATAGACGAAGAATGGCACATGATAAACTGCGGGTTTAGATTCACGTGCAATTGATCAACTGCGACGCTATCCATTGTGCTGAATCTCCGCTACAGCGTAACTGTTAGATTATCAGAGATTCAGATTTGTTTCCTCTGACAAAATCATCACAATAACCGAAGTATAAACAGCCACAACCTTCCCAAATTCCCTTGATAGCCAGGTGTAAGGGGAGAGGAAAGGACCGAAATGCATCTTTCAGTGAAAGGTAGGCTACTGTAATAACCTCATATTTGACCCGTCGGCCAACAGTGCCTCATAGACCGGTTAAAACTAGGCTACATCAATGAAATAGTGTGGTGACTTTGAGTTGATTAAATAGCAACAAATACAAGAACCCATTAGTGTATATTTCTCCATGTAGAGTGTTATAATCATGTTGGATTTTATTCGCTGCTTAACACCCTGCATCCCACAGCTGGCTTGCTTCTGAAGCTAAGCAGGGTTGGTCCTGGTCAGTCCCTAGATTGGAGACCAGTTGCTGCTGGAAGTGGTGTTGGAGGGCCAGTAGGAGTCACTCTTTCCTCTGGTCTAAAATAATATCCCAGGGCAGTGATTGGGGACATGTGCTGTCTTTCGGGTGGGACGTTAAACAGGTGTCCTGACTCTCTGTGGTCACTAAAGATCCCATGGCACTTATTGTTAGAGTAGGGGTGTTAACCCTGGTGTCCTGGCTAAATTCCCAATCTGGCCCTCATACCATCACGGTCACCTAATCATCCCAAGCTTACTATTGGCTCATTCACCCCCCCATCCCCTGTAACTATTCCCCAGGTCATTGCTGTAAATGAGAATGTGTTCTCAGTCAACTTACCTGGTTAAATAAAACATATGCTTCTAAATAGCACTTTCGGTTTGAACGGGAAGCCTGGTAATTTCTTGCAATTTCCTCAGGAAGGAAAATTGGTAGGTTCTCTGGAAAAGATATGTCTCTACATGACCAATGAGGCCTACCCTCCTCCCCCAGCCATTGGGATGAACTTTGCGGGACCCCCACCCGAATACTCTACCAGGTACGGACGAGACATGGAGACAACTGTTCCTTTAATGTTTTGTACTCGTCTCATTAAAAATGGATTCATACTAAAGACTAGGTCAGAATACATTTGGACTCCCTCGCTCTTTGTCTTTCCCTCTCAAATCAACTCTTTACCGTGAAATGCTTGCTTACGAGCCCACCCCAACGATGCAGAGAACAAAACTATAGAATATATATATATATATATATATATATAGTACCAATCAAAAGTTTGGACACACCTACTTATTCAAAGGTTTTTCTTTATTTTGACTATTTTCTACATTGTAAAATAATAGTGAAGAACTCAAAACTATGAAATAACACATATGGAATCATGTAGTAACCAAAAAAGTGTTAAACATATCAAAATCTATTTTATATTTATATAGACTCTTCAATGTAGCCACCCTTTGCACACTCTTGGCATTCTCTCAACCAGCTTCACCTGGATTGCTTTTCCAAAAGGACAGATTTCCACCGGTCTAATGTCCATTGCTGGTGTTTCTTGGCCCAAGCAAGTCTCTTCTTCTTATTGGTGTCCTTTAGTAGTGGTTTCTTTGCAGCAATTTGACCATGAAGGCCTGATTCACGTAGTCTCCTCTGAACAGTTGATGTTGAGATGTGTCTGTTACTTGAACTTTACAGCAGAGGTAACTCTGGGTCTTCCTTTCCTGTGGCGGTCCTCATGAGAGACATAGCGCTTGATGGATTTTGCAACTGCACTTGAAGAAACATTCAAAGTTCTTGAAATTTTCCGGATTCACTGAACTTCATGTCTTAAAATAATAATAGACTTTTGTTTCTCTTTGCTTATTTGAGCTGTTCTTGCCATGATATGGACTTGGTATTTTACCAAATAGGGCTATCTTCTGTATACCACCCCTACCTTGTCACAAAACAAGTGATTGGCTCAAACGCACTAAGAAGGAAATAAATTCCACAAATTAACTTTGAACAAGGCACACCTGTTAATTAAAATGCATTCCAGGTGAGTACCTCATGAAGCTGGTTGAGTGAATGCCAAGAGTGTGCAAAGCTGTCATCAAGGCAAAGGGTGGCTACTTTGAAGAATCTCAAATATAAAATATATTTTGATTTGTTTAACACTTTTTTGGTTACTTCAGGATTCCTTATGTGTTATTTCATACTTTTGATGTTCTACAATGTAGAAAATTGTAAAAAAAATAAAGAAACCCTGGAATGAGTAGGTGTGTCCAAACTTTTGACTGGTACTGTATATATTGTAACACGAGGAATAAAATACCCAAGAATAAAGCTATATACAAGGAGTACAGGTTCCAGATCAGTGTGCAGGGGTACGAGGTATTTGAAGTAGATATGTACAAGAAGGCTGGGTAAAGTGACTAGGCATCAGGATTGATAATAATAATAATAATAGCAAAATAAAGAACAGAGCAGCAGCTGCAAATGATGAGTGTAAAGTTGTGTGTTTGTGAGAGTGTGTAATGTGGATGCATGTGTGTTTGGGTTGTGTCGGTTTGTGTGTGTGTGTGTGTGTGTGTGTGTGTGTGTGTGTGTGTGTGTGTGTGTGTGTGTGTGTGTGTGTGTGTGTGGGAGTGTGAATGTAGTGTGTGTGAGTGTGCATATGCTTTGTATACAGTCTAGTGATTGTGCGTAGGGTCAGAGCAAGACCCTTTAACTTTTTGAGGATGCGAGTGCCCATGCCACGACTGTGCGGGTGTGTGTGGACCATGTTAGGTCGCCAAGGAACAGCCCTGTTGATGTGGATGGGGACGTGCTCTCCCCTCTTGCTCCTGTAGACCACGATCAGCTCCTTGCTCTTACTGGCATTGAGGGAGAGGTTGTCCTGGCACCACAATGCCATGTCTCTGACCTCTCATCGCCTTCGTGTCGTCAGCAAACTTGACACACTGGGTCCCGACACACTGGGTCCCAACCCACTGGCTCCAACCTCCTGTCTCCAACCCTCTGGATCCAATCTCCATCTCTTCATTACTTGGTTATGAAAACCCCCTGGCCCCAAAGCACTGGCCCAACCTCTCTTCATTACTTTCTAAGGCAGACAGGTCCAGAGGGTGCGCCCTGGCTGTCCCTCACGTCTAGATCCAGCAGAGACTGAACCAGGAACTCCATAGCATGGTGGTGGCCGTGGTACGCCTGAATAGAAAGACAAACACAGTCTCAAGCAAAGTCCAGTGGTACGCCTGAATCGATATATAATCAATGTCCTATAGTAGACCAGTGGTACGCCTGAACAGAAATACAGTGCTAGACCTCTAAAGTAGACCAGAGTCTTTCAATCGGGAGCCCATTTTTGCTCCCGCCCAGCATCAACATCGGAGGTCCCTGCCAAGCGTGTGATTGAGAAACAAACACTCTACTTCTCCTCTGAGGTTGATTAACTCAAATGGCAAAATAAGGAAATCATCCTCATCATCACTGTGTAGAATATGCATGTATTTTACACGAATCAGGAATAGATAGGAATTTGGTGTGTGAGTCTGTCTGGACAGTCAACTTCCTGTGGAAAATCAACACCATGTCTGCTTCCCAGATAGCACCCTATTCCCTATGTAGTGAACTACTTTTGATCAGGGCCTATAAGGATCTGGTCAAAAGTAGTGTACTAAATAGGGAATAGGGTGCCATTTGTCATATGGAGACCACTACAGGAGCAGGTAGGCTTTACTCACAGCGAGGTGTAGAGGGCTGATGGGAGCTCTGACATCAAAGTCGTTCAGGATGTCTGTCCCTGAGCTTTCAATTAGTTGAGGAAAGACAAGGACGGCCAGTTCAGACTTGTAACATATTTACTTGGAAGGTTAGTCTAGTAGCATGTGTAACATGGTAAATCTCAGTGACCAGCCCCTGCAGACATACTGGGGTGTTGCATCCATACCTTAAACAAGCAAGTGTGAGGAAAAGTTACCAACTGGCACTTACCACATCTAAAGGTGTTTCACTTGCAATCTGGAAAAAGAACATCAAGAGTGACGATGCGTCCACGACAAACATGCAGCCACACCTTAAAACCTACTGTTGGGTTCTGAGAATATGAAATATACTAATTCATGTCACTGAGGGAGAGAGCTTAATGTATAACGTTTACATTATGTCAGGTTAGGGGTCACATCCACTTGAATGTCCTTCATATGACGAACCTCCTACAGAGCAAATGAGGAAAATATGATATATTATGATTTATGTTAGTAACAATACAATATGGGAATTTTATCCCAAAGCTACCTACAGCTAACATATATATATTTAAGTATGTGATCTATGTAAATAAATAAATATATCACAGCTGTAAAACTGTATGGTGGAGGCCTACCCATTTCCCAGGAGCATTGGAAAAAGTGGATTTGGGTACAGTGTTTATTTCCCCCTAATATCTTTGAAGATTCTGAGACCATTAGGGTTAAACATTACAGATATAAATGCAATATATGGAGTAGAAAAGATTGCCTGCCCACCAAAGAATCAACATATGTTCTACATGGTCTATTTCTATCTGAATGTAACACCTCAATCAAGCTTGTTAATTGATCGTTAAGTCATGTTTGTCAGGTAAACGGTCATTAGTGGCCTATATAAGCCTCATACAGGCCATGGGAAGACATTACCTGTTGATAACACAGACTATTCTCATGATCATGGGAGGTGTGAGAGAATTGCTGCTCTTTGTGATGACTGTGGGGGTTGTCAAAGGTTGGTTCACTAATGTTTTATTTGGATTGAAGGGATTTGTTTGGGAAATATGCTTAACTTTATAAGTTGGAGATTCAAATTTGACTGTCTGTTTCTTCCGCATTGGTCATCTATTATTAATATATGTAGCTATTTTGTGTGAACTCAACTTCTGTCAACACTTTCTCCTCAGTTTCTTGTTACCCTGTTGGAAAGTCCCAGAAGCAAGATCAAGTCTCTCTGCAGAGGAGACTTGGAGGTAAGTGTTTCTTTCCACAACCCTTCTAGCTATGTTCTTTGTCACTGTCTATGGTGCTGCTGTGTTTGACACTCATTCAACACCATAGAGTAACTCAGTCTAAATAACGTTGTCAAAGCCTTTGATTTGGTAATTTTGCTTGTGTACCTTAACCTACGTTTTTCAGAGCTGTCATCAAATGACGTCTCCATTGAGCATGCCCTGGCCTTGCTCCGATCCATAGGGTCTGACGCTAAACAAGACAGAGAAGGTACGGCCTGAAACATATACTTTGAAAACTGTTGGGTTCAACATTCGACTGGCAATTCGGCCTAGACCGTGTGGAACAGATGTGTTGCTGTAGAATACCCAACTGTTCCTTTTGTTTTTTCTATAGAGTATTTAGAGACTAACGAAGTAGAATCCCAAGCTTCTCCAAACCATGGTAGCTCTCAGGCAAATGATGCCCTGTCCTCTGAGGAGAAGCTGAGGCGCATGTCCTCTGACGACGCTGCGACTGGCCCGTCTGACGACGCTACCTCTGAAGCTGCGACTGGCCCGTCTGACGACGCTACCTCTGAAGCTGCGACTGGCCCGTCTGACGACGCTACCTCTGAAGCTGCGACTGGCCCGTCTGACGACGCTACCTCTGAAGCTGCGACTGGCCCGTCTGACGACGCTACCTCTGAAGCTGCGACTGGCCCCCCGTCTGACGACGCTACCTCTGAAGCTGCGACTGGCCCCCCGTCTGACGACGCTACCTCTGAAGCTGCGACTGGCCCCCCGTCTGACGACGCTACCTCTGAAGCTGCGACTGGCCCCCCGTCTGACGACGCTACCTCTGAAGCTGCGACTGGCCCCCCGTCTGACGACGCTACCTCTGAAGCTGCGACTGGCCCCCCGTCTGACGACGCTACCTCTGAAGCTGCGACTGGCCCCCCGTCTGACGACGCTACCTCTGAAGCTGCGACTGGCCCCCCGTCTGACGACGCTACCTCTGAAGCTGCGACTGGCCCCCCGTCTGACGACGCTACCTCTGAAGCTGCGACTGGCCCCCCGTCTGACGACGCTACCTCTGAAGCTGCGACTGGCCCCCCGTCTGACGACGCTACCTCTGAAGCTGCGACTGGCCCCCCGTCTGACGACGCTACCTCTGAAGCTGCGACTGGCCCCCCGTCTGACGACGCTACCTCTGAAGCTGCGACTGGCCCCCCGTCTGACGACGCTACCTCTGAAGCTGCGACTGGCCCCCCGTCTGACGACGCTACCTCTGAAGCTGCGACTGGCCCCCCGTCTGACGACGCTACCTCTGAAGCTGCGACTGGCCCCCCGTCTGACGACGCTACCTCTGAAGCTGCGACTGGCCCCCCGTCTGACGACGCTACCTCTGAAGCTGCGACTGGCCCCCCGTCTGACGACGCTACCTCTGAAGCTGCGACTGGCCCCCCGTCTGACGACGCTACCTCTGAAGCTGCGACTGGCCCCCCGTCTGACGACGCTACCTCTGAAGCTGCGACTGGCCCCCCGTCTGACGACGCTACCTCTGAAGCTGCGACTGGCCCCCCGTCTGACGACGCTACCTCTGAAGCTGCGACTGGCCCCCCGTCTGACGACGCTACCTCTGAAGCTGCGACTGGCCCCCCGTCTGACGACGCTACCTCTGAAGCTGCGACTGGCCCCCCGTCTGACGACGCTACCTCTGAAGCTGCGACTGGCCCCCCGTCTGACGACGCTACCTCTGAAGCTGCGACTGGCCCCCCGTCTGACGACGCTACCTCTGAAGCTGCGACTGGCCCCCCGTCTGACGACGCTACCTCTGAAGCTGCGACTGGCCCCCCGTCTGACGACGCTACCTCTGAAGCTGCCACTGGCCCCCCGTCTGACGACGCTACCTCTGAAGCTGCCACTGGCCCCCCGTCTGACGACGCTACCTCTGAAGCTGCCACTGGCCCCCCGTCTGACGACGCTACCTCTGAAGCTGCGACTGGCCCCCCGTCTGACGACGCTACCTCTGAAGCTGCGACTGGCCCCCCGTCTGACGACGCTACCTCTGAAGCTGCGACTGGCCCCCCGTCTGACGACGCTACCTCTGAAGCTGCGACTGGCCCCCCGTCTGACGACGCTACCTCTGAAGCTGCGACTGGCCCCCCCGTCTGACGACGCTACCTCTGAAGCTGCGACTGGCCCCCCGTCTGACGACGCTACCTCTGAAGCTGCGACTGGCCCCCCGTCTGACGACGCTACCTCTAAGGAACTGTTCACCGCTTCATCGGAGCCCCCGTTGACCACAAACATGGATATCTGACGTGGGACATGGTGCTCGGGGTCCATGCAAGAGTTCATGGGTACTCTAGTCCAGGTTGTCTGTGTGTGTAACTGCATTTGCTTGTTTTGGCTCAATTAAACATTAACTGTAATACTTGTGTCCTCAGTATTGTTTTGGCGGTTCCTACTTGGCAACATTTATTTTGCATTATAACCATGCTTTGGCCTCAGCAATATATTAATACTTTGACCCCTGTGTTTAAGCTACATTTGCTCAGTGTTGGTCAATTTATGCTAGTAGCATCACATGATGTGGAATGGGTTCTAGTTCATTTTAACTTGATGGTTGTGGAACACAGTGTCTGGGGTTGGTACATATGAGGATGTTGCTAGAATCGGGGTTTCAGTGCTAACTAATATCACGGTTGTCAACTTGCATTTAAATTACTCTGCTGGGTGTCTTCTCTCCTGACTGACTTGGTTTCCTATTAGTGAATGCTTACATGTGAAACCAGCTCTCGTCTCATTAGCCCATCGTTTTGGCGGTTGGTCTTCATATCCCAGTGACAATCCAAACTTTCAGGTTAAATAAGTCAATGCTAACCTGCTTTAGCTGGCAGGCTGCTATCAGGTCCTAGCTCTCCCAGAGTTGCTTGTAGCGCCTCTAACCTAGGGTTTGATGGGGGGGAACAGTTTTACCAGGATTTCCCACCCACTCCGATTACATGGGAGAAATTAACCGGTTAATTTCTATGAAAAGCGTGAGGTGAAGTCTGTTCATACAGGCCTTCTCTATCCGCATGATCAACGCTCGGGGTGTGCGTCGTACTTATAGTCGCCATGAATTCAAAGAGCATGTACACGCAACCTTTAAATGCAGTTAATACAGCAACAAAATTGGCTCCAACTTTTGAGCTACCGGTAGGTATCTGCTTTAATTCAAAACAATTTCTGTGGCACCGCTTTACTCACTTATGCCAACCTGAATTCAGCCTGTTTTGAAGCAAGTTAAACCGTTACGGCCTATGCAAATATTTTGTTTGCTACAGGGTAGGCCTTCCAGGTTATTTTATGTAGCAGAGGCGAAAATCTGATATTAACTTTGGAGGGGACAATTACATGACATTTTCTGAAGAGCAATTCCTGAGGGGGACACCAAAAGTAGTGCTGTAACACACAGCCTACGTTGTAATATGGTAAATGTATATTGAGGAACCAAAGAAATAAGGTGTTTGCCGTACTCCTAACTACCGGTACCCAAAACTACACAACTAATCACAACAGCAATACCATTGCCTTTAACAGATCTTAGTTCAGTCGAGAGTGGGGGTATCCATGGCATTTTCCAATTATGTTCCTATTTTACAAGTCAAAAAAATGGAGAACCTTTCATAATGTTGCCAAACAAAGACAAACTTACCTGAGACTCCCTGTCTCTGCCAGTCTGTCCCCAGCTCTCCTGTCTGTGTGCCATCTGTTGCCTGCTCTGCCTAATGACATCATTGTGAAACATTTTCATTAGCATTTCACTTCTTTCTTATGAACATTTTATCAACTAGTCTTTGAGATATTAGGTTATAGGGTTCTTATTTTGCATTTTGGTGTACTGAAAAATACTCTGATGTCCGTCTTTTTTCTTTTTTCTGCCATTTTTCTACCTGGCTGGCTACACACAGTGTGTAGGTTATTTACAGTAGGAGATGGGCTTCTATCATATCTTCTATCATTCTATATGGGCTTCGATCTAAAAGGTAGCTAGCAAATGTGAAACGGATTGCAGTGACAAGAGTTGACAGCTGTATGAGTTCACCATTTACACAACATATGCTGCAACCTTTTGTAATTTTAACCGTTTGTTTCAAATTGGCTGGCTTCCAACAATAGCTGAATTTGCAAAGCTAGCGAGCACAAATTCCGTTTCAGTGGTGTTTGCTATAATCTTTGCTACCCGGGTTAAATAAAGGTGAAATAAAATAAATAAAAGTTCCCTTGAGACAATTTAGCTTTTGCAACGAGACCATTACATATATTTAAGACAATGGTAGAAGAGAGTGTAGTTCTGTTCAGTTTGGACTTCAGTTTATCGCTAACCTTATCACAGGGACTTTGAAGCACTAACTTACATTGCTGATCTTGGAATAAATTGACGATAGCAAAGATTCCATCTTTGACGACGCCACATAAATGGAATAGGTACTAGCTAGCTTAATAGTTAATATTTGCGCGCTAGCTCTGCAAATTCAGCTAGTGTGTGTGTGTGTGTGTGTGAACCCTGCCAACATAAAACAAATCATTGCTATGGCGCGATTGACTGGATTAACCTCATGTCAGTCACGTGCATTGAGTGCCTTTCAGACAGTAGATACGAACCCTCTGTTACCTTGCCAACTAAGGAACTGGCAGTGGATCAAACCATTGTGAGGCAAAGGGTGGGGGGTCGCAATCTTTTGAAACTTAAAAAAGCTCTATTAAGTGTCTATAATCAGCACAATTGCTTTCATTGCGTATTATTCATATTATTTAAATTACAGAGTTATGTTTACAGTGATATATTGGGGGGGACAAATCATATTTTTCCCAGGATGGGGGGGTCGTGTACCCCCCGTCCCCCCTGGGATTTCCGCCCCTGTTATGTAGCCTACGTTTGTGTATTGAATGTTATTCTACATTTGTTTGTCTGGGTCTTGAGAATGAGTTACCCTTTCTGACCAAGTCTGTAAAATAATGCGAGAACTGGGGGTATTTTGTCTTGAATAAAAGTAATAACGGAGAAGAATGGCAGGGTCTTGACAAGTTAATTTGATTGTGTAGGCTCACGTTTAATTTATGCTGTGACTAAATGAATATTAACTTGATAATGTACTTTATTGCTGGAGAACAGATGCAATAGGTAGGCCTGAGAAGATTTGATGTAAATATAGACGAAGAATGGCACATGATAAACTGCGGGTTTAGATTCACGTGCAATTGATCAACTGCGACGCTATCCATTGTGCTGAATCTCCGCTACAGCGTAACTGTTAGATTATCAGAGATTCAGATTTGTTTCCTCTGACAAAATCATCACAATAACCGAAGTATAAACAGCCACAACCTTCCCAAATTCCCTTGATAGCCAGGTGTAAGGGGAGAGGAAAGGACCGAAATGCATCTTTCAGTGAAAGGTAGGCTACTGTAATAACCTCATATTTGACCCGTCGGCCAACAGTGCCTCATAGACCGGTTAAAACTAGGCTACATCAATGAAATAGTGTGGTGACTTTGAGTTGATTAAATAGCAACAAATACAAGAACCCATTAGTGTATATTTCTCCATGTAGAGTGTTATAATCATGTTGGATTTTATTCGCTGCTTAACACCCTGCATCCCACAGCTGGCTTGCTTCTGAAGCTAAGCAGGGTTGGTCCTGGTCAGTCCCTAGATTGGAGACCAGTTGCTGCTGGAAGTGGTGTTGGAGGGCCAGTAGGAGTCACTCTTTCCTCTGGTCTAAAATAATATCCCAGGGCAGTGATTGGGGACATGTGCTGTCTTTCGGGTGGGACGTTAAACAGGTGTCCTGACTCTCTGTGGTCACTAAAGATCCCATGGCACTTATTGTTAGAGTAGGGGTGTTAACCCTGGTGTCCTGGCTAAATTCCCAATCTGGCCCTCATACCATCACGGTCACCTAATCATCCCAAGCTTACTATTGGCTCATTCACCCCCCCATCCCCTGTAACTATTCCCCAGGTCATTGCTGTAAATGAGAATGTGTTCTCAGTCAACTTACCTGGTTAAATAAAACATATGCTTCTAAATAGCACTTTCGGTTTGAACGGGAAGCCTGGTAATTTCTTGCAATTTCCTCAGGAAGGAAAATTGGTAGGTTCTCTGGAAAAGATATGTCTCTACATGACCAATGAGGCCTACCCTCCTCCCCCAGCCATTGGGATGAACTTTGCGGGACCCCCATCCGAATACTCTACCAGGTACGGACGAGACATGGAGACAACTGTTCCTTTAATGTTTTGTACTCGTCTCATTAAAAATGGATTCATACTAAAGACTAGGTCAGAATACATTTGGACTCCCTCGCTCTTTGTCTTTCCCTCTCAAATCAACTCTTTACCGTGAAATGCTTGCTTACGAGCCCACCCCAACGATGCAGAGAACAAAACTATAGAATATATATATATATATATATATATATAGTACCAATCAAAAGTTTGGACACACCTACTTATTCAAAGGTTTTTCTTTATTTTGACTATTTTCTACATTGTAAAATAATAGTGAAGAACTCAAAACTATGAAATAACACATATGGAATCATGTAGTAACCAAAAAAGTGTTAAACATATCAAAATCTATTTTATATTTATATAGACTCTTCAATGTAGCCACCCTTTGCACACTCTTGGCATTCTCTCAACCAGCTTCACCTGGATTGCTTTTCCAAAAGGACAGATTTCCACCGGTCTAATGTCCATTGCTGGTGTTTCTTGGCCCAAGCAAGTCTCTTCTTCTTATTGGTGTCCTTTAGTAGTGGTTTCTTTGCAGCAATTTGACCATGAAGGCCTGATTCACGTAGTCTCCTCTGAACAGTTGATGTTGAGATGTGTCTGTTACTTGAACTTTACAGCAGAGGTAACTCTGGGTCTTCCTTTCCTGTGGCGGTCCTCATGAGAGACATAGCGCTTGATGGATTTTGCAACTGCACTTGAAGAAACATTCAAAGTTCTTGAAATTTTCCGGATTCACTGAACTTCATGTCTTAAAATAATAATAGACTTTTGTTTCTCTTTGCTTATTTGAGCTGTTCTTGCCATGATATGGACTTGGTATTTTACCAAATAGGGCTATCTTCTGTATACCACCCCTACCTTGTCACAAAACAAGTGATTGGCTCAAACGCACTAAGAAGGAAATAAATTCCACAAATTAACTTTGAACAAGGCACACCTGTTAATTAAAATGCATTCCAGGTGAGTACCTCATGAAGCTGGTTGAGTGAATGCCAAGAGTGTGCAAAGCTGTCATCAAGGCAAAGGGTGGCTACTTTGAAGAATCTCAAATATAAAATATATTTTGATTTGTTTAACACTTTTTTGGTTACTTCAGGATTCCTTATGTGTTATTTCATACTTTTGATGTTCTACAATGTAGAAAATTGTAAAAAAAATAAAGAAACCCTGGAATGAGTAGGTGTGTCCAAACTTTTGACTGGTACTGTATATATTGTAACACGAGGAATAAAATACCCAAGAATAAAGCTATATACAAGGAGTACAGGTTCCAGATCAGTGTGCAGGGGTACGAGGTATTTGAAGTAGATATGTACAAGAAGGCTGGGTAAAGTGACTAGGCATCAGGATTGATAATAATAATAATAATAGCAAAATAAAGAACAGAGCAGCAGCTGCAAATGATGAGTGTAAAGTTGTGTGTTTGTGAGAGTGTGTAATGTGGATGCATGTGTGTTTGGGTTGTGTCGGTTTGTGTGTGTGTGTGTGTGTGTGTGTGGGAGTGTGTGTGTGTGTGTGTGTGTGTGTGTGTGTGTGTGGGAGTGTGAATGTAGTGTGTGTGAGTGTGCATATGCTTTGTATACAGTCTAGTGATTGTGCGTAGGGTCAGAGCAAGACCCTTTAACTTTTTGAGGATGCGAGTGCCCATGCCACGACTGTGCGGGTGTGTGTGGACCATGTTAGGTCGCCAAGGAACAGCCCTGTTGATGTGGATGGGGACGTGCTCTCCCCTCTTGCTCCTTTAGACCACGATCAGCTCCTTGGTCTTACTGGCATTGAGGGAGAGGTTGTCCTGGCACCACAATGCCAAGTCTCTGACCTCTCATCGCCTTCGTGTCGTCAGCAAACTTGACACACTGGGTCCCGACACACTGGGTCCCAACCCACTGGCTCCAACCTCCTGTCTCCAACCCTCTGGATCCAATCTCCATCTCTTCATTACTTGGTTATGAAAACCCCCTGGCCCCAAAGCACTGGCCCAACCTCTCTTCATTACTTTTTAAGGCAGACAGGTCCAGAGGGTGCGCCCCTGGCTGTCCCTCACGTCTAGATCCAGCAGAGACTGAACCAGGACCTCCATAGCATGGTGGTGGCTGTGGTACGCCTGAATAGAAACACAAACACAGTCTCAAGCAAAGTCCAGTGGTACGCCTGAATAGATATATATTCGATGTCCTATAGTAGACCAGTGGTACGCCTGAACAGAAATACAGTGCTAGACCTCTAAAGTAGACCAGAGTCTTTCAATCGGGAGCCCATTTTTGCTCCCGCCCAGCATCAACATCGGAGGTCCCTGCCAAGCGTGGGATTGAGAAACAAACACTCTACTTCTCCCCTGAGGTTGATTAACTCAAATGGCAAAATAAGGAAATCATCCTCATCATCACTGTGTAGAATATGCATGTATTTTACACGAATCAGGAATAGATAGGAATTTGGTGTGTGAGTCTGTCTGGACAGTCAACTTCCTGTGGAAAATCAACACCATGCCTGCTTCCCAGATAGCACCCTATTCCCTATGTAGTGAACTACTTTTGATCAGGGCCTATAAGGATCTGGTCAAAAGTAGTGTACTAAATAGGGAATAGGGTGCCATTTGTCATATGGAGACCACTACAGGAGCAGGTAGGCTTTACTCACAGCGAGGTGTAGAGGGCTGATGGGAGCTCTGACATCAAAGTCGTTCAGGATGTCTGTCCCTGAGCTTTCAATTAGTTGAGGAAAGACAAGGACGGCCAGTTCAGACTTGTAACATATTTACTTGGAAGGTTAGTCTAGTAGCATGTGTAACATGGTAAATCTCAGTGACCAGCCCCTGCAGACATACTGGGGTGTTGCATCCATACCTTAAACAAGCAAGTGTGAGGAAAAGTTACCAACTGGCACTTACCACATCTAAAGGTGTTTCACTTGCAATCTGGAAAAAGAACATCAAGAGTGACGATGCGTCCACGACAAACATGCAGCCACACCTTAAAACCTACTGTTGGGTTCTGAGAATATGAAATATACTAATTCATGTCACTGAGGGAGAGAGCTTAATGTATAACGTTTACATTATGTCAGGTTAGGGGTCACATCCACTTGAATGTCCTTCATATGACGAACCTCCTACAGAGCAAATGAGGAAAATATGATATATTATGATTTATGTTAGTAACAATACAATATGGGAATTTTATCCCAAAGCTACCTACAGCTAACATATATATATTTAAGTATGTGATCTATGTAAATAAATAAATATATCACAGCTGTAAAACTGTATGGTGGAGGCCTACCCATTTCCCAGGAGCATTGGAAAAAGTGGATTTGGGTACAGTGTTTATTTCCCCCTAATATCTTTGAAGATTCTGAGACCATTAGGGTTAAACATTACAGATATAAATGCAATATATGGAGTAGAAAAGATTGCCTGCCCACCAAAGAATCAACATATGTTCTACATGGTCTATTTCTATCTGAATGTAACACCTCAATCAAGCTTGTTAATTGATCGTTAAGTCATGTTTGTCAGGTAAACGGTCATTAGTGGCCTATATAAGCCTCATACAGGCCATGGGAAGACATTACCTGTTGATAACACAGACTATTCTCATGATCATGGGAGGTGTGAGAGAATTGCTGCTCTTTGTGATGACTGTGGGGGTTGTCAAAGGTTGGTTCACTAACGTTTTATTTGGATTGAAGGGATTTGTTTGGGAAATATGCTTAACTTTATAAGTTGGAGATTCAAATTTGACTGTCTGTTTCTTCCGCATTGGTCATCTATTATTAATATATGTAGCTATTTTGTGTGAACTCAACTTCTGTCAACACTTTCTCCTCAGTTTCTTGTTACCCTGTTGGAAAGTCCCAGAAGCAAGATCAAGTCTCTCTGCAGAGGAGACTTGGAGGTAAGTGTTTCTTTCCACAACCCTTCTAGCTATGTTCTTTGTCACTGTCTATGGTGCTGCTGTGTTTGACACTCATTCAACACCATAGAGTAACTCAGTCTAAATAACGTTGTCAAAGCCTTTGATTTGGTAATTTTGCTTGTGTACCTTAACCTACGTTTTTCAGAGCTGTCATCAAATGACGTCTCCATTGAGCATGCCCTGGCCTTGCTCCGATCCATAGGGTCTGACGCTAAACAAGACAGAGAAGGTACGGCCTGAAACATATACTTTGAAAACTGTTGGGTTCAACATTCGACTGGCAATTCGGCCTAGACCGTGTGGAACAGATGTGTTGCTGTAGAATACCCAACTGTTCCTTTTGTTTTTTCTATAGAGTATTTAGAGACTAACGAAGTAGAATCCCAAGCTTCTCCAAACCATGGTAGCTCTCAGGCAAATGATGCCCTGTCCTCTGAGGAGAAGCTGAGGCGCATGTCCTCTGACGACGCTGCGACTGGCCCGTCTGACGACGCTACCTCTGGAGCTGCGACTGGCCCCCCGTCTGACGACGCTACCTCTGGAGCTGCGACTGGCCCCCCCGTCTGACGACGCTACCTCTGGAGCTGCGACTGGCCCCCCGTCTGACGACGCTACCTCTGAAGCTGCGACTGGCCCCCCGTCTGACGACGCTACCTCTGAAGCTGCGACTGGCCCCCCGTCTGACGACGCTACCTCTGAAGCTGCGACTGGCCCCCCGTCTGACGACGCTACCTCTGAAGCTGCGACTGGCCCCCCGTCTGACGACGCTACCTCTGAAGCTGCGACTGGCCCCCCGTCTGACGACGCTACCTCTGAAGCTGCGACTGGCCCCCCGTCTGACGACGCTACCTCTGAAGCTGCGACTGGCCCCCCGTCTGACGACGCTACCTCTGAAGCTGCGACTGGCCCCCCGTCTGACGACGCTACCTCTGAAGCTGCGACTGGCCCCCCGTCTGACGACGCTACCTCTGAAGCTGCGACTGGCCCCCCGTCTGACGACGCTACCTCTGAAGCTGCGACTGGCCCCCCGTCTGACGACGCTACCTCTGAAGCTGCGACTGGCCCCCCGTCTGACGACGCTACCTCTGAAGCTGCGACTGGCCCCCCGTCTGACGACGCTACCTCTGAAGCTGCGACTGGCCCCCCGTCTGACGACGCTACCTCTGAAGCTGCGACTGGCCCCCCGTCTGACGACGCTACCTCTGAAGCTGCGACTGGCCCCCCGTCTGACGACGCTACCTCTGAAGCTGCGACTGGCCCCCCGTCTGACGACGCTACCTCTGAAGCTGCGACTGGCCCCCCGTCTGACGACGCTACCTCTGAAGCTGCGACTGGCCCCCCGTCTGACGACGCTACCCCTGAAGCTGCGACTGGCCCCCCGTCTGACGACGCTACCCCTGAAGCTGCGACTGGCCCCCCGTCTGACGACGCAACCTCTGAAGCTGCGACTGGCCCCCCGTCTGACGACGCTACCTCTGAAGCTGCGACTGGCCCCCCGTCTGACGACGCTACCTCTGAAGCTGCGACTGGCCCCCCGTCTGACGACGCTACCTCTGAAGCTGCGACTGGCCCCCCGTCTGACGACGCTACCTCTGAAGCTGCGACTGGCCCCCCGTCTGACGACGCTACCTCTGAAGCTGCGACTGGCCCCCCGTCTGACGACGCTACCTCTGAAGCTGCGACTGGCCCCCCGTCTGACGACGCTACCTCTGAAGCTGCGACTGGCCCCCCGTCTGACGACGCTACCTCTGAAGCTGCGACTGGCCCCCCGTCTGACGACGCTACCTCTGAAGCTGCGACTGGCCCCCCGTCTGACGACGCTACCTCTGAAGCTGCGACTGGCCCCCCGTCTGACGACGCTACCTCTGAAGCTGCGACTGGCCCCCCGTCTGACGACGCTACCTCTGAAGCTGCGACTGGCCCCCCGTCTGACGACGCTACCTCTGAAGCTGCGACTGGCCCCCCGTCTGACGACGCTACCTCTGAAGCTGCGACTGGCCCCCCGTCTGACGACGCTACCTCTGAAGCTGCGACTGGCCCCCCGTCTGACGACGCTACCTCTGAAGCTGCGACTGGCCCCCCGTCTGACGACGCTACCTCTGAAGCTGCGACTGGCCCCCCGTCTGACGACGCTACCTCTGAAGCTGCGACTGGCCCCCCGTCTGACGACGCTACCTCTGAAGCTGCGACTGGCCCCCCGTCTGACGACGCTACCTCTGAAGCTGCGACTGGCCCCCCGTCTGACGACGCTACCTCTGAAGCTGCGACTGGCCCCCCGTCTGACGACGCTACCTCTGAAGCTGCGACTGGCCCCCCGTCTGACGACGCTACCTCTGAAGCTGCGACTGGCCCCCCGTCTGACGACGCTACCTCTGAAGCTGCGACTGGCCCCCCGTCTGACGACGCTACCTCTGAAGCTGCGACTGGCCCCCCGTCTGACGACGCTACCTCTGAAGCTGCGACTGGCCCCCCGTCTGACGACGCTACCTCTGAAGCTGCGACTGGCCCCCCGTCTGACGACGCTACCTCTGAAGCTGCGACTGGCCCCCCGTCTGACGACGCTACCTCTGAAGCTGCGACTGGCCCCCCGTCTGACGACGCTACCTCTGAAGCTGCGACTGGCCCCCCGTCTGACGACGCTACCTCTGAAGCTGCGACTGGCCCCCCGTCTGACGACGCTACCTCTGAAGCTGCGACTGGCCCCCCGTCTGACGACGCTACCTCTGAAGCTGCGACTGGCCCCCCGTCTGACGACGCTACCTCTGAAGCTGCGACTGGCCCCCCGTCTGACGACGCTACCTCTGAAGCTGCGACTGGCCCCCCGTCTGACGACGCTACCTCTGAAGCTGCGACTGGCCCGTCTGACGACGCTACCTCTGAAGCTGCGACTGGCCCGTCTGACGACGCTACCTCTGAAGCTGCGACTGGCCCGTCTGACGACGCTACCTCTAAGGAACTGTTCACCGCTTCATCGGAGCCCCCGTTGACCACAAACATGGATATCTGACGTGGGACATGGTGCTCGGGGTCCATGCAAGAGTTCATGGGTACTCTAGTCCAGGTTGTCTGTGTGTGTAACTGCATTTGCTTGTTTTGGCTCAATTAAACATTAACTGTAATACTTGTGTCCTCAGTATTGTTTTGGCGGTTCCTACTTGGCAACATTTATTTTGCATTATAACCATGCTTTGGCCTCAGCAATATATTAATACTTTGACCCCTGTGTTTAAGCTACATTTGCTCAGTGTTGGTCAATTTATGCTAGTAGCATCACATGATGTGGAATGGGTTCTAGTTCATTTTAACTTGATGGTTGTGGAACACAGTGTCTGGGGTTGGTACATATGAGGATGTTGCTAGAATCGGGGTTTCAGTGCTAACTAATATCACGGTTGTCAACTTGCATTTAAATTACTCTGCTGGGTGTCTTCTCTCCTGACTGACTTGGTTTCCTATTAGTGAATGCTTACATGTGAAACCAGCTCTCGTCTCATTAGCCCATCGTTTTGGCGGTTGGTCTTCATATCCCAGTGACAATCCAAACTTTCAGGTTAAATAAGTCAATGCTAACCTGCTTTAGCTGGCAGGCTGCTATCAGGTCCTAGCTCTCCCAGAGTTGCTTGTAGCGCCTCTAACCTAGGGTTTGATGGGGGGGAACAGTTTTACCAGGATTTCCCACCCACTCCGATTACATGGGAGAAATTAACCGGTTAATTTCTATGAAAAGCGTGAGGTGAAGTCTGTTCATACAGGCCTTCTCTATCCGCATGATCAACGCTCGGGGTGTGCGTCGTACTTATAGTCGCCATGAATTCAAAGAGCATGTACACGCAACCTTTAAATGCAGTTAATACAGCAACAAAATTGGCTCCAACTTTTGAGCTACCGGTAGGTATCTGCTTTAATTCAAAACAATTTCTGTGGCACCGCTTTACTCACTTATGCCAACCTGAATTCAGCCTGTTTTGAAGCAAGTTAAACCGTTACGGCCTATGCAAATATTTTGTTTGCTACAGGGTAGGCCTTCCAGGTTATTTTATGTAGCAGGGGCGAAAATCTGATATCAACTTTGGAGGGGACAATTACATGACATTTTCTGAAGAGCAATTCCTGAGGGGGACACCAAAAGTAGTGCTGTAACACACAGCCTACGTTGTAATATGGTAAATGTATATTGAGGAACCAAAGAAATAAGGTGTTTGCCGTACTCCTAACTACCGGTACCCAAAACTACACAACTAATCACAACAGCAATACCATTGCCTTTAACAGATCTTAGTTCAGTCGAGAGTGGGGGTATCCATGGCATTTTCCAATTATGTTCCTATTTTACAAGTCAAAAAAATGGAGAACCTTTCATAATGTTGCCAAACAAAGACAACAAACTTACCTGAGACTCCCTGTCTCTGCCAGTCTGTCCCCAGCTCTCCTGTCTGTGTGCCATCTGTTGCCTGCTCTGCCTAATGACATCATTGTGAAACATTTTCATTAGCATTTCACTTCTTTCTTATGAACATTTTATCAACTAGTCTTTGAGATATTAGGTTATAGGGTTCTTATTTTGCATTTTGGTGTACTGAAAAATACTCTGATGTGCGTCTTTTTTCTTTTTTCTGCCATTTTTCTACCTGGCTGGCTACACACAGTGTGTAGGTTATTTACAGTAGGAGATGGGCTTCTATCATATCTTCTATCATTCTATATGGGCTTCGATCTAAAAGGTAGCTAGCAAATGTGAAACGGATTGCAGTGACAAGAGTTGACAGCTGTATGAGTTCACCATTTACACAACATATGCTGCAACCTTTTGTAATTTTAACCGTTTGTTTCAAATTGGCTGGCTTCCAACAATAGCTGAATTTGCAAAGCTAGCGAGCACAAATTCCGTTTCAGTGGTGTTTGCTATAATCTTTGCTACCCGGGTTAAATAAAGGTGAAATAAAATAAATAAAAGTTCCCTTGAGACAATTTAGCTTTTGCAACAAGACCATTACATATATTTAAGACAATGGTAGAAGAGAGTGTAGTTCTGTTCAGTTTGGACTTCAGTTTATCGCTAACCTTATCACAGGGACTTTGAAGCACTAACTTACATTGCTGATCTTGGAATAAATTGACGATAGCAAAGATTCCATCTTTGACGACGCCACATAAATGGAATAGGTACTAGCTAGCTTAATAGTTAATATTTGCGCGCTAGCTCTGCAAATTCAGCTAGTGTGTGTGTGTGTGTGTGTGTGAACCCTGCCAACATAAAACAAATCATTGCTATGGAGCGATTGACTGGATTAACCTCATGTCAGTCACGTGCATTGAGTGCCTTTCAGACAGTAGATACGAACCCTCTGTTACCTTGCCAACTAAGGAACTGGCAGTGGATCAAACCATTGTGAGGCAAAGGGTGGGGGGTCGCAATCTTTTGAAACTTAAAAAAGCTCTATTAACCTCTTGGGGCTAGGTGGGACGCTAGCGTGCCACCTGTGGTGCACTCCATCAACAGCAGGTGCATTTCAAGAGCGGCAAATTTGAATCCAAATAAATGTCAAAATTCAAATTTTTCAAAAATACAACTATGTTACACCATTTGAAAGATAAACATCTCCTTAATCTAACCACGTTTTACGATTTCAAAAAGGTTTTACGGCGAAAGCATAAATTTAGAGTATGTTAGGACAGTACATTTACAAGAGTTGTGTGTAATGTTTTGTCAAGTCAAAGACAGGGTCACCAAAACCATAAAACCAGCTAAAATGATACACTAACCTTTTACAATCTCCATCAGATGACACTCCTAGGACATTATGTTAGACAATGCATGCATTTTTAGTTCTATCAAGTTCATATTTATATACAAAAACAGCGTTTTACTATGGCATTGATGTTGAGGAAATCGTTTCCCTCCAATAACCGGCAGTCAAGTCAGCGTCACAAATTAAATAATTAAAATTAGAAAACATTGGTAAAATATTATATTGTCATTTAAAGAATTATAGATTTACATCTTTTGAACGCAATCAACTTGCCAGATTTAAAAATAACCTTACTGGGAAATCACACTTTGCAATAATCTGAGCACTGTGCCCAGAAAAATACGCGTTGCGATACAGACTAGACGTCATGTTGGGGAGATCTAAAATCGAAAATACTATGTAAATAATCCATTACCTTTGATTCTCTTCATCAGATGTCACTTCCAGGTATCACAGGTCCATAACGAATGTAGTTTTGTTCAAAAAAGCTCATCATTTATGTCCAAAAATCTCCGTCTCGTTAGCACATGATGTAAGCCAGCCGGACTTCTCGTCATGAACGAGGGGAAAAAATATATTTCCGTTCGTTCAAACATGTCAAACGTTGTATAGCATAAATCATTAGGGCCTTTTTTAACCAGAACATGAATAATATTCAAGGTGGACGAATGCATAGCCTTTTATAACGTATTGGAACGAGGGTACCCAACATGAAGTAGCGCGCCAGGTGTCTAATGGGACATCACCGTTCCATGGCTCTTGTTCGGTCAGATCTCCCTCCAGAAGACTCAAAACACTTTGTAAAGGCTGGTGACATCTAGTGGAAGCAATAGGAAGTGCCAAAATATTCCTAAACCCCTGTGTTTTTCAATGGGATAGGTTTAAAATCAATACAACACATCAGGTATCCACTTCCTGTCAGAAAATGTCTCAGGGTTTTGCCTGCCAAATGAGTTCTGTTATACTCACAGACACCATTCAAACAGTTTTGGAAACTTTAGAGTGTTTTCTATCCATATATAATAAGTATATGCATATTCTAGTTACTGGGTAGGATTAGTAACCAGATTAAATCGGGTACATTTTTTTTATCCAGACGTGCAAATGCTGCCCCCTAGACCCAACAGGTTAAGTGTCTATAATCAGCACAATTGCTTTCATTGCGTATTATTCATATTATTTAAATTACAGAGTTATGTTTACAGTGATATATTGGGGGGGACAAATCATATGTTTTCCCAGGATGGGGGGGTCGTGTACCCCCCGTCCCCCCTGGGATTTCCGCCCCTGTTATGTAGCCTACGTTTGTGTATTGAATGTTATTCTACATTTGTTTGTCTGGGTCTTGAGAATGAGTTACCCTTTCTGACCAAGTCTGTAAAATAATGCGAGAACTGGGGGTATTTTGTCTTGAATAAAAGTAATAACGGAGAAGAATGGCAGGGTCTTGACAAGTTAATTTGATTGTGTAGGCTCACGTTTAATTTATGCTGTGACTAAATGAATATTAACTTGATAATGTACTTTATTGCTGGAGAACAGATGCAATAGGTAGGCCTGAGAAGATTTGATGTAAATATAGCCGAAGAATGGCACATGATAAACTGCGGGTTTAGATTCACGTGCAATTGATCAACTGCGACGCTATCCATTGTGCTGAATCTCCGCTACAGCGTAACTGTTAGATTATCAGAGATTCAGATTTGTTTCCTCTGACAAAATCATCACAATAACCGAAGTATAAACAGCCACAATCTTCCCAAATTCCCTTGATAGCCAGGTGTAAGGGGAGAGGAAAGGACCGAAATGCATCTTTCAGTGAAAGGTAGGCTACTGTAATAACCTCATATTTGACCCGTCGCCAACAGTGCCTCATAGACCGGTTAAAACTAGGCTACATCAATGAAATAGTGTGGTGACTTTGAGTTGATTAAATAGTAACAAATACAAGAACCCATTAGTGTATATTTCTCCATGTAGAGTGGTATAATCATGTTGGATTTTATTCGCTGCTTAACACCCTGCATCCCACAGCTGGCTTGCTTCTGAAGCTAAGCAGGGTTGGTCCTGGTCAGTCCCTAGATTGGAGACCAGTTGCTGCTGGAAGTGGTGTTGGAGGGCCAGTAGGAGTCACTCTTTCCTCTGGTCTAAAATAATATCCCAGGGCAGTGATTGGGGACATGTGCTGTCTTTCGGGTGGGACGTTAAACAGGTGTCCTGACTCTCTGTGGTCACTAAAGATCCCATGGCACTTATTGTTAGAGTAGGGGTGTTAACCCTGGTGTCCTGGCTAAATTCCCAATCTGGCCCTCATACCATCACGGTCACCTAATCATCCCAAGCTTACTATTGGCTCATTCACCCCCCCATCCCCTGTAACTATTCCCCAGGTCATTGCTGTAAATGAGAATGTGTTCTCAGTCAACTTACCTGGTTAAATAAAACATATGCTTCTAAATAGCACTTTCGGTTTGAACGGGAAGCCTGGTAATTTCTTGCAATTTCCTCAGGAAGGAAAATTGGTAGGTTCTCTGGAAAAGATATGTCTCTACATGACCAATGAGGCCTACCCTCCTCCCCCAGCCATTGGGATGAACTTTGCGGGACCCCCATCCGAATACTCTACCAGGTACGGACGAGACATGGAGACAACTGTTCCTTTAATGTTTTGTACTCGTCTCATTAAAAATGGATTCATACTAAAGACTAGGTCAGAATACATTTGGACTCCCTCGCTCTTTGTCTTTCCCTCTCAAATCAACTCTTTACCGTGAAATGCTTGCTTACGAGCCCACCCCAACGATGCAGAGAACAAAACTATAGAATATATATATATATATATATATATATATATAGTACCAATCAAAAGTTTGGACACACCTACTTATTCAAAGGTTTTTCTTTATTTTGACTATTTTCTACATTGTAAAATAATAGTGAAGAACTCAAAACTATGAAATAACACATATGGAATCATGTAGTAACCAAAAAAGTGTTAAACATATCAAAATCTATTTTATATTTATATAGACTCTTCAATGTAGCCACCCTTTGCACACTCTTGGCATTCTCTCAACCAGCTTCACCTGGATTGCTTTTCCAAAAGGACAGATTTCCACCGGTCTAATGTCCATTGCTGGTGTTTCTTGGCCCAAGCAAGTCTCTTCTTCTTATTGGTGTCCTTTAGTAGTGGTTTCTTTGCAGCAATTTGACCATGAAGGCCTGATTCACGTAGTCTCCTCTGAACAGTTGATGTTGAGATGTGTCTGTTACTTGAACTTTACAGCAGAGGTAACTCTGGGTCTTCCTTTCCTGTGGCGGTCCTCATGAGAGACATAGCGCTTGATGGATTTTGCAACTGCACTTGAAGAAACATTCAAAGTTCTTGAAATTTTCCGGATTCACTGAACTTCATGTCTTAAAATAATAATAGACTTTTGTTTCTCTTTGCTTATTTGAGCTGTTCTTGCCATGATATGGACTTGGTATTTTACCAAATAGGGCTATCTTCTGTATACCACCCCTACCTTGTCACAAAACAAGTGATTGGCTCAAACGCACTAAGAAGGAAATAAATTCCACAAATTAACTTTGAACAAGGCACACCTGTTAATTAAAATGCATTCCAGGTGAGTACCTCATGAAGCTGGTTGAGTGAATGCCAAGAGTGTGCAAAGCTGTCATCAAGGCAAAGGGTGGCTACTTTGAAGAATCTCAAATATAAAATATATTTTGATTTGTTTAACACTTTTTTGGTTACTTCAGGATTCCTTATGTGTTATTTCATACTTTTGATGTTCTACAATGTAGAAAATTGTAAAAAAAATAAAGAAACCCTGGAATGAGTAGGTGTGTCCAAACTTTTGACTGGTACTGTATATATTGTAACACGAGGAATAAAATACCCAAGAATAAAGCTATATACAAGGAGTACAGGTTCCAGATCAGTGTGCAGGGGTACGAGGTATTTGAAGTAGATATGTACAAGAAGGCTGGGTAAAGTGACTAGGCATCAGGATTGATAATAATAATAATAATAGCAAAATAAAGAACAGAGCAGCAGCTGCAAATGATGAGTGTAAAGTTGTGTGTTTGTGAGAGTGTGTAATGTGGATGCATGTGTGTTTGGGTTGTGTCGGTTTGTGTGTGTGTGTGGTGTGTGTGTGTGTGTGTGTGTGTGTGTGTGTGTGTGTGTGTGTGTGTGTGTGTGTGTGTGTGTGTGTGGGAGTGTGAATGTAGTGTGTGTGAGTGTGCATATGCTTTGTATACAGTCTAGTGATTGTGCGTAGGGTCAGAGCAAGACCCTTTAACTTTTTGAGGATGCAAGTGCCCATGCCAAATATTTCAGCCTCCTGGCGCGCCCTCTTCACGACTGTGCGGGTGTGTGTGGACCATGTTAGGTCGCCAAGGAACAGCCCTGTTGATGTGGCTGGGGACGTGCTCTCCCCTCTTGCTCCTTTAGACCACGATCAGCTCCTTGGTCTTACTGGCATTGAGGGAGAGGTTGTCCTGGCACCACAATGCCAAGTCTCTGACCTCTCATCGCCTTCGTGTCGTCAGCAAACTTGACACACTGGGTCCCGACACACTGGGTCCCAACCCACTGGCTCCAACCTCCTGTCTCCAACCCTCTGGATCCAATCTCCATCTCTTCATTACTTGGTTATGAAAACCCCCTGGCCCCAAAGCACTGGCCCAACCTCTCTTCATTACTTTTTAAGGCAGACAGGTCCAGAGGGTGCGCCCCTGGCTGTCCCTCACGTCTAGATCCAGCAGAGACTGAACCAGGACCTCCATAGCATGGTGGTGGCTGTGGTACGCCTGAATAGAAACACAAACACAGTCTCAAGCAAAGTCCAGTGGTACGCCTGAATAGATATATATTCGATGTCCTATAGTAGACCAGTGGTACGCCTGAACAGAAATACAGTGCTAGACCTCTAAAGTAGACCAGAGTCTTTCAATCGGGAGCCCATTTTTGCTCCCGCCCAGCATCAACATCGGAGGTCCCTGCCAAGCGTGGGATTGAGAAACAAACACTCTACTTCTCCTCTGAGGTTGATTAACTCAAATGGCAAAATAAGGAAATCATCCTCATCATCACTGTGTAGAATATGCATGTATTTTACACGAATCAGGAATAGATAGGAATTTGGTGTGTGAGTCTGTCTGGACAGTCAACTTCCTGTGGAAAATCAACACCATGCCTGCTTCCCAGATAGCACCCTATTCCCTATGTAGTGAACTACTTTTGATCAGGGCCTATAAGGATCTGGTCAAAAGTAGTGTACTAAATAGGGAATAGGGTGCCATTTGTCATATGGAGACCACTACAGGAGCAGGTAGGCTTTACTCACAGCGAGGTGTAGAGGGCTGATGGGAGCTCTGACATCAAAGTCGTTCAGGATGTCTGTCCCTGAGCTTTCAATTAGTTGAGGAAAGACAAGGACGGCCAGTTCAGACTTGTAACATATTTACTTGGAAGGTTAGTCTAGTAGCATGTGTAACATGGTAAATCTCAGTGACCAGCCCCTGCAGACATACTGGGGTGTTGCATCCATACCTTAAACAAGCAAGTGTGAGGAAAAGTTACCAACTGGCACTTACCACATCTAAAGGTGTTTCACTTGCAATCTGGAAAAAGAACATCAAGAGTGACGATGCGTCCACGACAAACATGCAGCCACACCTTAAAACCTACTGTTGGGTTCTGAGAATATGAAATATACTAATTCATGTCACTGAGGGAGAGAGCTTAATGTATAACGTTTACATTATGTCAGGTTAGGGGTCACATCCACTTGAATGTCCTTCATATGACGAACCTCCTACAGAGCAAATGAGGAAAATATGATATATTATGATTTATGTTAGTAACAATACAATATGGGAATTTTATCCCAAAGCTACCTACAGCTAACATATATATATTTAAGTATGTGATCTATGTAAATAAATAAATATATCACAGCTGTAAAACTGTATGGTGGAGGCCTACCCATTTCCCAGGAGCATTGTAAAAAGTGGATTTGGGTACAGTGTTTATTTCCCCCTAATATCTTTGAAGATTCTGAGACCATTAGGGTTAAACATTACAGATATAAATGCAATATATGGAGTAGAAAAGATTGCCTGCCCACCAAAGAATCAACATATGTTCTACATGGTCTATTTCTATCTGAATGTAACACCTCAATCAAGCTTGTTAATTGATCGTTAAGTCATGTTTGTCAGGTAAACGGTCATTAGTGGCCTATATAAGCCTCATACAGGCCATGGGAAGACATTACCTGTTGATAACACAGACTATTCTCATGATCATGGGAGGTGTGAGAGAATTGCTGCTCTTTGTGATGACTGTGGGGGTTGTCAAAGGTTGGTTCACTAACGTTTTATTTGGATTGAAGGGATTTGTTTGGGAAATATGCTTAACTTTATAAGTTGGAGATTCAAATTTGACTGTCTGTTTCTTCCGCATTGGTCATCTATTATTAATATATGTAGCTATTTTGTGTGAACTCAACTTCTGTCAACACTTTCTCCTCAGTTTCTTGTTACCCTGTTGGAAAGTCCCAGAAGCAAGATCAAGTCTCTCTGCAGAGGAGACTTGGAGGTAAGTGTTTCTTTCCACAACCCTTCTAGCTATGTTCTTTGTCACTGTCTATGGTGCTGCTGTGTTTGACACTCATTCAACACCATAGAGTAACTCAGTCTAAATAACGTTGTCAAAGCCTTTGATTTGGTAATTTTGCTTGTGTACCTTAACCTACGTTTTTCAGAGCTGTCATCAAATGACGTCTCCATTGAGCATGCCCTGGCCTTGCTCCGATCCATAGGGTCTGACGCTAAACAAGACAGAGAAGGTACGGCCTGAAACATATACTTTGAAAACTGTTGGGTTCAACATTCGACTGGCAATTCGGCCTAGACCGTGTGGAACAGATGTGTTGCTGTAGAATACCCAACTGTTCCTTTTGTTTTTTTCTATAGAGTATTTAGAGACTAACGAAGTAGAATCCCAAGCTTCTCCAAACCATGGTAGCTCTCAGGCAAATGATGCCCTGTCCTCTGAGGAGAAGCTGAGGCGCATGTCCTCTGACGACGCTGCGACTGGCCCGTCTGACGACGTTACCTCTGAAGCTGCGACTGGCCCGTCTGACGACGCTACCTCTGGAGCTGCGACTGGCCCGTCTGACGACGCTACCTCTGGAGCTGCGACTGGCCCGTCTGACGACGCTACCTCTGGAGCTGCGACTGGCCCGTCTGACGACGCTACCTCTGGAGCTGCGACTGGCCCGTCTGACGACGCTACCTCTGGAGCTGCGACTGGCCCGTCTGACGACGCTACCTCTGGAGCTGCGACTGGCCCGTCTGACGACGCTACCTCTGGAGCTGCGACTGGCCCGTCTGACGACGCTACCTCTGGAGCTGCGACTGGCCCGTCTGACGACGCTACCTCTGGAGCTGCGACTGGCCCGTCTGACGACGCTACCTCTGGAGCTGCGACTGGCCCGTCTGACGACGCTACCTCTGGAGCTGCGACTGGCCCGTCTGACGACGCTACCTCTGGAGCTGCGACTGGCCCGTCTGACGACGCTACCTCTGGAGCTGCGACTGGCCCCCCGTCTGACGACGCTACCTCTGGAGCTGCGACTGGCCCCCCCGTCTGACGACGCTACCTCTGGAGCTGCGACTGGCCCCCCCGTCTGACGACGCTACCTCTGAAGCTGCGACTGGCCCCCCGTCTGACGACGCTACCTCTGAAGCTGCGACTGGCCCCCCGTCTGACGACGCTACCTCTGAAGCTGCGACTGGCCCCCCGTCTGACGACGCTACCTCTGAAGCTGCGACTGGCCCCCCGTCTGACGACGCTACCTCTGAAGCTGCGACTGGCCCCCCGTCTGACGACGCTACCTCTGAAGCTGCGACTGGCCCCCCGTCTGACGACGCTACCTCTGAAGCTGCGACTGGCCCCCCGTCTGACGACGCTACCTCTGAAGCTGCGACTGGCCCCCCGTCTGACGACGCTACCTCTGAAGCTGCGACTGGCCCCCCGTCTGACGACGCTACCTCTGAAGCTGCGACTGGCCCCCCGTCTGACGACGCTACCTCTGAAGCTGCGACTGGCCCCCCGTCTGACGACGCTACCTCTGAAGCTGCGACTGGCCCCCCGTCTGACGACGCTACCTCTGAAGCTGCGACTGGCCCCCCGTCTGACGACGCTACCTCTGAAGCTGCGACTGGCCCCCCGTCTGACGACGCTACCTCTGAAGCTGCGACTGGCCCCCCGTCTGACGACGCTACCTCTGAAGCTGCGACTGGCCCCCCGTCTGACGACGCTACCTCTGAAGCTGCGACTGGCCCCCCGTCTGACGACGCTACCTCTGAAGCTGCGACTGGCCCCCCGTCTGACGACGCTACCTCTGAAGCTGCGACTGGCCCCCCGTCTGACGACGCTACCTCTGAAGCTGCGACTGGCCCCCCGTCTGACGACGCTACCTCTGAAGCTGCGACTGGCCCCCCGTCTGACGACGCTACCTCTGAAGCTGCGACTGGCCCCCCGTCTGACGACGCTACCTCTGAAGCTGCGACTGGCCCCCCGTCTGACGACGCTACCTCTGAAGCTGCGACTGGCCCCCCGTCTGACGACGCTACCTCTGAAGCTGCGACTGGCCCCCCGTCTGACGACGCTACCTCTGAAGCTGCGACTGGCCCCCCGTCTGACGACGCTACCTCTGAAGCTGCGACTGGCCCCCCGTCTGACGACGCTACCTCTGAAGCTGCGACTGGCCCCCCGTCTGACGACGCTACCTCTGAAGCTGCGACTGGCCCCCCGTCTGACGACGCTACCTCTGAAGCTGCGACTGGCCCCCCGTCTGACGACGCTACCTCTGAAGCTGCGACTGGCCCCCCGTCTGACGACGCTACCTCTGAAGCTGCGACTGGCCCCCCGTCTGACGACGCTACCTCTGAAGCTGCGACTGGCCCCCCGTCTGACGACGCTACCTCTGAAGCTGCGACTGGCCCCCCGTCTGACGACGCTACCTCTGAAGCTGCGACTGGCCCCCCGTCTGACGACGCTACCTCTGAAGCTGCGACTGGCCCCCCGTCTGACGACGCTACCTCTGAAGCTGCGACTGGCCCCCCGTCTGACGACGCTACCTCTGAAGCTGCGACTGGCCCGTCTGACGACGCTACCTCTGAAGCTGCGACTGGCCCGTCTGACGACGCTACCTCTGAAGCTGCGACTGGCCCGTCTGACGACGCTACCTCTGAAGCTGCGACTGGCCCGTCTGACGACGCTACCTCTGAAGCTGCGACTGGCCCGTCTGACGACGCTACCTCTAAGGAACTGTTCACCGCTTCATCGGAGCCCCCGTTGACCACAAACATGGATATCTGACGTGGGACATGGTGCTCGGGGTCCATGCAAGAGTTCATGGGTACTCTAGTCCAGGTTGTCTGTGTGTGTAACTGCATTTGCTTGTTTTGGCTCAATTAAACATTAACTGTAATACTTGTGTCCTCAGTATTGTTTTGGCGGTTCCTACTTGGCAACATTTATTTTGCATTATAACCATGCTTTGGCCTCAGCAATATATTAATACTTTGACCCCTGTGTTTAAGCTACATTTGCTCAGTGTTGGTCAATTTATGCTAGTAGCATCACATGATGTGGAATGGGTTCTAGTTCATTTTAACTTGATGGTTGTGGAACACAGTGTCTGGGGTTGGTACATATGAGGATGTTGCTAGAATCGGGGTTTCAGTGCTAACTAATATCACGGTTGTCAACTTGCATTTAAATTACTCTGCTGGGTGTCTTCTCTCCTGACTGACTTGGTTTCCTATTAGTGAATGCTTACATGTGAAACCAGCTCTCGTCTCATTAGCCCATCGTTTTGGCGGTTGGTCTTCATATCCCAGTGACAATCCAAACTTTCAGGTTAAATAAGTCAATGCTAACCTGCTTTAGCTGGCAGGCTGCTATCAGGTCCTAGCTCTCCCAGAGTTGCTTGTAGCGCCTCTAACCTAGGGTTTGATGGGGGGGAACAGTTTTACCAGGATTTCCCACCCACTCCGATTACATGGGAGAAATTAACCGGTTAATTTCTATGAAAAGCGTGAGGTGAAGTCTGTTCATACAGGCCTTCTCTATCCGCATGATCAACGCTCGGGGTGTGCGTCGTACTTATAGTCGCCATGAATTCAAAGAGCGTGTACACGCAACCTTTAAATGCAGTTAATACAGCAACAAAATTGGCTCCAACTTTTGAGCTACCGGTAGGTATCTGCTTTAATTCAAAACAATTTCTGTGGCACCGCTTTACTCACTTATGCCAACCTGAATTCAGCCTGTTTTGAAGCAAGTTAAACCGTTACGGCCTATGCAAATATTTTGTTTGCTACAGGGTAGGCCTTCCAGGTTATTTTATGTAGCAGGGGCGAAAATCTGATATCAACTTTGGAGGGGACAATTACATGACATTTTCTGAAGAGCAATTCCTGAGGGGGACACCAAAAGTAGTGCTGTAACACACACAGCCTACGTTGTAATATGGTAAATGTATATTGAGGAACCAAAGAAATAAGGTGTTTGCCGTACTCCTAACTACCGGTACCCAAAACTACACAACTAATCACAACAGCAATACCATTGCCTTTAACAGATCTTAGTTCAGTCACCAGTGTAAGTTGAGAGTGGGGGTATCCATGGCATTTTCCAATTATGTTCCTATTTTACAATTTAAAAAAATGGAGAACCTTTCATAATGTTGCCAAACAAAGACTCAACAAACTTACCTGAGACTCCCTGTCTCTGCCAGTCTGTCCCCAGCTCTGCCGTCTGTGTGCCATCTGTTGCCTGCTCTGCCTAATGACATCATTGTGAAACATTTTCATTAGCATTTCACTTCTTTCTTATGAACATTTTATCAACTAGTCTTTGAGATATTAGGCTACTAGGGTTCTTACTTTGCGTTTTGGTGTACTGAAAAATACTCTGATGTCCGTCTTTTTTCTGCCATTTTTCTACCTGGCTGGCCACACACACACACACACACACAGTGTGTAGGTTATTTACAGTAGGAGATGGGCTTCTATCATATCTTCTATCATTCTATATGGGCTTCGATCTAAAAGGTAGCTAGCAAATGTGAAACGGATTGCAGTGACAAGAGTTGACAGCTGTATGAGTTCACCATTTACACAACATATCCTGCAACCTTTTGTAATTTTAACCGTTTGTTTCATATTGGCTGGCTTCCAACAATAGCTGAATTTGCAAAGCTAGCGAGCACAAATTCCGTTTCAGTGGTGTTTGCTATAATCTTTGCTACCCGGGTTAAATAAAGGTGAAATAAAATAAATAAAAGTTCCCTTGCGACAATTTAGCTTTTGCAACGAGACCATTACATATATTTAAGACAATGGTAGAAGAGAGTGTAGTTCTGTTGAGTTTGGACTTCAGTTTATCGCTAACCTTATCACAGGGACTTTGAAGCACTAACTTACATTGCTGATCTTGGAATAAATTGACGATAGCAAAGATTCCATCTTTGACGACGCCACATAAATGGAATAGGTACTAGCTAGCTTAATAGTTAATATTTGCGCGCTAGCTCTGCAAATTCAGCTAGTGTGTGTGTGTGTGTGTGAACCCTGCCAACATAAAACAAATCATTGCTATGGCGCGATTGACTGGATTAACCTCATGTCAGTCACGTGCATTGAGTGCCTTTCAGACAGTAGATACGAACCCTCTGTTACCTTGCCAACTAAGGAACTGGCAGTGGATCAAACCATTGTGAGGCAAAGGGTGGGGGGTCGCAATCTTTTGAAACTTAAAAAAGCTCTATTAAGTGTCTATAATCAGCACAATTGCTTTCATTGCGTATTATTCATATTATTTAAATTACAGAGTTATGTTTACAGTGATATATTGGGGGGGACAAATCATATTTTTCCCAGGATGGGGGGGTCGTGTACCCCCCGTCCCCCCTGGGATTTCCGCCCCTGTTATGTAGCCTACGTTTGTGTATTGAATGTTATTCTACATTTGTTTGTCTGGGTCTTGAGAATGAGTTACCCTTTCTGACCAAGTCTGTAAAATAATGCGAGAACTGGGGGTATTTTGTCTTGAATAAAAGTAATAACGGAGAAGAATGGCAGGGTCTTGACAAGTTAATTTGATTGTGTAGGCTCACGTTTAATTTATGCTGTGACTAAATGAATATTAACTTGATAATGTACTTTATTGCTGGAGAACAGATGCAATAGGTAGGCCTGAGAAGATTTGATGTAAATATAGCCGAAGAATGGCACATGATAAACTGCGGGTTTAGATTCACGTGCAATTGATCAACTGCGGCGCTATCCATTGTGCTGAATCTCCGCTACAGCGTAACTGTTAGATTATCAGAGATTCAGATTTGTTTCCTCTGACAAAATCATCACAATAACCGAAGTATAAACAGCCACAACCTTCCCAAATTCCCTTGATAGCCAGGTGTAAGGGGAGAGGAAAGGACCGAAATGCATCTTTCAGTGAAAGGTAGGCTACTGTAATAACCTCATATTTGACCCGTCGGCCAACAGTGCCTCATAGACCGGTTAAAACTAGGCTACATCAATGAAATAGTGTGGTGACTTTGAGTTGATTAAATAGCAACAAATACAAGAACCCATTAGTGTATATTTCTCCATGTAGAGTGTTATAATCATGTTGGATTTTATTCGCTGCTTAACACCCTGCATCCCACAGCTGGCTTGCTTCTGAAGCTAAGCAGGGTTGGTCCTGGTCAGTCCCTAGATTGGAGACCAGTTGCTGCTGGAAGTGGTGTTGGAGGGCCAGTAGGAGTCACTCTTTCCTCTGGTCTAAAATAATATCCCAGGGCAGTGATTGGGGACATGTGCTGTCTTTCGGGTGGGACGTTAAACAGGTGTCCTGACTCTCTGTGGTCACTAAAGATCCCATGGCACTTATTGTTAGAGTAGGGGTGTTAACCCTGGTGTCCTGGCTAAATTCCCAATCTGGCCCTCATACCATCACGGTCACCTAATCATCCCAAGCTTACTATTGGCTCATTCACCCGCCCCATCCCCTGTAACTATTCCCCAGGTCATTGCTGTAAATGAGAATGTGTTCTCAGTCAACTTACCTGGTTAAATAAAACATATGCTTCTAAATAGCACTTTCGGTTTGAACGGGAAGCCTGGTAATTTCTTGCAATTTCCTCAGGAAGGAAAATTGGTAGGTTCTCTGGAAAAGATATGTCTCTACATGACCAATGAGGCCTACCCTCCTCCCCCAGCCATTGGGATGAACTTTGCGGGACCCCCACCCGAATACTCTACCAGGTACGGACGAGACATGGAGACAACTGTTCCTTTAATGTTTTGTACTCGTCTCATTAAAAATGGATTCATACTAAAGACTAGGTCAGAATACATTTGGACTCCCTCGCTCTTTGTCTTTCCCTCTCAAATCAACTCTTTACCGTGAAATGCTTGCTTACGAGCCCACCCCAACGATGTAGAGAACAAAACTATAGAATATATATATATATATATATATATATATATATAGTACCAATCAAAAGTTTGGACACACCTACTTATTCAAAGGTTTTTCTTTATTTTGACTATTTTCTACATTGTAAAATAGTAGTGAAGAACTCAAAACTATGAAATAACACATATGGAATCATGTAGTAACCAAAAAAGTGTTAAACATATCAAAATCTATTTTATATTTATATAGACTTCAATGTAGCCACCCTTTGCACACTCTTGGCATTCTCTCAACCAGCTTCACCTGGATTGCTTTTCCAAAAGGACAGATTTCCACCGGTCTAATGTCCATTGCTGGTGTTTCTTGGCCCAAGCAAGTCTCTTCTTCTTATTGGTGTCCTTTAGTAGTGGTTTCTTTGCAGCAATTTGACCATGAAGGCCTGATTCACGTAGTCTCCTCTAAACAGTTGATGTTGAGATGTGTCTGTTACTTGAACTTTACAGCAGAGGTAACTCTGGGTCTTCCTTTCCTGTGGCGGTCCTCATGAGAGACATAGCGCTTGATGGATTTTGCAACTGCACTTGAAGAAACATTTAAAGCTCTTGAAATTTTCCGGATTGACTGAACTTCATGTCTTAAAATAATAATAGACTTTTGTTTCTCTTTGCTTATTTGAGCTGTTCTTGCCATGATATGGACTTGGTATTTTACCAAATAGGGCTATCTTCTGTATACCACCCCTACCTTGTCACAAAACAAGTGATTGGCTCAAACGCACTAAGAAGGAAATAAATTCCACAAATTAACTTTGAACAAGGCACACCTGTTAATTAAAATGCATTCCAGGTGAGTACCTCATGAAGCTGGTTGAGTGAATGCCAAGAGTGTGCAAAGCTGTCATCAAGGCAAAGGGTGGCTACTTTGAAGAATCTCAAATATAAAATATATTTTGATTTGTTTAACACTTTTTTGGTTACTTCAGGATTCCTTATGTGTTATTTCATACTTTTGATGTTCTACAATGTAGAAAATTGTAAAAAAAATAAAGAAACCCTGGAATGAGTAGGTGTGTCCAAACTTTTGACTGGTACTGTATATATTGTAACACGAGGAATAAAATACCCAAGAATAAAGCTATATACAAGGAGTACAGGTTCCAGATCAGTGTGCAGGGGTACGAGGTATTTGAAGTAGATATGTACAAGAAGGCTGGGTAAAGTGACTAGGCATCAGGATTGATAATAATAATAATAATAGCAAAATAAAGAACAGAGCAGCAGCTGCAAATGATGAGTGTAAAGGTGTGTGTTTGTGAGAGTGTGTAATGTGGATGCATGTGTGTTTGGGTTGTGTGTGTGTGTGTGTGTGTGTGTGTGTGTGTGTGTGTGTGTGTGTGTGTGTGTGTGTGTGTGTGTGTGTGTGTGTGTGTGTGTGTGTGTGTGTGTGTGTGGTGTGTGTGTGTGTGGGAGTGTGAATGTAGTGTGTGTGAGTGTGCATATGCTTTGTATACAGTCTAGTGATTGTGCGTAGGGTCAGAGCAAGACCCTTTAACTTTTTGAGGATGCGAGTGCCCATGCCAAATATTTCAGCCTCCTGGCGCGCCCTCTTCACGACTGTGCGGGTGTGTGTGGACCATGTTAGGTCGCCAAGGAACAGCCCTGTTGATGTGGATGGGGACGTGCTCTCCCCTCTTGCTCCTTTAGACCACGATCAGCTCCTTGGTCTTACTGGCATTGAGGGAGAGGTTGTCCTGGCACCACAATGCCAAGTCTCTGACCTCTCATCGCCTTCGTGTCGTCAGCAAACTTGACACACTGGGTCCCGACACACTGGGTCCCAACCCACTGGCTCCAACCTCCTGTCTCCAACCCTCTGGATCCAATCTCCATCTCTTCATTACTTGGTTATGAAAACCCCCTGGCCCCAAAGCACTGGCCCAACCTCTCTTCATTACTTTTTAAGGCAGACAGGTCCAGAGGGTGCGCCCCTGGCTGTCCCTCACGTCTAGATCCAGCAGAGACTGAACCAGGACCTCCATAGCATGGTGGTGGCTGTGGTACGCCTGAATAGAAACACAAACACAGTCTCAAGCAAAGTCCAGTGGTACGCCTGAATAGATATATATTCGATGTCCTATAGTAGACCAGTGGTACGCCTGAACAGAAATACAGTGCTAGACCTCTAAAGTAGACCAGAGTCTTTCAATCGGGAGCCCATTTTTGCTCCCGCCCAGCATCAACATCGGAGGTCCCTGCCAAGCGTGGGATTGAGAAACAAACACTCTACTTCTCCTCTGAGGTTGATTAACTCAAATGGCAAAATAAGGAAATCATCCTCATCATCACTGTGTAGAATATGCATGTATTTTACACGAATCAGGAATAGATAGGAATTTGGTGTGTGAGTCTGTCTGGACAGTCAACTTCCTGTGGAAAATCAACACCATGCCTGCTTCCCAGATAGCACCCTATTCCCTATGTAGTGAACTACTTTTGATCAGGGCCTATAAGGATCTGGTCAAAAGTAGTGTACTAAATAGGGAATAGGGTGCCATTTGTCATATGGAGACCACTACAGGAGCAGGTAGGCTTTACTCACAGCGAGGTGTAGAGGGCTGATGGGAGCTCTGACATCAAAGTCGTTCAGGATGTCTGTCCCTGAGCTTTCAATTAGTTGAGGAAAGACAAGGACGGCCAGTTCAGACATGTAACATATTTACTTGGAAGGTTAGTCTAGTAGCATGTGTAACATGGTAAATCTCAGTGACCAGCCCCTGCAGACATACTGGGGTGTTGCATCCATACCTTAAACAAGCAAGTGTGAGGAAAAGTTACCAACTGGCACTTACCACATCTAAAGGTGTTTCACTTGCAATCTGGAAAAAGAACATCAAGAGTGACGATGCGTCCACGACAAACATGCAGCCACACCTTAAAACCTACTGTTGGGTTCTGAGAATATGAAATATACTAATTCATGTCACTGAGGGAGAGAGCTTAATGTATAACGTTTACATTATGTCAGGTTAGGGGTCACATCCACTTGAATGTCCTTCATATGACGAACCTCCTACAGAGCAAATGAGGAAAATATGATATATTATGATTTATGTTAGTAACAATACAATATGGGAATTTTATCCCAAAGCTACCTACAGCTAACATATATATATTTAAGTATGTGATCTATGTAAATAAATAAATATATCACAGCTGTAAAACTGTATGGTGGAGGCCTACCCATTTCCCAGGAGCATTGTAAAAAGTGGATTTGGGTACAGTGTTTATTTCCCCCTAATATCTTTGAAGATTCTGAGACCATTAGGGTTAAACATTACAGATATAAATGCAATATATGGAGTAGAAAAGATTGCCTGCCCACCAAAGAATCAACATATGTTCTACATGGTCTATTTCTATCTGAATGTAACACCTCAATCAAGCTTGTTAATTGATCGTTAAGTCATGTTTGTCAGGTAAACGGTCATTAGTGGCCTATATAAGCCTCATACAGGCCATGGGAAGACATTACCTGTTGATAACACAGACTATTCTCATGATCATGGGAGGTGTGAGAGAATTGCTGCTCTTTGTGATGACTGTGGGGGTTGTCAAAGGTTGGTTCACTAACGTTTTATTTGGATTGAAGGGATTTGTTTGGGAAATATGCTTAACTTTATAAGTTGGAGATTCAAATTTGACTGTCTGTTTCTTCCGCATTGGTCATCTATTATTAATATATGTAGCTATTTTGTGTGAACTCAACTTCTGTCAACACTTTCTCCTCAGTTTCTTGTTACCCTGTTGGAAAGTCCCAGAAGCAAGATCAAGTCTCTCTGCAGAGGAGACTTGGAGGTAAGTGTTTCTTTCCACAACCCTTCTAGCTATGTTCTTTGTCACTGTCTATGGTGCTGCTGTGTTTGACACTCATTCAACACCATAGAGTAACTCAGTCTAAATAACGTTGTCAAAGCCTTTGATTTGGTAATTTTGCTTGTGTACCTTAACCTACGTTTTTCAGAGCTGTCATCAAATGACGTCTCCATTGAGCATGCCCTGGCCTTGCTCCGATCCATAGGGTCTGACGCTAAACAAGACAGAGAAGGTACGGCCTGAAACATATACTTTGAAAACTGTTGGGTTCAACATTCGACTGGCAATTCGGCCTAGACCGTGTGGAACAGATGTGTTGCTGTAGAATACCCAACTGTTCCTTTTGTTTTTTCTATAGAGTATTTAGAGACTAACGAAGTAGAATCCCAAGCTTCTCCAAACCATGGTAGCTCTCAGGCAAATGATGCCCTGTCCTCTGAGGAGAAGCTGAGGCGCATGTCCTCTGACGACGCTGCGACTGGCCCGTCTGACGACGCTACCTCTGGAGCTGCGACTGGCCCGTCTGACGACGCTACCTCTGGAGCTGCGACTGGCCCGTCTGACGACGCTACCTCTGGAGCTGCGACTGGCCCGTCTGACGACGCTACCTCTGGAGCTGCGACTGGCCCGTCTGACGACGCTACCTCTGGAGCTGCGACTGGCCCGTCTGACGACGCTACCTCTGGAGCTGCGACTGGCCCGTCTGACGACGCTACCTCTGGAGCTGCGACTGGCCCGTCTGACGACGCTACCTCTGGAGCTGCGACTGGCCCGTCTGACGACGCTACCTCTGGAGCTGCGACTGGCCCGTCTGACGACGCTACCTCTGGAGCTGCGACTGGCCCGTCTGACGACGCTACCTCTGGAGCTGCGACTGGCCCGTCTGACGACGCTACCTCTGGAGCTGCGACTGGCCCGTCTGACGACGCTACCTCTGGAGCTGCGACTGGCCCGTCTGACGACGCTACCTCTGGAGCTGCGACTGGCCCGTCTGACGACGCTACCTCTGGAGCTGCGACTGGCCCGTCTGACGACGCTACCTCTGGAGCTGCGACTGGCCCGTCTGACGACGCTACCTCTGGAGCTGCGACTGGCCCGTCTGACGACGCTACCTCTGGAGCTGCGACTGGCCCGTCTGACGACGCTACCTCTGGAGCTGCGACTGGCCCGTCTGACGACGCTACCTCTGGAGCTGCGACTGGCCCGTCTGACGACGCTACCTCTGGAGCTGCGACTGGCCCGTCTGACGACGCTACCTCTGGAGCTGCGACTGGCCCGTCTGACGACGCTACCTCTGGAGCTGCGACTGGCCCGTCTGACGACGCTACCTCTGGAGCTGCGACTGGCCCGTCTGACGACGCTACCTCTGAAGCTGCGACTGGCCCGTCTGACGACGCTACCTCTGAAGCTGCGACTGGCCCGTCTGACGACGCTACCTCTGAAGCTGCGACTGGCCCGTCTGACGACGCTACCTCTGAAGCTGCGACTGGCCCGTCTGACGACGCTACCTCTGAAGCTGCGACTGGCCCGTCTGACGACGCTACCTCTGAAGCTGCGACTGGCCCGTCTGACGACGCTACCTCTAAGGAACTGTTCACCTCTTCATCGGAGCCCCCGTTGACCACAAACATGGATATCTGACGTGGGACATGGTGCTCGGGGTCCATGCAAGAGTTCATGGGTACTCTAGTCCAGGTTGTCTGTGTGTGTAACTGCATTTGCTTGTTTTGGCTCAATTAAACATTAACTGTAATACTTGTGTCCTCAGTATTGTTTTGGCGGTTCCTACTTGGCAACATTTATTTTGCATTATAACCATGCTTTGGCCTCAGCAATATATTAATACTTTGACCCCTGTGTTTAAGCTACATTTGCTCAGTGTTGGTCAATTTATGCTAGTAGCATCACATGATGTGGAATGGGTTCTAGTTCATTTTAACTTGATGGTTGTGGAACACAGTGTCTGGGGTTGGTACATATGAGGATGTTGCTAGAATCGGGGTTTCAGTGCTAACTAATATCACGGTTGTCAACTTGCATTTAAATTACTCTGCTGGGTGTCTTCTCTCCTGACTGACTTGGTTTCCTATTAGTGAATGCTTACATGTGAAACCAGCTCTCGTCTCATTAGCCCATCGTTTTGGCGGTTGGTCTTCATATCCCAGTGACAATCCAAACTTTCAGGTTAAATAAGTCAATGCTAACCTGCTTTAGCTGGCAGGCTGCTATCAGGTCCTAGCTCTCCCAGAGTTGCTTGTAGCGCCTCTAACCTAGGGTTTGATGGGGGGGAACAGTTTTACCAGGATTTCCCACCCACTCCGATTACATGGGAGAAATTAACCGGTTAATTTCTATGAAAAGCGTGAGGTGAAGTCTGTTCATACAGGCCTTCTCTATCCGCATGATCAACGCTCGGGGTGTGCGTCGTACTTATAGTCGCCATGAATTCAAAGAGCATGTACACGCAACCTTTAAATGCAGTTAATACAGCAACAAAATTGGCTCCAACTTTTGAGCTACCGGTAGGTATCTGCTTTAATTCAAAACAATTTCTGTGGCACCGCTTTACTCACTTATGCCAACCTGAATTCAGCCTGTTTTGAAGCAAGTTAAACCGTTACGGCCTATGCAAATATTTTGTTTGCTACAGGGTAGGCCTTCCAGGTTATTTTATGTAGCAGGGGCGAAAATCTGATATCAACTTTGGAGGGGACAATTACATGACATTTTCTGAAGAGCAATTCCTGAGGGGGACACCAAAAGTAGTGCTGTAACACACAGCCTACGTTGTAATATGGTAAATGTATATTGAGGAACCAAAGAAATAAGGTGTTTGCCGTACTCCTAACTACCGGTACCCAAAACTACACAACTAATCACAACAGCAATACCATTGCCTTTAACAGATCTTAGTTCAGTCACCAGTGTAAGTTGAGAGTGGGGGTATCCATGGCATTTTCCAATTATGTTCCTATTTTACAATTTAAAAAAATGGAGAACCTTTCATAATGTTGCCAAACAAAGACTCAACAAACTTACCTGAGACTCCCTGTCTCTGCCAGTCTGTCCCCAGCTCTGCCGTCTGTGTGCCATCTGTTGCCTGCTCTGCCTAATGACATCATTGTGAAACATTTTCATTAGCATTTCACTTCTTTCTTATGAACATTTTATCAACTAGTCTTTGAGATATTAGGCTACTAGGGTTCTTACTTTGCGTTTTGGTGTACTGAAAAATACTCTGATGTCCGTCTTTTTTCTGCCATTTTTCTACCTGGCTGGCCACACACACACACACACACACACACAGTGTGTAGGTTATTTACAGTAGGAGATGGGCTTCTATCATACCTTCTATCATTCTATATGGGCTTCGATCTAAAAGGTAGCTAGCAAATGTGAAACGGATTGCAGTGACAAGAGTTGACAGCTGTATGAGTTCAGATTTTACACAACATATGCTGCAACCTTTTGTAATTTTAACCGTTTGTTTCATATTGGCTGGCTTCCAACAATAGCTGAATTTGCAAAGCTAGCGAGCACAAATTCCGTTTCAGTGGTGTTTGCTATAATCTTTGCTACCCGGGTTAAATACAGGTGAAATAAAATAAATAAATAAAAGTTCCCTTGCGACAATTTAGCTTTTGCAACGAGACCATTACATATATTTAAGACAATGGTAGAAGAGAGTGTAGTTCTGTTCAGTTTGGACTTCAGTTTATCGCTAACCTTATCACAGGGACTTTGAAGCACTAACTTACATTGCTGATCTTGGAATAAATTGACGATAGCAAAGATTCCATCTTTGACGACGCCACATAAATGGAATAGGTACTAGCTAGCTTAATAGTTAATATTTGCGCGCTAGCTCTGCAAATTCAGCTAGTGTGTGTGTGTGTGTGAACCCTGCCAACATAAAACAAATCATTGCTATGGCGCGATTGACTGGATTAACCTCATGTCAGTCACGTGCATTGAGTGCCTTTCAGACAGTAGATACGAACCCTCTGTTACCTTGCCAACTAAGGAACTGGCAGTGGATCAAACCATTGTGAGGCAAAGGGTGGGGGGTCGCAATCTTTTGAAACTTAAAAAAGCGTGTCTATAAGTGTCTATAATCAGCACAATTGCTTTCATTGCGTATTATTCATATTATTTAAATTACAGAGTTATGTTTACAGTGATATATTGGGGGGGACAAATCATATTTTTCCCAGGATGGGGGGGTCGTGTACCCCCCGTCCCCCCTGGGATTTCCGCCCCTGTTATGTAGCCTACGTTTGTGTATTGAATGTTATTCTACATTTGTTTGTCTGGGTCTTGAGAATCAGTTACCCTTTCTGACCAAGTCTGTAAAATAATGCGAGAACTGGGGGTATTTTGTCTTGAATAAAAGTAATAACGGAGAAGAATGGCAGGGTCTTGACAAGTTAATTTGATTGTGTAGGCTCACGTTTAATTTATGCTGTGACTAAATGAATATTAACTTGATAATGTACTTTATTGCTGGAGAACAGATGCAATAGGTAGGCCTGAGAAGATTTGATGTAAATATAGCCGAAGAATGGCACATGATAAACTGCGGGTTTAGATTCACGTGCAATTGATCAACTGTGGCGCTATCCATTGTGCTGAATCTCCGCTACAGCGTAACTGTTAGATTATCAGAGATTCAGATTTGTTTCCTCTGACAAAATCATCACAATAACCGAAGTATAAACAGCCACAACCTTCCCAAATTCCCTTGATAGCCAGGTGTAAGGGGAGAGGAAAGGACCAAAATGCATCTTTCAGTGAAAGGTAGGCTACTGTAATAACCTCATATTTGACCCGTCGGCCAACAGTGCCTCATAGACCGGTTAAAACTAGGCTACATCAATGAAATAGTGTGGTGACTTTGAGTTGATTAAATAGCAACAAATACAAGAACCCATTAGTGTATATTTCTCCATGTAGAGTGGTATAATCATGTTGGATTTTATTCGCTGCTTAACACCCTGCATCCCACAGCTGGCTTGCTTCTGAAGCTAAGCAGGGTTGGTCCTGGTCAGTCCCTAGATTGGAGACCAGTTGCTGCTGGAAGTGGTGTTGGAGGGCCAGTAGGAGTCACTCTTTCCTCTGGTCTAAAATAATATCCCAGGGCAGTGATTGGGGACATGTGCTGTCTTTCGGGTGGGACGTTAAACAGGTGTCCTGACTCTCTGTGGTCACTAAAGATCCCATGGCACTTATTGTTAGAGTAGGGGTGTTAACCCTGGTGTCCTGGCTAAATTCCCAATCTGGCCCTCATACCATCACGGTCACCTAATCATCCCAAGCTTACTATTGGCTCATTCACCCCCCCATCCCCTGTAACTATTCCTCAGGTCATTGCTGTAAATGAGAATGTGTTCTCAGTCAACTTACCTGGTTAAATAAAACATATGCTTCTAAATAGCACTTTCGGTTTGAACGGGAAGCCTGGTAATTTCTTGCAATTTCCTCAGGAAGGAAAATTGGTAGGTTCTCTGGAAAAGATATGTCTCTACATGACCAATGAGGCCTACCCTCCTCCCCCAGCCATTGGGATGAACTTTGCGGGACCCCCACCCGAATACTCTACCAGGTACGGACGAGACATGGAGACAACTGTTCCTTTAATGTTTTGTACTCGTCTCATTAAAAATGGATTCATACTAAAGACTAGGTCAGAATACATTTGGACTCCCTCGCTCTTTGTCTTTCCCTGTCAAATCAACTCTTTACCGTGAAATGCTTGCTTACGAGCCCACCCCAACGATGCAGAGAACAAAACTATAGAATATATATATATATATATATAGTACCAATCAAAAGTTTGGACACACCTACTTATTCAAAGGTTTTTCTTTATTTTGACTATTTTCTACATTGTAAAATAATAGTGAAGAACTCAAAACTATGAAATAACACATATGGAATCATGTAGTAACCAAAAAAGTGTTAAACATATCAAAATCTATTTTATATTTATATAGACTCTTCAATGTAGCCACCCTTTGCACACTCTTGGCATTCTCTCAACCAGCTTCACCTGGATTGCTTTTCCAAAAGGACAGATTTCCACCGGTCTAATGTCCATTGCTGGTGTTTCTTGGCCCAAGCAAGTCTCTTCTTCTTATTGGTGTCCTTTAGTAGTGGTTTCTTTGCAGCAATTTGACCATGAAGGCCTGATTCACGTAGTCTCCTCTGAACAGTTGATGTTGAGATGTGTCTGTTACTTGAACTTCACAGCAGAGGTAACTCTGGGTCTTCCTTTCCTGTGGCGGTCCTCATGAGAGACATAGCGCTTGATGGATTTTGCAACTGCACTTGAAGAAACATTCAAAGCTCTTGAAATGTTCCGGATTGACTGAACTTCATGTCTTAAAATAATAATAGACTTTTGTTTCTCTTTGCTTATTTGAGCTGTTCTTGCCATGATATGGACTTGGTATTTTACCAAATAGGGCTATCTTCTGTATACCACCCCTACCTTGTCACAAAACAAGTGATTGGCTCAAACGCACTAAGAAGGAAATAAATTCCACAAATTAACTTTGAACAAGGCACACCTGTTAATTAAAATGCATTCCAGGTGAGTACCTCATGAAGCTGGTTGAGTGAATGCCAAGAGTGTGCAAAGCTGTCATCAAGGCAAAGGGTGGCTACTTTGAAGAATCTCAAATATAAAATATATTTTGATTTGTTTAACACTTTTTTGGTTACTTCAGGATTCCTTATGTGTTATTTCATACTTTTGATGTTCTACAATGTAGAAAATTGTAAAAAAAAATAAAGAAACCCTGGAATGAGTAGGTGTGTCCAAACTTTTGACTGGTACTGTATATATTGTAACACGAGGAATAAAATACCCAAGAATAAAGCTATATACAAGGAGTACAGGTTCCAGATCAGTGTGCAGGGGTACGAGGTATTTGAAGTAGATATGTACAAGAAGGCTGGGTAAAGTGACTAGGCATCAGGATTGATAATAATAATAATAATAGCAAAATAAAGAACAGAGCAGCAGCTGCAAATGATGAGTGTAAAGTTGTGTGTTTGTGAGAGTGTGTAATGTGGATGCATGTGTGTTTGGGTTGTGTCGGTTTGTGTGTGTGTGTGTGTGTGTGTGTGTGTGTGTGTGTGTGTGTGTGTGTGTGTGTGTGTGTGTGTGTGTGTGTGTGTGTGTGTGTGTGTGTGTGTGTGGGAGTGTGTGTGTGGGAGTGTGAATGTAGTGTGTGTGAGTGTGCATATGCTTTGTATACAGTCTAGTGATTGTGCGTAGGGTCAGAGCAAGACCCTTTAACTTTTTGAGGATGCGAGTGCCCATGCCACGACTGTGCGGGTGTGTGTGGACCATGTTAGGTCGCCAAGGAACAGCCCTGTTGATGTGGATGGGGACGTGCTCTCCCCTCTTGCTCCTTTAGACCACGATCAGCTCCTTGGTCTTACTGGCATTGAGGGAGAGGTTGTCCTGGCACCACAATGCCAAGTCTCTGACCTCTCATCGCCTTCGTGTCGTCAGCAAACTTGACACACTGGGTCCCGACACACTGGGTCCCAACCCACTGGCTCCAACCTCCTGTCTCCAACCCTCTGGATCCAATCTCCATCTCTTCATTACTTGGTTATGAAAACCCCCTGGCCCCAAAGCACTGGCCCAACCTCTCTTCATTACTTTTTAAGGCAGACAGGTCCAGAGGGTGCGCCCCTGGCTGTCCCTCACGTCTAGATCCAGCAGAGACTGAACCAGGACCTCCATAGCATGGTGGTGGCTGTGGTACGCCTGAATAGAAACACAAACACAGTCTCAAGCAAAGTCCAGTGGTACGCCTGAATAGATATATATTCGATGTCCTATAGTAGACCAGTGGTACGCCTGAACAGAAATACAGTGCTAGACCTCTAAAGTAGACCAGAGTCTTTCAATCGGGAGCCCATTTTTGCTCCCGCCCAGCATCAACATCGGAGGTCCCTGCCAAGCGTGGGATTGAGAAACAAACACTCTACTTCTCCTCTGAGGTTGATTAACTCAAATGGCAAAATAAGGAAATCATCCTCATCATCACTGTGTAGAATATGCATGTATTTTACACGAATCAGGAATAGATAGGAATTTGGTGTGTGAGTCTGTCTGGACAGTCAACTTCCTGTGGAAAATCAACACCATGCCTGCTTCCCAGATAGCACCCTATTCCCTATGTAGTGAACTACTTTTGATCAGGGCCTATAAGGATCTGGTCAAAAGTAGTGTACTAAATAGGGAATAGGGTGCCATTTGTCATATGGAGACCACTACAGGAGCAGGTAGGCTTTACTCACAGCGAGGTGTAGAGGGCTGATGGGAGCTCTGACATCAAAGTCGTTCAGGATGTCTGTCCCTGAGCTTTCAATTAGTTGAGGAAAGACAAGGACGGCCAGTTCAGACTTGTAACATATTTACTTGGAAGGTTAGTCTAGTAGCATGTGTAACATGGTAAATCTCAGTGACCAGCCCCTGCAGACATACTGGGGTGTTGCATCCATACCTTAAACAAGCAAGTGTGAGGAAAAGTTACCAACTGGCACTTACCACATCTAAAGGTGTTTCACTTGCAATCTGGAAAAAGAACATCAAGAGTGACGATGCGTCCACGACAAACATGCAGCCACACCTTAAAACCTACTGTTGGGTTCTGAGAATATGAAATATACTAATTCATGTCACTGAGGGAGAGAGCTTAATGTATAACGTTTACATTATGTCAGGTTAGGGGTCACATCCACTTGAATGTCCTTCATATGACGAACCTCCTACAGAGCAAATGAGGAAAATATGATATATTATGATTTATGTTAGTAACAATACAATATGGGAATTTTATCCCAAAGCTACCTACAGCTAACATATATATATTTAAGTATGTGATCTATGTAAATAAATAAATATATCACAGCTGTAAAACTGTATGGTGGAGGCCTACCCATTTCCCAGGAGCATTGGAAAAAGTGGATTTGGGTACAGTGTTTATTTCCCCCTAATATCTTTGAAGATTCTGAGACCATTAGGGTTAAACATTACAGATATAAATGCAATATATGGAGTAGAAAAGATTGCCTGCCCACCAAAGAATCAACATATGTTCTACATGGTCTATTTCTATCTGAATGTAACACCTCAATCAAGCTTGTTAATTGATCGTTAAGTCATGTTTGTCAGGTAAACGGTCATTAGTGGCCTATATAAGCCTCATACAGGCCATGGGAAGACATTACCTGTTGATAACACAGACTATTCTCATGATCATGGGAGGTGTGAGAGAATTGCTGCTCTTTGTGATGACTGTGGGGGTTGTCAAAGGTTGGTTCACTAACGTTTTATTTGGATTGAAGGGATTTGTTTGGGAAATATGCTTAACTTTATAAGTTGGAGATTCAAATTTGACTGTCTGTTTCTTCCGCATTGGTCATCTATTATTAATATATGTAGCTATTTTGTGTGAACTCAACTTCTGTCAACACTTTCTCCTCAGTTTCTTGTTACCCTGTTGGAAAGTCCCAGAAGCAAGATCAAGTCTCTCTGCAGAGGAGACTTGGAGGTAAGTGTTTCTTTCCACAACCCTTCTAGCTATGTTCTTTGTCACTGTCTATGGTGCTGCTGTGTTTGACACTCATTCAACACCATAGAGTAACTCAGTCTAAATAACGTTGTCAAAGCCTTTGATTTGGTAATTTTGCTTGTGTACCTTAACCTACGTTTTTCAGAGCTGTCATCAAATGACGTCTCCATTGAGCATGCCCTGGCCTTGCTCCGATCCATAGGGTCTGACGCTAAACAAGACAGAGAAGGTACGGCCTGAAACATATACTTTGAAAACTGTTGGGTTCAACATTCGACTGGCAATTCGGCCTAGACCGTGTGGAACAGATGTGTTGCTGTAGAATACCCAACTGTTCCTTTTGTTTTTTCTATAGAGTATTTAGAGACTAACGAAGTAGAATCCCAAGCTTCTCCAAACCATGGTAGCTCTCAGGCAAATGATGCCCTGTCCTCTGAGGAGAAGCTGAGGCGCATGTCCTCTGACGACGCTGCGACTGGCCCGTCTGACGACGCTACCTCTGAAGCTGCGACTGGCCCGTCTGACGACGCTACCTCTGGAGCTGCGACTGGCCCGTCTGACGACGCTACCTCTGGAGCTGCGACTGGCCCGTCTGACGACGCTACCTCTGGAGCTGCGACTGGCCCGTCTGACGACGCTACCTCTGGAGCTGCGACTGGCCCGTCTGACGACGCTACCTCTGGAGCTGCGACTGGCCCGTCTGACGACGCTACCTCTGGAGCTGCGACTGGCCCGTCTGACGACGCTACCTCTGGAGCTGCGACTGGCCCGTCTGACGACGCTACCTCTGGAGCTGCGACTGGCCCGTCTGACGACGCTACCTCTGGAGCTGCGACTGGCCCGTCTGACGACGCTACCTCTGGAGCTGCGACTGGCCCGTCTGACGACGCTACCTCTGGAGCTGCGACTGGCCCGTCTGACGACGCTACCTCTGGAGCTGCGACTGGCCCGTCTGACGACGCTACCTCTGAAGCTGCGACTGGCCCGTCTGACGACGCTACCTCTGAAGCTGCGACTGGCCCGTCTGACGACGCTACCTCTGAAGCTGCGACTGGCCCGTCTGACGACGCTACCTCTGAAGCTGCGACTGGCCCGTCTGACGACGCTACCTCTGAAGCTGCGACTGGCCCGTCTGACGACGCTACCTCTGAAGCTGCGACTGGCCCGTCTGACGACGCTACCTCTGAAGCTGCGACTGGCCCGTCTGACGACGCTACCTCTGAAGCTGCGACTGGCCCGTCTGACGACGCTACCTCTGAAGCTGCGACTGGCCCGTCTGACGACGCTACCTCTGAAGCTGCGACTGGCCCGTCTGACGACGCTACCTCTGAAGCTGCGACTGGCCCGTCTGACGACGCTACCTCTGAAGCTGCGACTGGCCCGTCTGACGACGCTACCTCTGAAGCTGCGACTGGCCCGTCTGACGACGCTACCTCTGAAGCTGCGACTGGCCCGTCTGACGACGCTACCTCTGAAGCTGCGACTGGCCCGTCTGACGACGCTACCTCTGAAGCTGCGACTGGCCCGTCTGACGACGCTACCTCTGAAGCTGCGACTGGCCCGTCTGACGACGCTACCTCTGAAGCTGCGACTGGCCCGTCTGACGACGCTACCTCTGAAGCTGCGACTGGCCCGTCTGACGACGCTACCTCTGAAGCTGCGACTGGCCCGTCTGACGACGCTACCTCTGAAGCTGCGACTGGCCCGTCTGACGACGCTACCTCTAAGGAACTGTTCACCGCTTCATCGGAGCCCCCGTTGACCACAAACATGGATATCTGACGTGGGACATGGTGCTCGGGGTCCATGCAAGAGTTCATGGGTACTCTAGTCCAGGTTGTCTGTGTGTGTAACTGCATTTGCTTGTTTTGGCTCAATTAAACATTAACTGTAATACTTGTGTCCTCAGTATTGTTTTGGCGGTTCCTACTTGGCAACATTTATTTTGCATTATAACCATGCTTTGGCCTCAGCAATATATTAATACTTTGACCCCTGTGTTTAAGCTACATTTGCTCAGTGTTGGTCAATTTATGCTAGTAGCATCACATGATGTGGAATGGGTTCTAGTTCATTTTAACTTGATGGTTGTGGAACACAGTGTCTGGGGTTGGTACATATGAGGATGTTGCTAGAATCGGGGTTTCAGTGCTAACTAATATCACGGTTGTCAACTTGCATTTAAATTACTCTGCTGGGTGTCTTCTCTCCTGACTGACTTGGTTTCCTATTAGTGAATGCTTACATGTGAAACCAGCTCTCGTCTCATTAGCCCATCGTTTTGGCGGTTGGTCTTCATATCCCAGTGACAATCCAAACTTTCAGGTTAAATAAGTCAATGCTAACCTGCTTTAGCTGGCAGGCTGCTATCAGGTCCTAGCTCTCCCAGAGTTGCTTGTAGCGCCTCTAACCTAGGGTTTGATGGGGGGGAACAGTTTTACCAGGATTTCCCACCCACTCCGATTACATGGGAGAAATTAACCGGTTAATTTCTATGAAAAGCGTGAGGTGAAGTCTGTTCATACAGGCCTTCTCTATCCGCATGATCAACGCTCGGGGTGTGCGTCGTACTTATAGTCGCCATGAATTCAAAGAGCATGTACACGCAACCTTTAAATGCAGTTAATACAGCAACAAAATTGGCTCCAACTTTTGAGCTACCGGTAGGTATCTGCTTTAATTCAAAACAATTTCTGTGGCACCGCTTTACTCACTTATGCCAACCTGAATTCAGCCTGTTTTGAAGCAAGTTAAACCGTTACGGCCTATGCAAATATTTTGTTTGCTACAGGGTAGGCCTTCCAGGTTATTTTATGTAGCAGGGGCGAAAATCTGATATCAACTTTGGAGGGGACAATTACATGACATTTTCTGAAGAGCAATTCCTGAGGGGGACACCAAAAGTAGTGCTGTAACACAGCCTACGTTGTAATATGGTAAATGTATATTGAGGAACCAAAGAAATAAGGTGTTTGCCGTACTCCTAACTACCGGTACCCAAAACTACACAACTAATCACAACAGCAATACCATTGCCTTTAACAGATCTTAGTTCAGTCACCAGTGTAAGTTGAGAGTGGGGGTATCCATGGCATTTTCCAATTATGTTCCTATTTTACAAGTCAAAAAAATGGAGAACCTTTCATAATGTTGCCAAACAAAGACTCAACAAACTTACCTGAGACTCCCTGTCTCTGCCAGTCTGTCCCCAGCTCTGCCGTCTGTGTGCCATCTGTTGCCTGCTCTGCCTAATGACATCATTGTGAAACATTTTCATTAGCATTTCACTTCTTTCTTATGAACATTTTATCAACTAGTCTTTGAGATATTAGGCTACTAGGGTTCTTACTTTGCGTTTTGGTGTACTGAAAAATACTCTGATGTCCGTCTTTTTTCTGCCATTTTTCTACCTGGCTGGCCACACACACACACACACACACACAGTGTGTAGGTTATTTACAGTAGGAGATGGGCTTCTATCATACCTTCTATCATTCTATATGGGCTTCGATCTAAAAGGTAGCTAGCAAATGTGAAACGGATTGCAGTGACAAGAGTTGACAGCTGTATGAGTTCAGATTTTACACAACATATGCTGCAACCTTTTGTAATTTTAACCGTTTGTTTCATATTGGCTGGCTTCCAACAATAGCTGAATTTGCAAAGCTAGCGAGCACAAATTCCGTTTCAGTGGTGTTTGCTATAATCTTTGCTACCCGGGTTAAATACAGGTGAAATAAAATAAATAAATAAAAGTTCCCTTGCGACAATTTAGCTTTTGCAACGAGACCATTACATATATTTAAGACAATGGTAGAAGAGAGTGTAGTTCTGTTCAGTTTGGACTTCAGTTTATCGCTAACCTTATCACAGGGACTTTGAAGCACTAACTTACATTGCTGATCTTGGAATAAATTGACGATAGCAAAGATTCCATCTTTGACGACGCCACATAAATGGAATAGGTACTAGCTAGCTTAATAGTTAATATTTGCGCGCTAGCTCTGCAAATTCAGCTAGTGTGTGTGTGTGTGTGAACCCTGCCAACATAAAACAAATCATTGCTATGGCGCGATTGACTGGATTAACCTCATGTCAGTCACGTGCATTGAGTGCCTTTCAGACAGTAGATACGAACCCTCTGTTACCTTGCCAACTAAGGAACTGGCAGTGGATCAAACCATTGTGAGGCAAAGGGTGGGGGGTCGCAATCTTTTGAAACTTAAAAAAGCGTGTCTATAAGTGTCTATAATCAGCACAATTGCTTTCATTGCGTATTATTCATATTATTTAAATTACAGAGTTATGTTTACAGTGATATATTGGGGGGGACAAATCATATTTTTCCCAGGATGGGGGGGTCGTGTACCCCCCGTCCCCCCTGGGATTTCCGCCCCTGTTATGTAGCCTACGTTTGTGTATTGAATGTTATTCTACATTTGTTTGTCTGGGTCTTGAGAATCAGTTACCCTTTCTGACCAAGTCTGTAAAATAATGCGAGAACTGGGGGTATTTTGTCTTGAATAAAAGTAATAACGGAGAAGAATGGCAGGGTCTTGACAAGTTAATTTGATTGTGTAGGCTCACGTTTAATTTATGCTGTGACTAAATGAATATTAACTTGATAATGTACTTTATTGCTGGAGAACAGATGCAATAGGTAGGCCTGAGAAGATTTGATGTAAATATAGCCGAAGAATGGCACATGATAAACTGCGGGTTTAGATTCACGTGCAATTGATCAACTGTGGCGCTATCCATTGTGCTGAATCTCCGCTACAGCGTAACTGTTAGATTATCAGAGATTCAGATTTGTTTCCTCTGACAAAATCATCACAATAACCGAAGTATAAACAGCCACAACCTTCCCAAATTCCCTTGATAGCCAGGTGTAAGGGGAGAGGAAAGGACCAAAATGCATCTTTCAGTGAAAGGTAGGCTACTGTAATAACCTCATATTTGACCCGTCGGCCAACAGTGCCTCATAGACCGGTTAAAACTAGGCTACATCAATGAAATAGTGTGGTGACTTTGAGTTGATTAAATAGCAACAAATACAAGAACCCATTAGTGTATATTTCTCCATGTAGAGTGGTATAATCATGTTGGATTTTATTCGCTGCTTAACACCCTGCATCCCACAGCTGGCTTGCTTCTGAAGCTAAGCAGGGTTGGTCCTGGTCAGTCCCTAGATTGGAGACCAGTTGCTGCTGGAAGTGGTGTTGGAGGGCCAGTAGGAGTCACTCTTTCCTCTGGTCTAAAATAATATCCCAGGGCAGTGATTGGGGACATGTGCTGTCTTTCGGGTGGGACGTTAAACAGGTGTCCTGACTCTCTGTGGTCACTAAAGATCCCATGGCACTTATTGTTAGAGTAGGGGTGTTAACCCTGGTGTCCTGGCTAAATTCCCAATCTGGCCCTCATACCATCACGGTCACCTAATCATCCCAAGCTTACTATTGGCTCATTCACCCCCCCATCCCCTGTAACTATTCCTCAGGTCATTGCTGTAAATGAGAATGTGTTCTCAGTCAACTTACCTGGTTAAATAAAACATATGCTTCTAAATAGCACTTTCGGTTTGAACGGGAAGCCTGGTAATTTCTTGCAATTTCCTCAGGAAGGAAAATTGGTAGGTTCTCTGGAAAAGATATGTCTCTACATGACCAATGAGGCCTACCCTCCTCCCCCAGCCATTGGGATGAACTTTGCGGGACCCCCACCCGAATACTCTACCAGGTACGGACGAGACATGGAGACAACTGTTCCTTTAATGTTTTGTACTCGTCTCATTAAAAATGGATTCATACTAAAGACTAGGTCAGAATACATTTGGACTCCCTCGCTCTTTGTCTTTCCCTGTCAAATCAACTCTTTACCGTGAAATGCTTGCTTACGAGCCCACCCCAACGATGCAGAGAACAAAACTATAGAATATATATATATATATATATAGTACCAATCAAAAGTTTGGACACACCTACTTATTCAAAGGTTTTTCTTTATTTTGACTATTTTCTACATTGTAAAATAATAGTGAAGAACTCAAAACTATGAAATAACACATATGGAATCATGTAGTAACCAAAAAAGTGTTAAACATATCAAAATCTATTTTATATTTATATAGACTCTTCAATGTAGCCACCCTTTGCACACTCTTGGCATTCTCTCAACCAGCTTCACCTGGATTGCTTTTCCAAAAGGACAGATTTCCACCGGTCTAATGTCCATTGCTGGTGTTTCTTGGCCCAAGCAAGTCTCTTCTTCTTATTGGTGTCCTTTAGTAGTGGTTTCTTTGCAGCAATTTGACCATGAAGGCCTGATTCACGTAGTCTCCTCTGAACAGTTGATGTTGAGATGTGTCTGTTACTTGAACTTCACAGCAGAGGTAACTCTGGGTCTTCCTTTCCTGTGGCGGTCCTCATGAGAGACATAGCGCTTGATGGATTTTGCAACTGCACTTGAAGAAACATTCAAAGCTCTTGAAATGTTCCGGATTGACTGAACTTCATGTCTTAAAATAATAATAGACTTTTGTTTCTCTTTGCTTATTTGAGCTGTTCTTGCCATGATATGGACTTGGTATTTTACCAAATAGGGCTATCTTCTGTATACCACCCCTACCTTGTCACAAAACAAGTGATTGGCTCAAACGCACTAAGAAGGAAATAAATTCCACAAATTAACTTTGAACAAGGCACACCTGTTAATTAAAATGCATTCCAGGTGAGTACCTCATGAAGCTGGTTGAGTGAATGCCAAGAGTGTGCAAAGCTGTCATCAAGGCAAAGGGTGGCTACTTTGAAGAATCTCAAATATAAAATATATTTTGATTTGTTTAACACTTTTTTGGTTACTTCAGGATTCCTTATGTGTTATTTCATACTTTTGATGTTCTACAATGTAGAAAATTGTAAAAAAAAATAAAGAAACCCTGGAATGAGTAGGTGTGTCCAAACTTTTGACTGGTACTGTATATATTGTAACACAAGGAATAAAATACCCAAGAATAAAGCTATATACAAGGAGTACAGGTTCCAGATCAGTGTGCAGGGGTACGAGGTATTTGAAGTAGATATGTACAAGAAGGCTGGGTAAAGTGACTAGGCATCAGGATTGATAATAATAATAATAATAGCAAAATAAAGAACAGAGCAGCAGCTGCAAATGATGAGTGTAAAGTTGTGTGTTTGTGAGAGTGTGTAATGTGGATGCATGTGTGTTTGGGTTGTGTCGGTTTGTGTGTGTGTGTGTGTGTGTGTGTGTGTGTGTGTGTGTGTGTGTGTGTGTGTGTGTGTGTGTGTGTGTGTGTGTGTGTGTGTGTGTGTGTGGGAGTGTGTGTGTGGGAGTGTGAATGTAGTGTGTGTGAGTGTGCATATGCTTTGTATACAGTCTAGTGATTGTGCGTAGGGTCAGAGCAAGACCCTTTAACTTTTTGAGGATGCGAGTGCCCATGCCACGACTGTGCGGGTGTGTGTGGACCATGTTAGGTCGCCAAGGAACAGCCCTGTTGATGTGGATGGGGACGTGCTCTCCCCTCTTGCTCCTTTAGACCACGATCAGCTCCTTGGTCTTACTGGCATTGAGGGAGAGGTTGTCCTGGCACCACAATGCCAAGTCTCTGACCTCTCATCGCCTTCGTGTCGTCAGCAAACTTGACACACTGGGTCCCGACACACTGGGTCCCAACCCACTGGCTCCAACCTCCTGTCTCCAACCCTCTGGATCCAATCTCCATCTCTTCATTACTTGGTTATGAAAACCCCCTGGCCCCAAAGCACTGGCCCAACCTCTCTTCATTACTTTTTAAGGCAGACAGGTCCAGAGGGTGCGCCCCTGGCTGTCCCTCACGTCTAGATCCAGCAGAGACTGAACCAGGACCTCCATAGCATGGTGGTGGCTGTGGTACGCCTGAATAGAAACACAAACACAGTCTCAAGCAAAGTCCAGTGGTACGCCTGAATAGATATATATTCGATGTCCTATAGTAGACCAGTGGTACGCCTGAACAGAAATACAGTGCTAGACCTCTAAAGTAGACCAGAGTCTTTCAATCGGGAGCCCATTTTTGCTCCCGCCCAGCATCAACATCGGAGGTCCCTGCCAAGCGTGGGATTGAGAAACAAACACTCTACTTCTCCTCTGAGGTTGATTAACTCAAATGGCAAAATAAGGAAATCATCCTCATCATCACTGTGTAGAATATGCATGTATTTTACACGAATCAGGAATAGATAGGAATTTGGTGTGTGAGTCTGTCTGGACAGTCAACTTCCTGTGGAAAATCAACACCATGCCTGCTTCCCAGATAGCACCCTATTCCCTATGTAGTGAACTACTTTTGATCAGGGCCTATAAGGATCTGGTCAAAAGTAGTGTACTAAATAGGGAATAGGGTGCCATTTGTCATATGGAGACCACTACAGGAGCAGGTAGGCTTTACTCACAGCGAGGTGTAGAGGGCTGATGGGAGCTCTGACATCAAAGTCGTTCAGGATGTCTGTCCCTGAGCTTTCAATTAGTTGAGGAAAGACAAGGACGGCCAGTTCAGACTTGTAACATATTTACTTGGAAGGTTAGTCTAGTAGCATGTGTAACATGGTAAATCTCAGTGACCAGCCCCTGCAGACATACTGGGGTGTTGCATCCATACCTTAAACAAGCAAGTGTGAGGAAAAGTTACCAACTGGCACTTACCACATCTAAAGGTGTTTCACTTGCAATCTGGAAAAAGAACATCAAGAGTGACGATGCGTCCACGACAAACATGCAGCCACACCTTAAAACCTACTGTTGGGTTCTGAGAATATGAAATATACTAATTCATGTCACTGAGGGAGAGAGCTTAATGTATAACGTTTACATTATGTCAGGTTAGGGGTCACATCCACTTGAATGTCCTTCATATGACGAACCTCCTACAGAGCAAATGAGGAAAATATGATATATTATGATTTATGTTAGTAACAATACAATATGGGAATTTTATCCCAAAGCTACCTACAGCTAACATATATATATTTAAGTATGTGATCTATGTAAATAAATAAATATATCACAGCTGTAAAACTGTATGGTGGAGGCCTACCCATTTCCCAGGAGCATTGTAAAAAGTGGATTTGGGTACAGTGTTTATTTCCCCCTAATATCTTTGAAGATTCTGAGACCATTAGGGTTAAACATTACAGATATAAATGCAATATATGGAGTAGAAAAGATTGCCTGCCCACCAAAGAATCAACATATGTTCTACATGGTCTATTTCTATCTGAATGTAACACCTCAATCAAGCTTGTTAATTGATCGTTAAGTCATGTTTGTCAGGTAAACGGTCATTAGTGGCCTATATAAGCCTCATACAGGCCATGAGAAGACATTACCTGTTGATAACACAGACTATTCTCATGATCATGGGAGGTGTGAGAGAATTGCTGCTCTTTGTAATGACTGTGGGGGTTGTCAAAGGTTGGTTCACTAACGTTTTATTTGGATTGAAGGGATTTGTTTGGGAAATATGCTTAACTTTATAAGTTGGAGATTCAAATTTGACTGTCTGTTTCTTCCGCATTGGTCATCTATTATTAATATATGTAGCTATTTTGTGTGAACTCAACTTCTGTCAACACTTTCTCCTCAGTTTCTTGTTACCCTGTTGGAAAGTCCCAGAAGCAAGATCAAGTCTCTCTGCAGAGGAGACTTGGAGGTAAGTGTTTCTTTCCACAACCCTTCTAGCTATGTTCTTTGTCACTGTCTATGGTGCTGCTGTGTTTGACACTCATTCAACACCATAGAGTAACTCAGTCTAAATAACGTTGTCAAAGCCTTTGATTTGGTAATTTTGCTTGTGTACCTTAACCTACGTTTTTCAGAGCTGTCATCAAATGACGTCTCCATTGAGCATGCCCTGGCCTTGCTCCGATCCATAGGGTCTGACGCTAAACAAGACAGAGAAGGTACGGCCTGAAACATATACTTTGAAAACTGTTGGGTTCAACATTCGACTGGCAATTCGGCCTAGACCGTGTGGAACAGATGTGTTGCTGTAGAATACCCAACTGTTCCTTTTGTTTTTTTCTATAGAGTATTTAGAGACTAACGAAGTAGAATCCCAAGCTTCTCCAAACCATGGTAGCTCTCAGGCAAATGATGCCCTGTCCTCTGAGGAGAAGCTGAGGCGCATGTCCTCTGACGACGCTGCGACTGGCCCGTCTGACGACGCTACCTCTGAAGCTGCGACTGGCCCGTCTGACGACGCTACCTCTGGAGCTGCGACTGGCCCGTCTGACGACGCTACCTCTGGAGCTGCGACTGGCCCGTCTGACGACGCTACCTCTGGAGCTGCGACTGGCCCGTCTGACGACGCTACCTCTGGAGCTGCGACTGGCCCGTCTGACGACGCTACCTCTGGAGCTGCGACTGGCCCGTCTGACGACGCTACCTCTGGAGCTGCGACTGGCCCGTCTGACGACGCTACCTCTGGAGCTGCGACTGGCCCGTCTGACGACGCTACCTCTGGAGCTGCGACTGGCCCGTCTGACGACGCTACCTCTGGAGCTGCGACTGGCCCGTCTGACGACGCTACCTCTGAAGCTGCGACTGGCCCGTCTGACGACGCTACCTCTGAAGCTGCGACTGGCCCGTCTGACGACGCTACCTCTGAAGCTGCGACTGGCCCGTCTGACGACGCTACCTCTGAAGCTGCGACTGGCCCGTCTGACGACGCTACCTCTGAAGCTGCGACTGGCCCGTCTGACGACGCTACCTCTGAAGCTGCGACTGGCCCGTCTGACGACGCTACCTCTGAAGCTGCGACTGGCCCGTCTGACGACGCTACCTCTGAAGCTGCGACTGGCCCGTCTGACGACGCTACCTCTGAAGCTGCGACTGGCCCGTCTGACGACGCTACCTCTGAAGCTGCGACTGGCCCGTCTGACGACGCTACCTCTGAAGCTGCGACTGGCCCGTCTGACGACGCTACCTCTGAAGCTGCGACTGGCCCGTCTGACGACGCTACCTCTGAAGCTGCGACTGGCCCGTCTGACGACGCTACCTCTGAAGCTGCGACTGGCCCGTCTGACGACGCTACCTCTGAAGCTGCGACTGGCCCGTCTGACGACGCTACCTCTGAAGCTGCGACTGGCCCGTCTGACGACGCTACCTCTGAAGCTGCGACTGGCCCGTCTGACGACGCTACCTCTGAAGCTGCGACTGGCCCGTCTGACGACGCTACCTCTGAAGCTGCGACTGGCCCGTCTGACGACGCTACCTCTGAAGCTGCGACTGGCCCGTCTGACGACGCTACCTCTGAAGCTGCGACTGGCCCGTCTGACGACGCTACCTCTGAAGCTGCGACTGGCCCGTCTGACGACGCTACCTCTGAAGCTGCGACTGGCCCGTCTGACGACGCTACCTCTGAAGCTGCGACTGGCCCGTCTGACGACGCTACCTCTGAAGCTGCGACTGGCCCGTCTGACGACGCTACCTCTGAAGCTGCGACTGGCCCGTCTGACGACGCTACCTCTGAAGCTGCGACTGGCCCGTCTGACGACGCTACCTCTGAAGCTGCGACTGGCCCGTCTGACGACGCTACCTCTGAAGCTGCGACTGGCCCGTCTGACGACGCTACCTCTGAAGCTGCGACTGGCCCGTCTGACGACGCTACCTCTGAAGCTGCGACTGGCCCGTCTGACGACGCTACCTCTGAAGCTGCGACTGGCCCGTCTGACGACGCTACCTCTGAAGCTGCGACTGGCCCGTCTGACGACGCTACCTCTGAAGCTGCGACTGGCCCGTCTGACGACGCTACCTCTGAAGCTGCGACTGGCCCGTCTGACGACGCTACCTCTGAAGCTGCGACTGGCCCGTCTGACGACGCTACCTCTGAAGCTGCGACTGGCCCGTCTGACGACGCTACCTCTGAAGCTGCGACTGGCCCGTCTGACGACGCTACCTCTGAAGCTGCGACTGGCCCGTCTGACGACGCTACCTCTGAAGCTGCGACTGGCCCGTCTGACGACGCTACCTCTGAAGCTGCGACTGGCCCGTCTGACGACGCTACCTCTGAAGCTGCGACTGGCCCGTCTGACGACGCTACCTCTGAAGCTGCGACTGGCCCGTCTGACGACGCTACCTCTGAAGCTGCGACTGGCCCGTCTGACGACGCTACCTCTGAAGCTGCGACTGGCCCGTCTGACGACGCTACCTCTGAAGCTGCGACTGGCCCGTCTGACGACGCTACCTCTAAGGAACTGTTCACCGCTTCATCGGAGCCCCCGTTGACCACAAACATGGATATCTGACGTGGGACATGGTGCTCGGGGTCCATGCAAGAGTTCATGGGTACTCTAGTCCAGGTTGTCTGTGTGTGTAACTGCATTTGCTTGTTTTGGCTCAATTAAACATTAACTGTAATACTTGTGTCCTCAGTATTGTTTTGGCGGTTCCTACTTGGCAACATTTATTTTGCATTATAACCATGCTTTGGCCTCAGCAATATATTAATACTTTGACCCCTGTGTTTAAGCTACATTTGCTCAGTGTTGGTCAATTTATGCTAGTAGCATCACATGATGTGGAATGGGTTCTAGTTCATTTTAACTTGATGGTTGTGGAACACAGTGTCTGGGGTTGGTACATATGAGGATGTTGCTAGAATCGGGGTTTCAGTGCTAACTAATATCACGGTTGTCAACTTGCATTTAAATTACTCTGCTGGGTGTCTTCTCTCCTGACTGACTTGGTTTCCTATTAGTGAATGCTTACATGTGAAACCAGCTCTCGTCTCATTAGCCCATCGTTTTGGCGGTTGGTCTTCATATCCCAGTGACAATCCAAACTTTCAGGTTAAATAAGTCAATGCTAACCTGCTTTAGCTGGCAGGCTGCTATCAGGTCCTAGCTCTCCCAGAGTTGCTTGTAGCGCCTCTAACCTAGGGTTTGATGGGGGGGAACAGTTTTACCAGGATTTCCCACCCACTCCGATTACATGGGAGAAATTAACCGGTTAATTTCTATGAAAAGCGTGAGGTGAAGTCTGTTCATACAGGCCTTCTCTATCCGCATGATCAACGCTCGGGGTGTGCGTCGTACTTATAGTCGCCATGAATTCAAAGAGCATGTACACGCAACCTTTAAATGCAGTTAATACAGCAACAAAATTGGCTCCAACTTTTGAGCTACCGGTAGGTATCTGCTTTAATTCAAAACAATTTCTGTGGCACCGCTTTACTCACTTATGCCAACCTGAATTCAGCCTGTTTTGAAGCAAGTTAAACCGTTACGGCCTATGCAAATATTTTGTTTGCTACAGGGTAGGCCTTCCAGGTTATTTTATGTAGCAGGGGCGAAAATCTGATATCAACTTTGGAGGGGACAATTACATGACATTTTCTGAAGAGCAATTCCTGAGGGGGACACCAAAAGTAGTGCTGTAACACACAGCCTACGTTGTAATATGGTAAATGTATATTGAGGAACCAAAGAAATAAGGTGTTTGCCGTACTCCTAACTACCGGTACCCAAAACTACACAACTAATCACAACAGCAATACCATTGCCTTTAACAGATCTTAGTTCAGTCACCAGTGTAAGTTGAGAGTGGGGGTATCCATGGCATTTTCCAATTATGTTCCTATTTTACAAGTCAAAAAAATGGAGAACCTTTCATAATGTTGCCAAACAAAGACTCAACAAACTTACCTGAGACTCCCTGTCTCTGCCAGTCTGTCCCCAGCTCTGCCGTCTGTGTGCCATCTGTTGCCTGCTCTGCCTAATGACATCATTGTGAAACATTTTCATTAGCATTTCACTTCTTTCTTATGAACATTTTATCAACTAGTCTTTGAGATATTAGGCTACTAGGGTTCTTACTTTGCATTTTGGTGTACTGAAAAATACTCTGTCTTTTTTCTGCCATTTTTCTACCTGGCTGGCCACACACACACACACAGTGTGTAGGTTATTTACAGTAGGAGATGGGCTTCTATCATATCTTCTATCATTCTATATGGGCTTCGATCTAAAAGGTAGCTAGCAAATGTGAAACGGATTACAGTGACAAGAGTTGACAGCTGTATGAGTTCACCATTTACACAACATATGCTGCAACCTTTTGTAATTTTAACCGTTTGTTTCATATTGGCTGGCTTCCAACAATAGCTGAATTTGCAAAGCTAGCGAGCACAAATTCCGTTTCAGTGGTGTTTGCTATAATCTTTGCTACCCGGGTTAAATAAAGGTGAAATAAAATAAATAAAAGTTCCCTTGCGACAATTTAGCTTTTGCAACGAGACCATTACATATATTTAAGACAATGGTAGAAGAGAGTGTAGTTCTGTTCAGTTTGGACTTCAGTTTATTGCTAACCTTATCACAGGGACTTTGAAGCACTAACTTACATTGCTGATCTTGGAATAAATTGACGATAGCAAAGATTCCATCTTTGACGACGCCACATAAATGGAATAGGTACTAGCTAGCTTAATAGTTAATATTTGCGCGCTAGCTCTGCAAATTCAGCTAGTGTGTGTGTGTGTGTGTGAACCCTGCCAACATAAAACAAATCATTGCTATGGCGCGATTGACTGGATTAACCTCATGTCAGTCACGTGCATTGAGTGCCTTTCAGACAGTAGATACGAACCCTCTGTTACCTTGCCAACTAAGGAACTGGCAGTGGATCAAACCATTGTGAGGCAAAGGGTGGGGGGTCGCAATCTTTTGAAACTTAAAAAAGCTCTATTAAGTGTCTATAATCAGCACAATTGCTTTCATTGCGTATTATTCATATTATTTAAATTACAGAGTTATGTTTACAGTGATATATTGGGGGGGACAAATCATATTTTTCCCAGGATGGGGGGGTCGTGTACCCCCCGTCCCCCCTGGGATTTCCGCCCCTGTTATGTAGCCTACGTTTGTGTATTGAATGTTATTCTACATTTGTTTGTCTGGGTCTTGAGAATGAGTTACCCTTTCTGACCAAGTCTGTAAAATAATGCGAGAACTGGGGGTATTTTGTCTTGAATAAAAGTAATAACGGAGAAGAATGGCAGGGTCTTGACAAGTTAATTTGATTGTGTAGGCTCACGTTTAATTTATGCTGTGACTAAATGAATATTAACTTGATAATGTACTTTATTGCTGGAGAACAGATGCAATAGGTAGGCCTGAGAAGATTTGATGTAAATATAGCCGAAGAATGGCACATGATAAACTGCGGGTTTAGATTCACGTGCAATTGATCAACTGCGACGCTATCCATTGTGCTGAATCTCCACTACAGCGTAACTGTTAGATTATCAGAGATTCAGATTTGTTTCCTCTGACAAAATCATCACAATAACCGAAGTATAAACAGCCACAACCTTCCCAAATTCCCTTGATAGCCAGGTGTAAGGGGAGAGGAAAGGACCGAAATGCATCTTTCAGTGAAAGGTAGGCTACTGTAATAACCTCATAATTGACCCGTCGGCCAACAGTGCCTCATAGACCGGTTAAAACTAGGCTACATCAATGAAATAGTGTGGTGACTTTGAGTTGATTAAATAGCAACAAATACAAGAACCCATTAGTGTATATTTCTCCATGTAGAGTGTTATAATCATGTTGGATTTTATTCGCTGCTTAACACCCTGCATCCCACAGCTGGCTTGCTTCTGAAGCTAAGCAGGGTTGGTCCTGGTCAGTCCCTAGATTGGAGACCAGTTGCTGCTGGAAGTGGTGTTGGAGGGCCAGTAGGAGTCACTCTTTCCTCTGGTCTAAAATAATATCCCAGGGCAGTGATTGGGGACATGTGCTGTCTTTCGGGTGGGACGTTAAACAGGTGTCCTGACTCTCTGTGGTCACTAAAGATCCCATGGCACTTATTGTTAGAGTAGGGGTGTTAACCCTGGTGTCCTGGCTAAATTCCCAATCTGGCCCTCATACCATCACGGTCACCTAATCATCCCAAGCTTACTATTGGCTCATTCACCCGCCCCATCCCCTGTAACTATTCCCCAGGTCATTGCTGTAAATGAGAATGTGTTCTCAGTCAACTTACCTGGTTAAATAAAACATATGCTTCTAAATAGCACTTTCGGTTTGAACGGGAAGCCTGGTAATTTCTTGCAATTTCCTCAGGAAGGAAAATTGGTAGGTTCTCTGGAAAAGATATGTCTCTACATGACCAATGAGGCCTACCCTCCTCCCCCAGCCATTGGGATGAACTTTGCGGGACCCCCACCCGAATACTCTACCAGGTACGGACGAGACATGGAGACAACTGTTCCTTTAATGTTTTGTACTCGTCTCATTAAAAATGGATTCATACTAAAGACTAGGTCAGAATACATTTGGACTCCCTCGCTCTTTGTCTTTCCCTCTCAAATCAACTCTTTACCGTGAAATGCTTGCTTACGAGCCCACCCCAACGATGTAGAGAACAAAACTATAGAATATATATATATATATATATATATATATATATATATATATATATATAGTACCAATCAAAAGTTTGGACACACCTACTTATTCAAAGGTTTTTCTTTATTTTGACTATTTTCTACATTGTAAAATAGTAGTGAAGAACTCAAAACTATGAAATAACACATATGGTATCATGTAGTAACCAAAAAAGTGTTAAACATATCAAAATCTATTTTATATTTATATAGACTTCAATGTAGCCACCCTTTGCACACTCTTGGCATTCTCTCAACCAGCTTCACCTGGATTGCTTTTCCAAAAGGACAGATTTCCACCGGTCTAATGTCCATTGCTGGTGTTTCTTGGCCCAAGCAAGTCTCTTCTTCTTATTGGTGTCCTTTAGTAGTGGTTTCTTTGCAGCAATTTGACCATGAAGGCCTGATTCACGTAGTCTCCTCTGAACAGTTGATGTTGAGATGTGTCTGTTACTTGAACTTTACAGCAGAGGTAACTCTGGGTCTTCCTTTCCTGTGGCGGTCCTCATGAGAGACATAGCGCTTGATGGATTTTGCAACTGCACTTGAAGAAACATTTAAAGCTCTTGAAATTTTCCGGATTGACTGAACTTCATGTCTTAAAATAATAATAGACTTTTGTTTCTCTTTGCTTATTTGAGCTGTTCTTGCCATGATATGGACTTGGTATTTTACCAAATAGGGCTATCTTCTGTATACCACCCCTACCTTGTCACAAAACAAGTGATTGGCTCAAACGCACTAAGAAGGAAATAAATTCCACAAATTAACTTTGAACAAGGCACACCTGTTAATTAAAATGCATTCCAGGTGAGTACCTCATGAAGCTGGTTGAGTGAATGCCAAGAGTGTGCAAAGCTGTCATCAAGGCAAAGGGTGGCTACTTTGAAGAATCTCAAATATAAAATATATTTTGATTTGTTTAACACTTTTTTGGTTACTTCAGGATTCCTTATGTGTTATTTCATACTTTTGATGTTCTACAATGTAGAAAATTGTAAAAAAAATAAAGAAACCCTGGAATGAGTAGGTGTGTCCAAACTTTTGACTGGTACTGTATATATTGTAACACGAGGAATAAAATACCCAAGAATAAAGCTATATACAAGGAGTACAGGTTCCAGATCAGTGTGCAGGGGTACGAGGTATTTGAAGTAGATATGTACAAGAAGGCTGGGTAAAGTGACTAGGCATCAGGATTGATAATAATAATAATAATAGCAAAATAAAGAACAGAGCAGCAGCTGCAAATGATGAGTGTAAAGTTGTGTGTTTGTGAGAGTGTGTAATGTGGATGCATGTGTGTTTGGGTTGTGTCGGTTTGTGTGTGTGTGTGTGTGTGTGTGTGTGTGTGTGTGTGTGTGTGTGTGTGTGTGTGTGTGTGTGTGTGTGTGGGAGTGTGAATGTAGTGTGTGTGAGTGTGCATATGCTTTGTATACAGTCTAGTGATTGTGCGTAGGGTCAGAGCAAGACCCTTTAACTTTTTGAGGATGCGAGTGCCCATGCCAAATATTTCAGCCTTCTGGCGCGCCCTCTTCACGACTGTGCGGGTGTGTGTGGACCATGTTAGGTCGCCAAGGAACAGCCCTGTTGATGTGGATGGGGACGTGCTCTCCCCTCTTGCTCCTGTAGACCACGATCAGCTCCTTGGTCTTACTGGCATTGAGGGAGAGGTTGTCCTGGCACCACAATGCCATGTCTCTGACCTCTCATCGCCTTCGTGTCGTCAGCAAACTTGACACACTGGGTCCCGACACACTGGGTCCCAACCCACTGGCTCCAACCTCCTGTCTCCAACCCTCTGGATCCAATCTCCATCTCTTCATTACTTGGTTATGAAAACCCCCTGGACCAAAAGCACTGGCCCAACCTCTCTTCATTACTTTCTAAGGCAGACAGGTCCAGAGGGTGCGCCCTGGCTGTCCCTCACGTCTAGATCCAGCAGAGACTGAACCAGGAACTCCATAGCATGGTGGTGGCCGTGGTACGCCTGAATAGAAAGACAAACACAGTCTCAAGCAAAGTCCAGTGGTACGCCTGAATCGATATATAATCAATGTCCTATAGTAGACCAGTGGTACGCCTGAACAGAAATACAGTGCTAGACCTCTAAAGTAGACCAGAGTCTTTCAATCGGGAGCCCATTTTTGCTCCCGCCCAGCATCAACATCGGAGGTCCCTGCCAAGCGTGTGATTGAGAAACAAACACTCTACTTCTCCTCTGAGGTTGATTAACTCAAATGGCAAAATAAGGAAATCATCCTCATCATCACTGTGTAGAATATGCATGTATTTTACACGAATCAGGAATAGATAGGAATTTGGTGTGTGAGTCTGTCTGGACAGTCAACTTCCTGTGGAAAATCAACACCATGTCTGCTTCCCAGATAGCACCCTATTCCCTATGTAGTGAACTACTTTTGATCAGGGCCTATAAGGATCTGGTCAAAAGTAGTGTACTAAATAGGGAATAGGGTGCCATTTGTCATATGGAGACCACTACAGGAGCAGGTAGGCTTTACTCACAGCGAGGTGTAGAGGGCTGATGGGAGCTCTGACATCAAAGTCGTTCAGGATGTCTGTCCCTGAGCTTTCAATTAGTTGAGGAAAGACAAGGACGGCCAGTTCAGACTTGTAACATATTTACTTGGAAGGTTAGTCTAGTAGCATGTGTAACATGGTAAATCTCAGTGACCAGCCCCTGCAGACATACTGGGGTGTTGCATCCATACCTTAAACAAGCAAGTGTGAGGAAAAGTTACCAACTGGCACTTACCACATCTAAAGGTGTTTCACTTGCAATCTGGAAAAAGAACATCAAGAGTGACGATGCGTCCACGACAAACATGCAGCCACACCTTAAAACCTACTGTTGGGTTCTGAGAATATGAAATATACTAATTCATGTCACTGAGGGAGAGAGCTTAATGTATAACGTTTACATTATGTCAGGTTAGGGGTCACATCCACTTGAATGTCCTTCATATGACGAACCTCCTACAGAGCAAATGAGGAAAATATGATATATTATGATTTATGTTAGTAACAATACAATATGGGAATTTTATCCCAAAGCTACCTACAGCTAACATATATATATTTAAGTATGTGATCTATGTAAATAAATAAATATATCACAGCTGTAAAACTGTATGGTGGAGGCCTACCCATTTCCCAGGAGCATTGGAAAAAGTGGATTTGGGTACAGTGTTTATTTCCCCCTAATATCTTTGAAGATTCTGAGACCATTAGGGTTAAACATTACAGATATAAATGCAATATATGGAGTAGAAAAGATTGCCTGCCCACCAAAGAATCAACATATGTTCTACATGGTCTATTTCTATCTGAATGTAACACCTCAATCAAGCTTGTTAATTGATCGTTAAGTCATGTTTGTCAGGTAAACGGTCATTAGTGGCCTATATAAGCCTCATACAGGCCATGGGAAGACATTACCTGTTGATAACACAGACTATTCTCATGATCATGGGAGGTGTGAGAGAATTGCTGCTCTTTGTGATGACTGTGGGGGTTGTCAAAGGTTGGTTCACTAACGTTTTATTTGGATTGAAGGGATTTGTTTGGGAAATATGCTTAACTTTATAAGTTGGAGATTCAAATTTGACTGTCTGTTTCTTCCGCATTGGTCATCTATTATTAATATATGTAGCTATTTTGTGTGAACTCAACTTCTGTCAACACTTTCTCCTCAGTTTCTTGTTACCCTGTTGGAAAGTCCCAGAAGCAAGATCAAGTCTCTCTGCAGAGGAGACTTGGAGGTAAGTGTTTCTTTCCACAACCCTTCTAGCTATGTTCTTTGTCACTGTCTATGGTGCTGCTGTGTTTGACACTCATTCAACACCATAGAGTAACTCAGTCTAAATAACGTTGTCAAAGCCTTTGATTTGGTAATTTTGCTTGTGTACCTTAACCTACGTTTTTCAGAGCTGTCATCAAATGACGTCTCCATTGAGCATGCCCTGGCCTTGCTCCGATCCATAGGGTCTGACGCTAAACAAGACAGAGAAGGTACGGCCTGAAACATATACTTTGAAAACTGTTGGGTTCAACATTCGACTGGCAATTCGGCCTAGACCGTGTGGAACAGATGTGTTGCTGTAGAATACCCAACTGTTCCTTTTGTTTTTTCTATAGAGTATTTAGAGACTAACGAAGTAGAATCCCAAGCTTCTCCAAACCATGGTAGCTCTCAGGCAAATGATGCCCTGTCCTCTGAGGAGAAGCTGAGGCGCATGTCCTCTGACGACGCTGCGACTGGCCCGTCTGACGACGCTGCGACTGGCCCGTCTGACGATGCTACCTCTGAAGCTGCGACTGGCCCGTCTGACGACGCTACCTCTGAAGCTGCGACTGGCCCGTCTGACGACGCTACCTCTGAAGCTGCGACTGGCCCGTCTGACGACGCTACCTCTGAAGCTGCGACTGGCCCGTCTGACGACGCTACCTCTGAAGCTGCGACTGGCCCGTCTGACGACGCTACCTCTGAAGCTGCGACTGGCCCGTCTGACGACGCTACCTCTGAAGCTGCGACTGGCCCGTCTGACGACGCTACCTCTGAAGCTGCGACTGGCCCGTCTGACGACGCTACCTCTGAAGCTGCGACTGGCCCGTCTGACGACGCTACCTCTGAAGCTGCGACTGGCCCGTCTGACGACGCTACCTCTGAAGCTGCGACTGGCCCGTCTGACGACGCTACCTCTGAAGCTGCGACTGGCCCGTCTGACGACGCTACCTCTGAAGCTGCGACTGGCCCGTCTGACGACGCTACCTCTGAAGCTGCGACTGGCCCGTCTGACGACGCTACCTCTGAAGCTGCGACTGGCCCGTCTGACGACGCTACCTCTGAAGCTGCGACTGGCCCGTCTGACGACGCTACCTCTGAAGCTGCGACTGGCCCGTCTGACGACGCTACCTCTGAAGCTGCGACTGGCCCGTCTGACGACGCTACCTCTGAAGCTGCGACTGGCCCGTCTGACGACGCTACCTCTGAAGCTGCGACTGGCCCGTCTGACGACGCTACCTCTGAAGCTGCGACTGGCCCCCCGTCTGACGACGCTACCTCTGAAGCTGCGACTGGCCCCCCGTCTGACGACGCTACCTCTGAAGCTGCGACTGGCCCCCCGTCTGACGACGCTACCTCTGAAGCTGCGACTGGCCCCCCGTCTGACGACGCTACCTCTGAAGCTGCGACTGGCCCCCCGTCTGACGACGCTACCTCTGAAGCTGCGACTGGCCCGTCTGACGACGCTACCTCTGAAGCTGCGACTGGCCCGTCTGACGACGCTACCTCTGAAGCTGCGACTGGCCCGTCTGACGACGCTACCTCTGAAGCTGCGACTGGCCCGTCTGACGACGCTACCTCTGAAGCTGCGACTGGCCCGTCTGACGACGCTACCTCTGAAGCTGCGACTGGCCCGTCTGACGACGCTACCTCTGAAGCTGCGACTGGCCCGTCTGACGACGCTACCTCTGAAGCTGCGACTGGCCCGTCTGACGACGCTACCTCTAAGGAACTGTTCACCGCTTCATCGGAGCCCCCGTTGACCACAAACATGGATATCTGACGTGGGACATGGTGCTCGGGGTCCATGCAAGAGTTCATGGGTACTCTAGTCCAGGTTGTCTGTGTGTGTAACTGCATTTGCTTGTTTTGGCTCAATTAAACATTAACTGTAATACTTGTGTCCTCAGTATTGTTTTGGCGGTTCCTACTTGGCAACATTTATTTTGCATTATAACCATGCTTTGGCCTCAGCAATATATTAATACTTTGACCCCTGTGTTTAAGCTACATTTGCTCAGTGTTGGTCAATTTATGCTAGTAGCATCACATGATGTGGAATGGGTTCTAGTTCATTTTAACTTGATGGTTGTGGAACACAGTGTCTGGGGTTGGTACATATGAGGATGTTGCTAGAATCGGGGTTTCAGTGCTAACTAATATCACGGTTGTCAACTTGCATTTAAATTACTCTGCTGGGTGTCTTCTCTCCTGACTGACTTGGTTTCCTATTAGTGAATGCTTACATGTGAAACCAGCTCTCGTCTCATTAGCCCATCGTTTTGGCGGTTGGTCTTCATATCCCAGTGACAATCCAAACTTTCAGGTTAAATAAGTCAATGCTAACCTGCTTTAGCTGGCAGGCTGCTATCAGGTCCTAGCTCTCCCAGAGTTGCTTGTAGCGCCTCTAACCTAGGGTTTGATGGGGGGGAACAGTTTTACCAGGATTTCCCACCCACTCCGATTACATGGGAGAAATTAACCGGTTAATTTCTATGAAAAGCGTGAGGTGAAGTCTGTTCATACAGGCCTTCTCTATCCGCATGATCAACGCTCGGGGTGTGCGTCGTACTTATAGTCGCCATGAATTCAAAGAGCATGTACACGCAACCTTTAAATGCAGTTAATACAGCAACAAAATTGGCTCCAACTTTTGAGCTACCGGTAGGTATCTGCTTTAATTCAAAACAATTTCTGTGGCACCGCTTTACTCACTTATGCCAACCTGAATTCAGCCTGTTTTGAAGCAAGTTAAACCGTTACGGCCTATGCAAATATTTTGTTTGCTACAGGGTAGGCCTTCCAGGTTATTTTATGTAGCAGGGGCGAAAATCTGATATCAACTTTGGAGGGGACAATTACATGACATTTTCTGAAGAGCAATTCCTGAGGGGGACACCAAAAGTAGTGCTGTAACACACAGCCTACGTTGTAATATGGTAAATGTATATTGAGGAACCAAAGAAATAAGGTGTTTGCCGTACTCCTAACTACCGGTACCCAAAACTACACAACTAATCACAACAGCAATACCATTGCCTTTAACAGATCTTAGTTCAGTCACCAGTGTAAGTTGAGAGTGGGGGTATCCATGGCATTTTCCAATTATGTTCCTATTTTACAAGTCAAAAAAATGGAGAACCTTTCATAATGTTGCCAAACAAAGACTCAACAAACTTACCTGAGACTCCCTGTCTCTGCCAGTCTGTCCCCAGCTCTGCCGTCTGTGTGCCATCTGTTGCCTGCTCTGCCTAATGACATCATTGTGAAACATTTTCATTAGCATTTCACTTCTTTCTTATGAACATTTTATCAACTAGTCTTTGAGATATTAGGCTACTAGGGTTCTTACTTTGCGTTTTGGTGTACTGAAAAATACTCTGATGTCCGTCTTTTTTCTGCCATTTTTCTACCTGGCTGGCCACACACACACACACACACACACAGTGTGTAGGTTATTTACAGTAGGAGATGGGCTTCTATCATACCTTCTATCATTCTATATGGGCTTCGATCTAAAAGGTAGCTAGCAAATGTGAAACGGATTGCAGTGACAAGAGTTGACAGCTGTATGAGTTCAGATTTTACACAACATATGCTGCAACCTTTTGTAATTTTAACCGTTTGTTTCATATTGGCTGGCTTCCAACAATAGCTGAATTTGCAAAGCTAGCGAGCACAAATTCCGTTTCAGTGGTGTTTGCTATAATCTTTGCTACCCGGGTTAAATACAGGTGAAATAAAATAAATAAATAAAAGTTCCCTTGCGACAATTTAGCTTTTGCAACGAGACCATTACATATATTTAAGACAATGGTAGAAGAGAGTGTAGTTCTGTTCAGTTTGGACTTCAGTTTATCGCTAACCTTATCACAGGGACTTTGAAGCACTAACTTACATTGCTGATCTTGGAATAAATTGACGATAGCAAAGATTCCATCTTTGACGACGCCACATAAATGGAATAGGTACTAGCTAGCTTAATAGTTAATATTTGCGCGCTAGCTCTGCAAATTCAGCTAGTGTGTGTGTGTGTGTGAACCCTGCCAACATAAAACAAATCATTGCTATGGCGCGATTGACTGGATTAACCTCATGTCAGTCACGTGCATTGAGTGCCTTTCAGACAGTAGATACGAACCCTCTGTTACCTTGCCAACTAAGGAACTGGCAGTGGATCAAACCATTGTGAGGCAAAGGGTGGGGGGTCGCAATCTTTTGAAACTGAAAAAAGCGCTATTAAGTGTCTATAATCAGCACAATTGCTTTCATTGCGTATTATTATTATTATTTAAATTACAGAGTAATGTTTACAGTGATATATTGGGGGGGAAAAATCATATTTTTCCCAGGATGGGGGGGTCGTGTACCCCCCGTCCCCCCTGGGATTTCCGCCCCTGTTATGTAGCCTAAGATTGTGTATTGAATGTTATTCTACATTTGTTTGTCTGGGTCTTGAGAATCAGTTACCCATTCTGACCAAGTCTGTAAAATAATGCGAGAACTGGGGGTATTTTGTCCTGAATAAAAGTAATAACGGAGAAGAATGGCAGGGTCTTGACAAGTTAATTTGATTGTGTAGGCTCACGTTTAATTTATGCTGTGACTAAATGAATATTAACTTGATAATTGACTTTATTGCTGGAGAACAGATGCAATAGGTAGGCCTGAGAAGATTTGATGTAAATATAGCTGAAGAATGGCACATGATAAACTGCGGGTTTAGATTCACGTGCAATTGATCAACTGCGGCGCTATCCATTGTGCTGAATCTCCGCTACAGCGTAACTGTTAGATTATCAGAGATTCAGATTTGTTTCCTCTGACAAAATCATCACAATAACCGAAGTATAAACAGCCACAACCTTCCCAAATTCCCTTGATAGCCAGGTGTAAGGGGAGAGGAAAGGACCAAAATGCATCTTTCAGTGAAAGGTAGGCTACTGTAATAACCTCATATTTGACCCGTCGGCCAACAGTGCCTCATAGACCGGTTAAAACTAGGCTACATCAATGAAATAGTGTGGTGACTTTGAGTTGATTAAATAGCAACAAATACAAGAACCCATTAGTGTATATTTCTCCATGTAGAGTGGTATAATAATGTTGGATCTTATTCGCTGCTTAACACCCTGCATCCCACAGCTGGCTTGCTTCTGAAGCTAAGCAGGGTTGGTCCTGGTCAGTCCCTAGATTGGATCTAGTTGCTGCTGGAAGTGGTTGATAAGAGAATTATTTTATAAACGTAAATGAATCAATAAACCATGATGAATTATTAGTCATACAGCAGGGTTAATGAATAATCAATGTAATGATCAATGTAGGGATCGATTGGTCTGATTAGTTCCGGAAAGTCCAGGAACCACTGGAGAGGGAAAGAAATGTGTGTATGCAATTAGTATAGCTACAGAAGCAGATGGTCAAGGGAGTAAAACTTCAGAGAGTTCCTAACCTTGAAGGAAAGGAACAGGCTGAGCCAGAAGGTGATAAACAGTGTGAGAAGTTTATGGGGGTTGCAGGTCACCAACGGATTGTGTGTAAATGCATGTGCGTTGTAATGGAAATTATATGATTAAAGGTTTGACTAAATGATTTCACCCTGAAAAGGTATAACCGAGTGATTATAAGATGAATGTACTAATGTGTGTGTGTTGGAAAAGTTTAAGCTTAATGATTTAGCAATATAGGCAAGACATTCAAGGGAAAAGGGGAACTGTTACCAGACAGAAGACAACTTGTGACCACAGTGAAACTGATAACAGGAAGAAGGTCTCCCCACCCAGAGAGGGGAGAAAACTTTAGGCTTGCAGTAGATTATGTAACATGGGGCAGGATTTGTGATGGAGAAGACTTGTAAATAAGCATTGACAGTGTTAAATAAGAGGAGGGGGCATCTGTAAGGGGTATGACATATGATATGACCAAATGTTAGGTATAAAAGGCTGTGTACATTGTATGATATTCTGAGCTCTCGTGAATAAACTTGGTTGACTATTGTAGGCTGGGCCTCCGTCTGTGTCATTTAACCAGAACCTTACAAACTCTGGGGTGCAGACTGAGTAGTTTAATTGAAGTTCAGTTTATGAACATTGGGAACAAAATTCTCATAACATGCGTAAGTAAGCAAGAACTATATAATGACTGTTTTGTTATCCTGACGCCAGAACGTTCTCTGAATAAAGCTACAGAAACCTTTTGCAGAAAGCTGAGTCCTTGCCTAATTATTTTAACCCATTGTCTTACAAACCTTGGGCATTAGTCAAGGCGAATTGATTATTGATTATTATCATCAAGATATAAAATTCCTTTAACAATTGGTCCTTCGAGCCGGATTTCAATACCCGCTCCTGTCGTTCCAAGGAGACACCAAAACCGTGCACGGGCGGATGAAATATCCGTAAATCAAAGACCCGGCCCTTTTCTGTGAGTTCTTTACAGGCCGGTGGCAAACTGGTATGTGACAGAAGCGGTGACGAGATCCAACCTACATTGAATTCTCAGCTGCAAAATAAGGTCAGTAATCTTTATTCATTAGTTTGGGGTTAAATTCTAAACTTACTAAAAATTGACTTAGAATGGACTGGATTAGGTTCCTATTAAGCATTGGTCAAGATAAATGTGAGGGAGGATATTAACCGTAAAACTAACAAAAAGTAAGATTTGTATCGGGTATACCGTCCATATAATCTAATGTAGAGAAAGTTTAAGACAAAAGTATCTATGTTAGTGTTGGCGGCACTGGGTCACAGATCTAAGTAAGACCTAAAAGTAAAACCGGTTGCAGTAAGACCTAACAGTAAAACTGGTTGCAGTAAGACCTAACAGTAAAACTGGTTGCAGTAAGACCTAACAGTAAAACTGGTCGAAGTACAGTAGCCGGAAAACGTAATATAGAAGGCGAAATAAAGATAAGTAAGTTACGTTAGTATAGGACTAACAGGAGTAAGTGAGATAACAGTAGAGCACACACATAGATTGTGAGATTTAAGTATAATAACAGAATTATAGAAGCATACACATAGATTGTGAGAATTGGAGCTAATATTGAGACCTAAATGATACCTGGTCAATAATATATTAGGCGGAAAACATAATATGGAAGGCGAAATATAATAATAACATTTATAAGAACGTAGGTCAGGGACATAATTTGTATGAATATAGATCGCCTGTCAAAATACATTTTAGAGGGGATAATCGAGATCTACCAGAGGCGCGCAAAATAGGTCTGATTATTCCAAACAGGAGGAAGGAGGTTACACCCATAGAAAGTGAGAATACATATTAGAAAATAAACGAAGTAATTGAGTAAGTACACACATATTGTGACAATAGGAATAACAGTAATTGAATAAACATGGGTGGTAAATCCTCAAAGGAGAGGAAAGAAGAGCCAGAACCAAGAGAGTCTAACCTTAAAAAGCGACTGGCGCTGTATAATAAGCCAGGGCTGAGGGAGGTTCAATCAGATTGGGAGGAGGATCAGTGTCCTCTCATAGAGCTTCCTAATCCTAGGGCAGGCGAAGCTGATCAATCGGATATCTTACAAGTGTATCGACCCTGGACTCAGAGAGATGTAGCAAGAGCAGTTGAGGGAATAGCACATCCAAAAACAGGAATAGAAGGGTTTAGGAGAGATATGGTGGGACTGACCGAGAGTTTTAAACTAAATACAGGAGAATTGGAAAGGGCTGTCCGACAGATAGTGGGGAAAGACTGGGCAGCAGTGAAGGGAGCCTGGGTTCCAGGGCAAGGAGAAGAACCGGTTTTACCATGGGCAGGAGATGGGGATTATGCAGACAAATTGACACAGCTCTGTAATAATCTTAGGGACTATTACCGTAGACATGCAGACTTTTCAAAAATACATGAGTGTAAACAAGGGGATGGGGAAACTGTTTGCCAGTATTTAGAGAGACTGAGAGATGTGTTCAATGCTAATAGTGGACTGGTAGAGCCTAGACAGGGAGACGACGGACCTTACCACCAACAGTTAAAAATAGCCTTCTTGAGTGGTATGGAGCCTGAAATTTGTCAAATCATAAAAGAGACTCTGATAGGGTGGGGAACAGCCACATTGGCCGAAGTAAAGAGGTATGCTATACACCATGAGCATAATGGCAAGGAAAAGAAAAGTAAGAAAGAACAGACAGGAGCAGAACATTTGATCGCCACTCTTGGAGAAATTGCAGGAAAAAGCAGGAAAGATTTTAAAAAGAAAGGGGGAAACAGGGAGAATAGAAAGTGGATAGAACCTGAGGACAGAAAGTGCTACAACTGCAATATAACCGGCCACATGGCAGAGGATTGTAAGGCCCCACCAAGGAACCATAGACAGAGACAGTTTAGGGATAGACAGAGAGGAGAACAGGATTTAGCAAACTTATTGAGAAAAGTGGATAGAGACAGTCACTGTAGACAGAAGGGGAAAAACAGGGAGACGCGCTGACAAAGACGGAGAGAAGTGGTGTTTTAATTGAGATAGAACAGGACATTTCGCCAGAAACTGTAAAACAGCCTGTAAACGTTGTGACCGAGTAGGACACAACCACCGGAATTGCAGCTCTAAGCAATAGCATTTTGGTTCAGTGGTAGAATTCTTGCCTGCTATGCGGGGGGCCCGGGTTCGGTTCCCAGCCCATGCACCATGGGACTAAAATTTAATTTAATTATTTTTATGTTATGACTAGAAGCATACGGTTGTTAGTGTTTGTTTAAGATAGAAACCGAATGCTTTGATAGCTTGTTGAGGTTAAATTGAAAGACAGATTCATTTAAAATAATAGCGAGGCGAATTCGATAAAGTACGTTGTTTGTGGTCTAAATGGCCTGCTTAAATGATTTATAGAGAATGGGAGTTGTATTTCAATGACGGAATCAAGGAAAAGGCAGTTACCTAAATCTAATGAATTATAAGGAGCGGAAAGTAATAATTGCGACAGAATTGTGGTGATATACATGATATTTTTTAAACCCTTGGACATTTCATAAGAGTGAAGCCGAAGGAGAGATAAAGTTGTAACATTGGGTTTAATCTTACGATAGAGGTAAGGCAGAACGCTGTTTGAAAAGAGATATATATTATTTTTTTCGTACGGGTAAAATGAGAAGCGTTGGTTGTGAGCACTGAAAACATATGTGGCTGGAAGCGATTCTGGTCTGAATAATGGAATCGTAAAAGTTTGGTGATAAATTCTGGTTATAGATTCGTGGTTTGATTGTTTAGTAACACCAGTGATTTGAACGGGAAGTGGATGTATGCTAACATTATGTTTTCATTGCATGAAACAATGTCAGGTCAGAAAGGTGGATTGCAGGGCGAGTTTATTTTATTTCGCAGGAACAGTGTAAATTAATTATAGTTGTGCGTGAGCCTGGCCGGCGTGCGCGTTCCTGTAGGACGTAGAGTCGCAAGCTAACTCGAGGACGCGCTATTTGTAAGGGGGTGAGTGTAACCGCGGTGGTGCGAGTACAATGGAGTTATAAGTACTATGAAGTTTTGTTTATAGTCAACTTTTGGGTTTTTGAATCAGTGTGGTAGGATGAAACGCTGACCAAGTACTTATTTTATGGAAAAAGAAGCGCTTAGCTCTCTTTGGAAAAAAAAAAAATTCCTAGGGACATGATATCTTAAAGGGGTTTACACACATGGCATTTTGGAAGTTTTGTTTTCTGAGTTTAATTAAACACGTGAAATTCTTTTGATAGGGAATGTTCTGGGACCCTGGGATACAAAATGTAAATAAAGTTCTTAGCTTTAATTTGTTTAATGTAGTAAGAAACACGGTTCCGAAAGGGTGGTATGACTTTTGACCCCTCTGGTGACTCTTCCTGTGTGGTCTGATCAGCCACATTGAAAAGCCATGGATGGTGAATTTAAGGTCATTGGTGATATTGATTTTAAGGGAATTTGTAGAACTGATAATTATGAGGAGTTAAAGTTCTTAAACACAATTGATAATTTGAACCAATGAGAGGACTAAAAGGGCAAAGCTTTAGACTAAGGGTAGGCTTCCTTAAGTCTATTTTCCTATAACAATAAGGGTAAAATAATTTTTCTTGGTGGAGTAAATCAGATTAGTCATTTTGATCTGATTATGTTATTTTAAAATATTTTGACCAGTAGCAGGGGTATTTTTTTTTTAACGTGATCTAGATACGTTTATTTTCCCTTAGGAAGTCAGCTGTTGTTGAAAGCAGTGTAAGAGATTTAACCTGTTATGGATAGGGGGCAGTATTTTCACAACCGGATAAAAAACGTACCCGATTTAACCTCTTACATCTAGACGTTCCGCTAGCGGAACACCTGCTCCAATATCCAATGATAGGCGTGGCGCGAATTACAAATTCCTCAAAAATACAAAAACTTCAATTTTTCAAACATATGACTATTTCACAGCATTTTAAAGACAAGACTCTCCTTTATCTAACCACACTGTCCGATTTCAAAAAGGCTTTACAGCGAAAGCAAAACATTAGATTATGTCAGCAGAGTACCAAGCCAGAAATAATCAGACACCCATTTTTCAAGCTAGCATATAATGTCACAAAAACCCAGAAGACAGCTAAATGCAGCACTAACCTTTGATGATCTTCATCAGATGACACACCTAGGACATTATGTTATACAATACATGCATGTTTTGTTCAATCAAGTTCATATTTATATCAAAAAACAGCTTTTTACATTAGCATGTGACGTTCAGAACTAGCATACCCCCCGCAAACTTCCGGGGAATTTGCTAACAATTTACTAAATTACTCACGATAAACGTTCACAAAAAGCATAACAATTATTTTAAGAATTATAGATACAGAACTCCTCTATGCACTCGATATATCCGATTTTAAAATAGCTTTATGGTGAAAGCACATTTTGCAATATTCTAAGTACATAGCCCAGGCATCACGGGCTAGCTATTTAGACACCCGGCAAGTTTAGCACTCACCAATATCAGATTTACTATTATAAAAGTTTGATTACCTTTTGTTGTCTTCGTCAGAATGCACTCCCAGGACTGCTACTTCAATAACAAATGTTGGTTTGGTCCAAAATAATCCATCGTTATATATCCGAATAGCGGCGTTTTGTTCGTGCGTCCCAGACACTATCCGAATGGTAAAGAAGGGTCGAAGGGCATGGCGCAATTCGTGACAAAAAAAATCTAAATATTCCATTACCATACTTCGAAGCATGTCAACCGCTGTTTAAAATCCATTTTTATGCCATTTTTCTCGTAAAAAAAGCGAATATAATCCGACCGGGAATGTCCATTTAGCTAAACAGAGGAAAGTAAACAAAGCTTTCGGTCGACGCGGGCACGAGCCTGAGTCTCACAGTACTGTAACAAGCCCCTACCCAAACGCGCTACTTTGTTTCAGCCAGAGCCTGCAAAGCCACGATTCAGCTTTTTACCGCCTTCTGAGACCCTATGGCAGCCGTAGGAAGTGTCACGGGACAGCTAAGATCCTCACTCTTCAATAAACAGAGACAAGAAGAACGACACCTTGTCAGACAGGCCACTTCCTGCATGAAACCTTCTCAGTTTTTTGCCTGCCAAATGAGTTCTGTTATACTCACAGACACCATTCAAACAGTTTTAGAAACTTTAGGGTGTTTTCTATCCATATGTAATAAGTATATGCATATTCTAGTTACTGGGTAGGAGTGGTAACCAGATTAAATCGGGTAAGTTTTTTATCCAGCCGTGAAAATACTGCCCCCTAGCCATAACAGGTTAATCTGATTATTACTCCTGCCCAGAAACTAGAATATGCATATAATTATTAGCTTTGGATAGAAAACACTCCAAAGTTTCTAAAACTGTTTGAATGGTGTCTGTGAGTATAACAGAACTCATTTGGCAGGCCAAAACCTGAGAAGATTCTGTACAGGAAGTACCCTGTCTGACCATTTCTTGGCCTTCTTTGCCATCTCTATCCATTAAAAAGGATCTCTGCGGTTACGTGACACTTCATACGGCTCACATGGTCTCTCAGAAGGTGGCAAAAAGCTGAATCGTGGCTTTGCAGGCTCTGGTTGAAACAAAGTAGCGCGTTTGGGTAGTGGCTGGTTACAGTACTGTGAGACTCAGGCGCGTGCCCGCGTCGACCGAATGCTTTGTTTTCTTTCCTCTGTTTACCTAAACGCAGATTCCCGGTCGGAATATTATCGCTTTTTTACGAGAAAAATGGCATAAAAATTGATTTTAAACAGCGGTTGACATGCTTCGAAGTACGGTAATGGAATATTTAGAAATCTTTTGTCACGAATTGCGCCATGCTCGTAACGCTTATTTACACTTCGGATAGTGTCACGAACGCACGAACAAAACGCCGCTAGTTCTGTATCTATAATTCTTAAAATAATTGTTATGTTTTTTGTGAACGTTTATCGTGAGTAATTTAGTAAATTCACCGGAGGTTTGCGGGGGGTATGCTAGTTCTGAACGTCACATGCTAATGTAAAAAAGCTGTTTTTTGATATAAATATGAACTTGATTGAACAAAACATGCATGCATTGTATAATATAATGTCCTAGGGTTGTCATCTGATGAAGATCATCAAAGGTTAGTGCTGCATTTAGCTGTGGTTTTGTTTTTTGTGACGTTATATGCTAGCTTGAAAAATGGGTGTCTGATTATTTCTGGCTGGGTACTCTGCTGACATAATGTAATGTTTTGCTTTCGCTGTAAAGCCTTTTTGAAATCGGACAGTGTGGTTAGATTAACGAGAGTCTTGTCTTTAAAATGCTGTAAAATAGTCACATGTTTGAAAAATTGAAGTTTTCGGATTTTAGAGGAGTTTGTATTTCGCGCCACGCCCATCATTGGATATTGGAGCAGGTGTTCCGCTAGCGGAACGTCTAGATGTAAGAGGTTAACACAACAAGGCTGTGGAATGGATATAATATTACTATATTTTGTTGTGAATAAGTTTAATAATGGTAGACTTATGTCAACAGGACAGGGATATATGACATCTGTAGGTGATCCAGGATTATTGAGGGTATCGAGATAAATTTAAGTAGATATGCAATATCTAGACAGGTGGATTTTTCTAAGGTTCAGGAGTGCAACCAACGAGACAATGAGACATTTAGTCAATATTTGGAAACAACCATATTATGAGAAAAAACTGGAGACAGAGAAGGACAGACGGAGAAATCCTCCCCTGCACTGCTGAAACCTTGAGGGTTGGGGAGTAGCAGGAAGAAAGGAGGGGGGCCAGCAGGAGTAGATAGGAAGAGAATTTGGTTCACTAAGCTCTAGGATATTAATTCATGGAGAGACTATCGGCTCCATTGGCAGGCATGTATTTTAGTTTTGATTTTAAGTTTATGTTTGGTAAATTCGCTAGGAGGAGATTAGTATAATTTTGTTGAAAGTAATTGTTACCCTAACTAAAAGGGCAATGAAAGCTTAGTTGGTTTCAGGTGTTAGACACTGAACCATTGCCCAGACACTATTCTGCACAGTAGGCCGAAATAGTAGCATTGACTAGAACCGGTGAAATAAGAAAGGAGAGAAAGTTACTATTTACACAGACAAGCACATAGACATTTAAAACCATACAAAACAGCACAGATACATCTTAAAGAAGGTAAAACACTTGACAGAGGATTGTTAAATTATAGCCAAGGATGAAGGCCCCAGGGAGAATTGGACATGTGGAAAATGAAATGGGGCATCCTACAAGAGAAGGTCTGACATAAGGATAATTTACTTATCCTACCAAAGACATTGTATGGATACGCAGTAATATTGATACATAGGCTAAGCAATGTATCAAGGGGAGGGAAGTATAGTAGAGTAGTTAGGAAAGAGTGATGGCCTAGAGGATAATTACTTAAACATTTTTTTTTTTGTAAGATATCCATTCCAACAGTTGGAAATGTACCTTATTGAGATATTCCGAAATGAGGGGAAGAAGGGGTGTTTAACAAGAATAGATAAGTATAGCAAATGGGTAGAAGCGTTCACAACTTACTTGGTGGACATGATTATGGTAGCTAAAATATTAAGTCAAGATATTATCCCTAGAGTTGGTTTACTAGGAGCCATCTCTTTAAATGATGGATGACAGTTTAGCTAATCAGGTAGAGCCTATAGAATGCCAGAGTTAGAGATACCAGAACAGGTAGACATAGAAGTTGAAGAAATACTAGCAGAGCACATGAGAAGACTGTTTGTTAACCAAACCCATATGTCCAAGATTTTGTGTCCCACAGGTGAATTACAGGAGAAGGTGATTCACTCAATCCAACCAGGAGACTGGGTGTGGATCCAGTCCCTGAGGAGAAAAAACTGGAAGCAACACCGTTGGGAAGGCCCATACCAGGTTCTGTTAAACCACTGCCTTTGCCATTAGAAAAGCTGAGAGAGTCACTTGGGTCCACGTTACCCACTGCAAGGAGGTATGTACACATATGAACACTGCTGATCACACACAGAGTTAGGAGAAGAACCGATACCAACATGGTCCGGGGGTTACCTCTTTAACGAAGATTCCCTATCCCGACCGTTCATCACTGTGTGTGCTCCTAGAGGTGTGAGTATGGGGTGGTACCTAGCAGATCGACTAAGGGCAGGAGAGGGTTGGCGGTTTTTGGGAAGAGTAGAGACTCTGAGCTGCATCATAGTTTTGGTAACCTTTCTGATACATTCAGATCCACCACCTTCCGGTACTAATCATTGGATACCGTTGTCATTGAGAAGAAGTAGAAGATAAACTATATAATACACTGATGAGTGACATACAGAATAAGGAATCAAAGAAGATCAAGATGTAGAATTTAAGGTAAACATTAAACAATTTCCTGGGGAAGCAGACAACTGTACAGGAATTGGGGTTGGCCAGATTGAAGTACTCAGCCAACCCACCTCGGTTCACCTAAATTCCGGATGAATACCAGTGTTATAGATACAAGAATGGCACCGAGAACTTAGATGATTTTAATGGCTGAAAGTAATCGTTAACCTGTTAGGGCTAGGGGGCAGTATTGACACGGCTGGATAAAAAACGTACCCGATTTAATCTGGTTACTACTCCTGCCCAGTAACTAGAATATGCATATAATTATTGGCTTTGGATAGAAAACACCCTAAAGTTTCTAAAACTGTTTGAATGGTGTCTGTGAGTATAACAGAACTCATATGGCAGGCCAAAACCTGAGAAGATTTCAAGCAGGAAGTGGCCTGTCTGAGAAGTAGTTTTTCATCTTGGCTCTTTTTATTGAAGACTCAGGATCTGTGCAATAACGTGACACTTCCTACGGCTTCCATAGGTTCTCAGAGCCCGGGAAAAAGCTGAACGATATCGAGGCAGGCTCTGGCTGAAACACATTATCGCATTTGGCAAGTGGCCACTCAGAGTACTATGGGCTTAGGCGCGTGCCCGCTTCGACCGAATGCTTTCTTTTCCTTTGTCTGTTTACCTAAAAGCAGATTCCCGGTCGGAATATTATCGCTTTTTTATGAGAAAAATGGCATAAAAATTGATTTTAAACAGCGGTTGACATGCTTCGAAGTACGGTAATGGAATATTTAGAATTTTTTTGTCACGAATTGCACCATGCTCGCCACCCTTATTTACCCTTTAGGATAGTGTCTAGAACGCACGAACAAAACGCCGCTGTTTGGATATAACGATGGATTATTTTGGACCAAACCAACATTTGTTATTGAAGTAGAAGTCCTGGGAGTGCATTCTGACGAAGACAACAAAGGTAATAACATTTTTCTTATAGTAAATCTGACTTTGATGCGTGCTAAACTTGCTGGGTGTCTAAATAGCTAGCCCTGTGATGCCGGGCTATCTACTGAGAATATTGCAAAATGTGCTTTCACCGAAAAGCTATTTTAAAATCGGACATATCGAGTGCATAGAGGAGTTCTGTATCTATAATTCTTAAAATAATTGTTATGCTTTTTGTGAACGTTTATCGTGAGTAATTTAGTAAATTCACCGGCAGTGTTCGGTGGGAATGCTAGTCACATGCTAGTCACATGCTAATGTAAAAAGCTGTTTTTTGATATAAATATGAACTTGATTGAACAAAACATGCATGTATTGTATAACATAATGTCCTAGGGTTGTCATCTGATGAAGATCATCAAAGGTTAGTGCTACATTTAGCTGTGGTTTGGGTTTATGTGACATTATATGCTAGCTTGAAAAATGGGTGTCTGATTATTTCTGGCTGGGTACTCTGCTGACATAATCTAATGTTTTGCTTTCGTTGTAAAGCCTTTTTGAAATCGGACAGTGTGGTTAGATTAACGAGAGTCTTATCTTTAAAATGGTGTAAAATAGTCATATTTTTTTTAAATTGAAGTAATTGCATATCTAAGGTATTTCAATAACGCGCCACAGGATTCAACTGGCTGTTGAGTAGGTGGGACGCAAGCGTCCCACCTAGCCCATAGAGGTTAATGTGACTGACTTAAGTTTGAAAGCACAGGAGAAAATGTTTAACGTCATAGCACCTATAACTGATGTAGGGTGGGCCAGTACCAGTAAAGGACGCATACGACAGAAATTACCACAAAGGGTGGTTAGGAACTTGCGCCCTGGGGTTATTGGTCCAACCAGTTCGAGTTAGTCATCAGAGGCCAGTTATAGGAGGCTAAAGTAGGCACAGGAGGAGTTTTGACCAGGATGGGAGTAGCTTTACAAGATGGATGCTATTGGCATCCTCAGGGAAGTTCCAGATGAATACAAAGCTATGAATCAAATATGTGAAGGCTTTAACACTACATTATTTTGGTGGTTGACAATAAATAGAAATGTGGATTGGATTAATGACATCTTTAATAATCAACAGAGATTCATGAATGAAAACGGGGATGCAGTAAAGAGGTTCTCTGACCAATTATCCGCCACCTCCCTCATGACCTGGTAAAATAGACTGACTCTCGATATGTTATTGGCAGAACAGGGCAGTGTAGGTAGAATGATTAGGTTCAGCGCTACACGTACATTCCTGATAACACATCCCATGTTTGGGAAATGGAAAAGTGTTGTAAGAACTGTATTATGGGCTGCTTTCACCCATATGAGTGTGTTTGTGTTGTGTGGATGTTGTCTCGTCCCATGTGTGAGAGGTTTAATCACCAGGACTCTAGAGAGATCGATGACGCAGCAGATGGTGAGATATGGACCAATTCCGAGCTCCGATCAGTGGGATGGCGAATGCGGGCCTCCAGGCCAGGAAGATGGCTCTGTTTCTTTCAATAACGAGGAGCCAATGTTTGATGAAACAATTTTCAACGTTTAGATAGAATTTTCAATGTTTTGATAGACTGTTCCTTTAATGAAAATGATGATGAAAATCCTGAATCGAAGTGTCATAATTGGAAATAGGCCTAGGACAGTAATGGAGGAGTAGGAGGAATATTCATGTATTGCTTTTGTTTAATCCTTGTATCACAATTAATTTCCATATAGCGTGTGATTAGTTGTATTTCCATATAGCGTGTGATTATTTGTATTTCCATATAGCGATTATTTGTATTTCCATATAGCGTATAATTATGTGTGATTACATATAGAATGTGATTAGTAGGGTTCTCATATCCTGTTAGGGCTAGGCGGCAGTCTTGACACGGCTGGATAAAAAACATACCCGATTTAATCTGGTTACCACTCCTACCCAGTAACTAGAATATGCATATACTTATTACATATGGATAGAAAACACCCTACATTTTCTAAAACTGTTTGAATGGTGTCTGTGAGTATAACAGAACTCAAATGGCAGGTCAAAACCTGAGAGATTCCTTTACAGGAAGTGGCCTGTCTGACCATTTCTTGAACTTCTTTTCCATCTCTATCATTTACTAAGGATCTCTGCTCTAACGTGACACTTCCCACGTCGTCCATAGGCGCTCAGAGCCTGGGAAAAAACAGAATGTCGTCATTCCAGCCCCAGGCTGAAACACATTATCGCCTTTCTCAAGTGGCCGATCAAGGGACACTGGGCTTATGCGCGTGACCCGACCGCCCCCGCCTTTGGGATTTTTTCCTCTGTTTGCCGAAAAGGAGATTCCCTGTCGGAATATTATCGCTTTTCTAAGAGAAAAATGTCGTAAAAATTGATTTTAAACAGCGGTTGACATGCTTCGAAGTACGGTAATGGAATATTTAGAATTTTATTGTCACGAATTGCGCCATGCGCGCGACACTTCTTTACTATTTCGGATAGTGTCTGGAACGCACGAACAAAACGGCGCTATTCGGATATAACGATGGATTATTTTGGACCAAACCAACATTTGTTATTGAAGTAGCAGTCCTGGGTGTGCATTCTGACGAAGACAACAAAAGGTAATCAAACTTTTATAATAGTAAATATGATTATGGTGAGTGCTAAACTTGCCGGGTGTCTAAATAGCGAGCCCGTGATGCCTGGGCTATGTACTTAGAATATTGCAAAATGTGCTTTCACCAAAAAGCTATTTTAAAATCGGACATATCGAGTGCATAGAGGAGGTCTGTATCTATAATTCTTAAAATAATTGTTATGCTTTTTGCGAACGTTTATCGTGAGTAATTTAGTAAAATGTTAGCGAATTCCCCGGAAGTTTGCGGGGGGTATGCTAGTTCTGAACGTCACATGCTAATGTAAAAAGCTGGTTTTTGATATAAATATGAACTTGATTGAACAAAACATGCATGTATTGTATAACATAATGTCCTAGGGTTGTCATCTGATGAAGATCATCAAAGGTGAGTGCTGCCTTTAGCTGTCTTCTGGGTTTTGGTGACATTATATGCTGGCTTGAAAAATGGGTGTCTGATTATTTCTGGCTTGGTACTCTGCTGACATAATCTAATGTTTTGCTTTCGTTGTAAAGCCTTTTTGAAATCGGACAGTGTGGTTAGATTAACGAGAGTCTTGTCTTTAAATAGCTGTAAAATAGTCATATGTTTGAGAAATTGAAGTAATAGGATTTTTAACGTTTTGAAAATCGCGCCACAGGCTGCCAGTGGCTGTTACGTAGGAAGGACGCAAGCGTCCCACCTAGCCCATAGAGGTTAAAGCATCTGATCATCATGGTGAATTATTGAATCATTTAAGGGTGGAATTGATAAGAGAATTATCTAATAAAGGTAAATGAATCAATAAACCATGATGAATTATTAGTCATACAGCAGGGTTAATGAATAATCAATGTAATGATCAATGTAGGGATCGATTGGTCTGATTAGTTCCGGAAAGTCCAGGAACCACTGGAGAGGGAAAGAAATGTGTGTATGCAATTAGTATAGCTACAGAAGCAGATGGTCAAGGGAGTAAAACTTCAGAGAGTTCCTAACCTTGAAGGAAAGGAACAGGCTGAGCCAGAAGGTGATAAACAGTGTGAGAAGTTTATGGGGGTTGCAGGTCACCAACGGAATGTGTGTAAATGCATGTGCGTAAGTAAGCAAGAACTATATAATGACTGTTTTGTTATCCTGACGCCAGAACGTTCTCTGAATAAAGCTACAGAAACCTTTTGCAGAAAGCTGAGTCCTTGCCTAATTATTTTAACCCATTGTCTTACAAACCTTGGGCATTAGTTAAGGCGAATTGATTATTGATTATTATCATCAAGATATAAAATTCCTTTAACAGTGGTGTTGGAGGGCCAGTAGGAGTCACTCTTTCCTCTGGTCTAAAATAATATCCCAGGGCAGTGATTGGGGACATGTGCTGTCTTTCGGGTGGGACGTTAAACAGGTGTCCTGACTCTCTGTGGTCACTAAAGATCCCATGGCACTTATTGTTAGAGTAGGGGTGTTAACCCTGGTGTCCTGGCTAAATTCCCAATCTGGCCCTCATACCATCACGGTCACCTAATCATCCCAAGCTTACTATTGGCTCATTCACCCCCCCCTCCCCTGTAACTATTCCCCAGGTCATTGCTGTAAATGAGAATGTGTTCTCAGTCAACTTACCTGGTTAAATAAAACATATGCTTCTAAATAGCACTTTCGGTTTGAACGGGAATCCCGGTAATTTCTTGCAATTTGGTAGAAAATTGGTAGATTCTCTGGAAAAGATATGTCCCTACATGACCAATGAGGCCTACCCTCCTCCCCCAGCCATTGGGATGAACTTTGCGGGACCCCCACCCGAATACTCTACCAGGTACGGACGAGACATGGAGACAACTGTTCCTTTAATGTTTTGTACTCGTCTCATTAAAAATGGATTCATACTAAAGACTAGGTCAGAATACATTTGGACTCCCTCGCTCTTTGTCTTTCCCTCTCAAATCAACTCTTTACCGTGAAATGCTTGCTTACGAGCCCACCCCAACGATGCAGAGAACAAAACTATAGAATATATATATATATATATATAGTACCAATCAAAAGTTTGGACACACCTACTTATTCAAAGGTTTTTCTTTATTTTGACTATTTTCTACATTGTAAAATAATAGTGAAGAACTCAAAACTATGAAATAACACATATGGAATCATGTAGTAACCAAAAAAGTGTTAAACATATCAAAATCTATTTTATATTTATATAGACTCTTCAATGTAGCCACCCTTTGCACACTCTTGGCATTCTCTCAACCAGCTTCACCTGGATTGCTTTTCCAAAAGGACAGATTTCCACTGGTCTAATGTCCATTGCTGGTGTTTCTTGGCCCAAGCAAGTCTCTTCTTCTTATTGGTGTCATTTAGTAGTGGTTTCTTTGCAGCAATTTGACCATGAAGGCCTGATTCACGTAGTCTCCTCTGAACAGTTGATGTTGAGATGTGTCTGTTACTTGAACTTTACAGCAGAGGTAACTCTGGGTCTTCCTTTCCTGTGGCGGTCCTCATGAGAGACATAGCGCTTGATGGATTTTGCAACTGCACTTGAAGAAACATTCAAGGTTCTTGAAATTTTCCGGATTCACTGAACTTCATGTCTTAAAATAATAATAGACTTTTGTTTCTCTTTGCTTATTTGAGCTGTTCTTGCCATGATATGGACTTGGTATTTTACCAAATAGGGCTATCTTCTGTATACCACCCCTACCTTGTCACAAAACAAGTGATTGGCTCAAACGCACTAAGAAGGAAATAAATTCCACAAATTAACTTTGAACAAGGCACACCTGTTAATTGAAATGCATTCCAGGTGAGTACCTCATGAAGCTGGTTGAGTGAATGCCAAGAGTGTGCAAAGCTGTCATCAAGGCAAAGGGTGGCTACTTTGAAGAATCTCAAATCTCAAATATATTTTGATTTGTTTAACACTTTTTTGGTTACTTCAGGATTCCTTATGTGTTATTTCATACTTTTGATGTTCTACAATGTAGAAAATTGTAAAAAATAAATAAAGAAACCCTGGAATGAGTAGGTGTGTCCAAACTTTTGACTGGTACTGTATATATTGTAACACGAGGAATAAAATACCCAAGAATAAAGCTATATACAAGGAGTACAGGTTCCAGATCAGTGTGCAGGGGTACGAGGTATTTGAAGTAGATATGTACAAGAAGGCTGGGTAAAGTGACTAGGCATCAGGATTGATAATAATAATAATAATAGCAAAATAAAGAACAGAGCAGCAGCTGCAAATGATGAGTGTAAAGGTGTGTGTTTGTGAGAGTGTGTAATGTGGATGCATGTGTGTTTGGGTTGTGTCGGTTTGTGTGTGTGTGTGTGTGTGTGTGTGTGTGTGTGTGTGTGTGTGTGTGTGTGTGTGGGAGTGTGTGTGTGGGAGTGTGAATGTAGTGTGTGTGAGTGTGCATATGCTTTGTATACAGTCTAGTGATTGTGCGTAGGGTCAGAGCAAGACCCTTTAACTTTTTGAGGATGCGAGTGCCCATGCCACGACTGTGCGGGTGTGTGTGGACCATGTTAGGTCGCCAAGGAACAGCCCTGTTGATGTGGATGGGGACGTGCTCTCCCCTCTTGCTCCTGTAGACCACGATCAGCTCCTTGGTCTTACTGGCATTGAGGGAGAGGTTGTCCTGGCACCACAATGCCAAGTCTCTGACCTCTCATCGCCTTCGTGTCGTCAGCAAACTTGACACACTGGGTCCCGACACACTGGGTCCCAACCCACTGGCTCCAACCTCCTGTCTCCAACCCTCTGGATCCAATCTCCATCTCTTCATTACTTGGTTATGAAAACCCCCTGGCCCCAAAGCACTGGCCCAACCTCTCTTCATTACTTTTTAAGGCAGACAGGTCCAGAGGGTGCGCCCCTGGCTGTCCCTCACGTCTAGATCCAGCAGAGACTGAACCAGGACCTCCATAGCATGGTGGTGGCTGTGGTACGCCTGAATAGAAACACAAACACAGTCTCAAGCAAAGTCCAGTGGTACGCCTGAATAGATATATATTCGATGTCCTATAGTAGACCAGTGGTACGCCTGAACAGAAATACAGTGCTAGACCTCTAAAGTAGACCAGAGTCTTTCAATCGGGAGCCCATTTTTGCTCCCGCCCAGCATCAACATCGGAGGTCCCTGCCAAGCGTGGGATTGAGAAACAAACACTCTACTTCTCCTCTGAGGTTGATTAACTCAAATGGCAAAATAAGGAAATCATCCTCATCATCACTGTGTAGAATATGCATGTATTTTACACGAATCAGGAATAGATAGGAATTTGGTGTGTGAGTCTGTCTGGACAGTCAACTTCCTGTGGAAAATCAACACCATGCCTGCTTCCCAGATAGCACCCTATTCCCTATGTAGTGAACTACTTTTGATCAGGGCCTATAAGGATCTGGTCAAAAGTAGTGTACTAAATAGGGAATAGGGTGCCATTTGTCATATGGAGACCACTACAGGAGCAGGTAGGCTTTACTCACAGCGAGGTGTAGAGGGCTGATGGGAGCTCTGACATCAAAGTCGTTCAGGATGTCTGTCCCTGAGCTTTCAATTAGTTGAGGAAAGACAAGGACGGCCAGTTCAGACATGTAACATATTTACTTGGAAGGTTAGTCTAGTAGCATGTGTAACATGGTAAATCTCAGTGACCAGCCCCTGCAGACATACTGGGGTGTTGCATCCATACCTTAAACAAGCAAGTGTGAGGAAAAGTTACCAACTGGCACTTACCACATCTAAAGGTGTTTCACTTGCAATCTGGAAAAAGAACATCAAGAGTGACGATGCGTCCACGACAAACATGCAGCCACACCTTAAAACCTACTGTTGGGTTCTGAGAATATGAAATATACTAATTCATGTCACTGAGGGAGAGAGCTTAATGTATAACGTTTACATTATGTCAGGTTAGGGGTCACATCCACTTGAATGTCCTTCATATGACGAACCTCCTACAGAGCAAATGAGGAAAATATGATATATTATGATTTATGTTAGTAACAATACAATATGGGAATTTTATCCCAAAGCTACCTACAGCTAACATATATATATTTAAGTATGTGATCTATGTAAATAAATAAATATATCACAGCTGTAAAACTGTATGGTGGAGGCCTACCCATTTCCCAGGAGCATTGGAAAAAGTGGATTTGGGTACAGTGTTTATTTCCCCCTAATATCTTTGAAGATTCTGAGACCATTAGGGTTAAACATTACAGATATAAATGCAATATATGGAGTAGAAAAGATTGCCTGCCCACCAAAGAATCAACATATGTTCTACATGGTCTATTTCTATCTGAATGTAACACCTCAATCAAGCTTGTTAATTGATCGTTAAGTCATGTTTGTCAGGTAAACGGTCATTAGTGGCCTATATAAGCCTCATACAGGCCATGGGAAGACATTACCTGTTGATAACACAGACTATTCTCATGATCATGGGAGGTGTGAGAGAATTGCTGCTCTTTGTGATGACTGTGGGGGTTGTCAAAGGTTGGTTCACTAATGTTTTATTTGGATTGAAGGGATTTGTTTGGGAAATATGCTTAACTTTATAAGTTGGAGATTCAAATTTGACTGTCTGTTTCTTCCGCATTGGTCATCTATTATTAATATATGTAGCTATTTTGTGTGAACTCAACTTCTGTCAACACTTTCTCCTCAGTTTCTTGTTACCCTGTTGGAAAGTCCCAGAAGCAAGATCAAGTCTCTCTGCAGAGGAGACTTGGAGGTAAGTGTTTCTTTCCACAACCCTTCTAGCTATGTTCTTTGTCACTGTCTATGGTGCTGCTGTGTTTGACACTCATTCAACACCATAGAGTAACTCAGTCTAAATAACGTTGTCAAAGCCTTTGATTTGGTAATTTTGCTTGTGTACCTTAACCTACGTTTTTCAGAGCTGTCATCAAATGACGTCTCCATTGAGCATGCCCTGGCCTTGCTCCGATCCATAGGGTCTGACGCTAAACAAGACAGAGAAGGTACGGCCTGAAACATATACTTTGAAAACTGTTGGGTTCAACATTCGACTGGCAATTCGGCCTAGACCGTGTGGAACAGATGTGTTGCTGTAGAATACCCAACTGTTCCTTTTGTTTTTTCTATAGAGTATTTAGAGACTAACGAAGTAGAATCCCAAGCTTCTCCAAACCATGGTAGCTCTCAGGCAAATGATGCCCTGTCCTCTGAGGAGAAGCTGAGGCGCATGTCCTCTGACGACGCTGCGACTGGCCCGTCTGACGACGCTACCTCTGAAGCTGCGACTGGCCCGTCTGACGACGCTACCTCTGAAGCTGCGACTGGCCCGTCTGACGACGCTACCTCTGGAGCTGCGACTGGCCCGTCTGACGACGCTACCTCTGGAGCTGCGACTGGCCCGTCTGACGACGCTACCTCTGGAGCTGCGACTGGCCCGTCTGACGACGCTACCTCTGGAGCTGCGACTGGCCCGTCTGACGACGCTACCTCTGACGACGCTGCGACTGGCCCGTCTGACGACGCTACCTCTGACGACGCTGCGACTGGCCCGTCTGACGACGCTACCTCTGACGACGCTGCGACTGGCCCGTCTGACGACGCTACCTCTGACGACGCTGCGACTGGCCCGTCTGACGACGCTACCTCTGACGACGCTGCGACTGGCCCGTCTGACGACGCTACCTCTGACGACGCTGCGACTGGCCCGTCTGACGACGCTACCTCTGACGACGCTGCGACTGGCCCGTCTGACGACGCTACCTCTGACGACGCTGCGACTGGCCCGTCTGACGACGCTACCTCTGACGACGCTGCGACTGGCCCGTCTGACGACGCTACCTCTGACGACGCTGCGACTGGCCCGTCTGACGACGCTACCTCTGACGACGCTGCGACTGGCCCGTCTGACGACGCTACCTCTGACGACGCTGCGACTGGCCCGTCTGACGACGCTACCTCTGACGACGCTGCGACTGGCCCGTCTGACGACGCTACCTCTGACGACGCTGCGACTGGCCCGTCTGACGACGCTACCTCTGACGACGCTGCGACTGGCCCGTCTGACGACGCTACCTCTGACGACGCTGCGACTGGCCCGTCTGACGACGCTACCTCTGACGACGCTGCGACTGGCCCGTCTGACGACGCTACCTCTGACGACGCTGCGACTGGCCCGTCTGACGACGCTACCTCTGACGACGCTGCGACTGGCCCGTCTGACGACGCTACCTCTGACGACGCTGCGACTGGCCCGTCTGACGACGCTACCTCTGACGACGCTGCGACTGGCCCGTCTGACGACGCTACCTCTGACGACGCTGCGACTGGCCCGTCTGACGACGCTACCTCTGACGACGCTGCGACTGGCCCGTCTGACGACGCTACCTCTGACGACGCTGCGACTGGCCCGTCTGACGACGCTACCTCTGACGACGCTGCGACTGGCCCGTCTGACGACGCTACCTCTGACGACGCTGCGACTGGCCCGTCTGACGACGCTACCTCTGACGACGCTGCGACTGGCCCGTCTGACGACGCTACCTCTGACGACGCTGCGACTGGCCCGTCTGACGACGCTACCTCTGACGACGCTGCGACTGGCCCGTCTGACGACGCTACCTCTGACGACGCTGCGACTGGCCCGTCTGACGACGCTACCTCTGACGACGCTGCGACTGGCCCGTCTGACGACGCTACCTCTGACGACGCTGCGACTGGCCCGTCTGACGACGCTACCTCTGACGACGCTGCGACTGGCCCGTCTGACGACGCTACCTCTGACGACGCTGCGACTGGCCCGTCTGACGACGCTACCTCTGACGACGCTGCGACTGGCCCGTCTGACGACGCTACCTCTGACGACGCTGCGACTGGCCCGTCTGACGACGCTACCTCTGACGACGCTGCGACTGGCCCGTCTGACGACGCTACCTCTGACGACGCTGCGACTGGCCCGTCTGACGACGCTACCTCTGACGACGCTGCGACTGGCCCGTCTGACGACGCTACCTCTGACGACGCTGCGACTGGCCCGTCTGACGACGCTACCTCTGACGACGCTGCGACTGGCCCGTCTGACGACGCTACCTCTGACGACGCTGCGACTGGCCCGTCTGACGACGCTACCTCTGACGACGCTGCGACTGGCCCGTCTGACGACGCTACCTCTGACGACGCTGCGACTGGCCCGTCTGACGACGCTACCTCTGACGACGCTGCGACTGGCCCGTCTGACGACGCTACCTCTGACGACGCTGCGACTGGCCCGTCTGACGACGCTACCTCTGACGACGCTGCGACTGGCCCGTCTGACGACGCTACCTCTGACGACGCTGCGACTGGCCCGTCTGACGACGCTACCTCTGACGACGCTGCGACTGGCCCGTCTGACGACGCTACCTCTGACGACGCTGCGACTGGCCCGTCTGACGACGCTACCTCTAAGGAACTGTTCACCGCTTCATCGGAGCCCCCGTTGACCACAAACATGGATATCTGACGTGGGACATGGTGCTCGGGGTCCATGCAAGAGTTCATGGGTACTCTAGTCCAGGTTGTCTGTGTGTGTAACTGCATTTGCTTGTTTTGGCTCAATTAAACATTAACTGTAATACTTGTGTCCTCAGTATTGTTTTGGCGGTTCCTACTTGGCAACATTTATTTTGCATTATAACCATGCTTTGGCCTCAGCAATATATTAATACTTTGACCCCTGTGTTTAAGCTACATTTGCTCAGTGTTGGTCAATTTATGCTAGTAGCATCACATGATGTGGAATGGGTTCTAGTTCATTTTAACTTGATGGTTGTGGAACACAGTGTCTGGGGTTGGTACATATGAGGATGTTGCTAGAATCGGGGTTTCAGTGCTAACTAATATCACGGTTGTCAACTTGCATTTAAATTACTCTGCTGGGTGTCTTCTCTCCTGACTGACTTGGTTTCCTATTAGTGAATGCTTACATGTGAAACCAGCTCTCGTCTCATTAGCCCATCGTTTTGGCGGTTGGTCTTCATATCCCAGTGACAATCCAAACTTTCAGGTTAAATAAGTCAATGCTAACCTGCTTTAGCTGGCAGGCTGCTATCAGGTCCTAGCTCTCCCAGAGTTGCTTTTAGCGCCTCTAACCTAGGGTTTGATGGGGGGGAACAGTTTTACCAGGATTTCCCACCCACTCCGATTCCATGGGAGAAATTAACCGGTTAATTTCTATGAAAAGCGTGAGGTGAAGTCTGTTCATACAGGCCTTCTCTATCCGCATGATCAACGCTCGGGGTGTGCGTCGTACTTATAGTCGCCATGAATTCAAAGAGCATGTACACGCAACCTTTAAATGCAGTTAATACAGCAACAAAATTGGCTCCAACTTTTGAGCTACCGGTAGGTATCTGCTTTAATTCAAAACAATTTCTGTGGCACCGCTTTACTCACTTATGCCAACCTGAATTCAGCCTGTTTTGAAGCAAGTTAAACCGTTACGGCCTATGCAAATATTTTGTTTGCTACAGGGTAGGCCTTCCAGGTTATTTTATGTAGTAGGGGCGAAAATCTGATATCAACTTTGGAGGGGACAATTACATGACATTTTCTGAAGAGCAATTCCTGAGGGGGACACCAAAAGTAGTGCTGTAACACACAGCCTACGTTGTAATATGGTAAATGTATATTGAGGAACCAAAGAAATAAGGTGTTTGCCGTACTCCTAACTACCGGTACCCAAAACTACACAACTAATCACAACAGCAATACCATTGCCTTTAACAGATCTTAGTTCAGTCACCAGTGTAAGTTGAGAGTGGGGGTATCCATGGCATTTTCCAATTATGTTCCTATTTTACAAGTCAAAAAAATGGAGAACCTTTCATAATGTTGCCAAACAAAGACTCAACAAACTTACCTGAGACTCCCTGTCTCTGCCAGTCTGTCCCCAGCTCTGCCGTCTGTGTGCCATCTGTTGCCTGCTCTGCCTAATGACATCATTGTGAAACATTTTCATTAGCATTTCACTTCTTTCTTATGAAAATTTTATCAACTAGTCTTTGAGATATTAGGCTACTAGGGTTCTTACTTTGCGTTTTGGTGTACTGAAAAATACTCTGATGTCCGTCTTTTTTCTGCCATTTTTCTACCTGGCTGGCCACACACACACACACACACAGTGTGTAGGTTATTTACAGTAGGAGATGGGCTTCTATCATATCTTCTATCATTCTATATGGGCTTCGATCTAAAAGGTAGCTAGCAAATGTGAAACGGATTGCAGTGACAAGAGTTGACAGCTGTATGAGTTCACCATTTACACAACATATGCTGCAACCTTTTGTAATTTTAACCGTTTGTTTCATATTGGCTGGCTTCCAACAATAGCTGAATTTGCAAAGCTAGCGAGCACAAATTCCGTTTCAGTGGTGTTTGCTATAATCTTTGCTACCCGGGTTAAATAAAGGTGAAATAAAATAAATAAAAGTTCCCTTGCGACAATTTAGCTTTTGCAACGAGACCATTACATATATTTAAGACAATGGTAGAAGAGAGTGTAGTTCTGTTCAGTTTGGACTTCAGTTTATCGCTAACCTTATCACAGGGACTTTGAAGCACTAACTTACATTGCTGATCTTGGAATAAATTGACGATAGCAAAGATTCCATCTTTGACGACGCCACATAAATGGAATAGGTACTAGCTAGCTTAATAGTTAATATTTGCGCGCTAGCTCTGCAAATTCAGCTAGTGTGTGTGTGTGTGTGTGAACCCTGCCAACATAAAACAAATCATTGCTATGGCGGGATTGACTGGATTAACCTCATGTCAGTCACGTGCATTGAGTGCCTTTCAGACAGTAGATACGAACCCTCTGTTACCTTGCCAACTAAGGAACTGGCAGTGGATCAAACCATTGTGAGGCAAAGGGTGGGGGGTCGCAATCTTTTGAAACTTAAAAAAGCTCTATTAAGTGTCTATAATCAGCACAATTGCTTTCATTGCGTATTATTCATATTATTTAAATTACAGAGTTATGTTTACAGTGATATATTGGGGGGGACAAATCATATTTTTCCCAGGATGGGGGGGTCGTGTACCCCCCGTCCCCCCTGGGATTTCCGCCCCTGTTATGTAGCCTACGTTTGTGTATTGAATGTTATTCTACATTTGTTTGTCTGGGTCTTGAGAATGAGTTACCCTTTCTGACCAAGTCTGTAAAATAATGCGAGAACTGGGGGTATTTTGTCTTGAATAAAAGTAATAAAGGAGAAGAATGGCAGGGTCTTGACAAGTTAATTTGATTGTGTAGGCTCACGTTTAATTTATGCTGTGACTAAATGAATATTAACTTGATAATGTACTTTATTGCTGGAGAACAGATGCAATAGGTAGGCCTGAGAAGATTTGATGTAAATATAGCCGAAGAATGGCACATGATAAACTGCGGGTTTAGATTCACGTGCAATTGATCAACTGCGGCGCTATCCATTGTGCTGAATCTCCGCTACAGCGTAACTGTTAGATTATCAGAGATTCAGATTTGTTTCCTCTGACAAAATCATCACAATAACCGAAGTATAAACAGCCACAACCTTCCCAAATTCCCTTGATAGCCAGGTGTAAGGGGAGAGGAAAGGACCGAAATGCATCTTTCAGTGAAAGGTAGGCTACTGTAATAACCTCATATTTGACCCGTCGGCCAACAGTGCCTCATAGACCGGTTAAAACTAGGCTACATCAATGAAATAGTGTGGTGACTTTGAGTTGATTAAATAGCAACAAATACAAGAACCCATTAGTGTATATTTCTCCATGTAGAGTGTTATAATCATGTTGGATTTTATTCGCTGCTTAACACCCTGCATCCCACAGCTGGCTTGCTTCTGAAGCTAAGCAGGGTTGGTCCTGGTCAGTCCCTAGATTGGAGACCAGTTGCTGCTGGAAGTGGTGCTGGAAGTGGTGTTGGAGGGCCAGTAGGAGTCACTCTTTCCTCTGGTCTAAAATAATATCCCAGGGCAGTGATTGGGGACATGTGCTGTCTTTCGGGTGGGACGTTAAACAGGTGTCCTGACTCTCTGTGGTCACTAAAGATCCCATGGCACTTATTGTTAGAGTAGGGGTGTTAACCCTGGTGTCCTGGCTAAATTCCCAATCTGGCCCTCATACCATCACGGTCACCTAATCATCCCAAGCTTACTATTGGCTCATTCACCCGCCCCATCCCCTGTAACTATTCCCCAGGTCATTGCTGTAAATGAGAATGTGTTCTCAGTCAACTTACCTGGTTAAATAAAACATATGCTTCTAAATAGCACTTTCGGTTTGAACGGGAAGCCTGGTAATTTCTTGCAATTTCCTCAGGAAGGAAAATTGGTAGGTTCTCTGGAAAAGATATGTCTCTACATGACCAATGAGGCCTACCCTCCTCCCCCAGCCATTGGGATGAACTTTGCGGGACCCCCACCCGAATACTCTACCAGGTACGGACGAGACATGGAGACAACTGTTCCTTTAATGTTTTGTACTCGTCTCATTAAAAATGGATTCATACTATAGACTAGGTCAGAATACATTTGGACTCCCTCGCTCTTTGTCTTTCCCTCTCAAATCAACTCTTTACCGTGAAATGCTTGCTTACGAGCCCACCCCAACGATGTAGAGAACAAAACTATAGAATATATATATATATATATATAGTACCAATCAAAAGTTTGGACACACCTACTTATTCAAAGGTTTTTCTTTATTTTGACTATTTTCTACATTGTAAAATAGTAGTGAAGAACTCAAAACTATGAAATAACACATATGGAATCATGTAGTAACCAAAAAAGTGTTAAACATATCAAAATCTATTTTATATTTATATAGACTTCAATGTAGCCACCCTTTGCACACTCTTGGCATTCTCTCAACCAGCTTCACCTGGATTGCTTTTCCAAAAGGACAGATTTCCACCGGTCTAATGTCCATTGCTGGTGTTTCTTGGCCCAAGCAAGTCTCTTCTTTTTATTGGTGTCCTTTAGTAGTGGTTTCTTTGCAGCAATTTGACCATGAAGGCCTGATTCACGTAGTCTCCTCTGAACAGTTGATGTTGAGATGTGTCTGTTACTTGAACTTTACAGCAGAGGTAACTCTGGGTCTTCCTTTCCTGTGGCGGTCCTCATGAGAGACATAGCGCTTGATGGATTTTGCAACTGCACTTGAAGAAACATTCAAAGCTCTTGAAATTTTCCGGATTGACTGAACTTCATGTCTTAAAATAATAATAGACTTTTGTTTCTCTTTGCTTATTTGAGCTGTTCTTGCCATGATATGGACTTGGTATTTTACCAAATAGGGCTATCTTCTGTATACCACCCCTACCTTGTCACAAAACAAGTGATTGGCTCAAACGCACTAAGAAGGAAATAAATTCCACAAATTAACTTTGAACAAGGCACACCTGTTAATTAAAATGCATTCCAGGTGAGTACCTCATGAAGCTGGTTGAGTGAATGCCAAGAGTGTGCAAAGCTGTCATCAAGGCAAAGGGTGGCTACTTTGAAGAATCTCAAATATAAAATATATTTTGATTTGTTTAACACTTTTTTGGTTACTTCAGGATTCCTTATGTGTTATTTCATACTTTTGATGTTCTACAATGTAGAAAATTGTAAAAAAAATAAAGAAACCCTGGAATGAGTAGGTGTGTCCAAACTTTTGACTGGTACTGTATATATTGTAACACGAGGAATAAAATACCCAAGAATAAAGCTATATACAAGGAGTACAGGTTCCAGATCAGTGTGCAGGGGTACGAGGTATTTGAAGTAGATATGTACAAGAAGGCTGGGTAAAGTGACTAGGCATCAGGATTGATAATAATAATAATAATAGCAAAATAAAGAACAGAGCAGCAGCTGCAAATGATGAGTGTAAAGTTGTGTGTTTGTGAGAGTGTGTAATGTGGATGCATGTGTGTTTGGGTTGTGTCGGTTTGTGTGTGTGTGTGTGTGTGTGTGTGTGTGTGTGTGTGTGTGTGTGTGTGTGTGTGTGTGGGAGTGTGAATGTAGTGTGTGTGAGTGTGCATATGCTTTGTATACAGTCTAGTGATTGTGCGTAGGGTCAGAGCAAGACCCTTTAACTTTTTGAGGATGCGAGTGCCCATGCCAAATATTTCAGCCTCCTGGCGCGCCCTCTTCACGACTGTGCGGGTGTGTGTGGACCATGTTAGGTCGCCAAGGAACAGCCCTGTTGATGTGGATGGGGACGTGCTCTCCCCTCTTGCTCCTTTAGACCACGATCAGCTCCTTGGTCTTACTGGCATTGAGGGAGAGGTTGTCCTGGCACCACAATGCCAAGTCTCTGACCTCTCATCGCCTTCGTGTCGTCAGCAAACTTGACACACTGGGTCCCGACACACTGGGTCCCAACCCACTGGCTCCAACCTCCTGTCTCCAACCCTCTGGATCCAATCTCCATCTCTTCATTACTTGGTTATGAAAACCCCCTGGCCCCAAAGCACTGGCCCAACCTCTCTTCATTACTTTTTAAGGCAGACAGGTCCAGAGGGTGCGCCCCTGGCTGTCCCTCACGTCTAGATCCAGCAGAGACTGAACCAGGACCTCCATAGCATGGTGGTGGCTGTGGTACGCCTGAATAGAAACACAAACACAGTCTCAAGCAAAGTCCAGTGGTACGCCTGAATAGATATATATTCGATGTCCTATAGTAGACCAGTGGTACGCCTGAACAGAAATACAGTGCTAGACCTCTAAAGTAGACCAGAGTCTTTCAATCGGGAGCCCATTTTTGCTCCCGCCCAGCATCAACATCGGAGGTCCCTGCCAAGCGTGGGATTGAGAAACAAACACTCTACTTCTCCTCTGAGGTTGATTAACTCAAATGGCAAAATAAGGAAATCATCCTCATCATCACTGTGTAGAATATGCATGTATTTTACACGAATCAGGAATAGATAGGAATTTGGTGTGTGAGTCTGTCTGGACAGTCAACTTCCTGTGGAAAATCAACACCATGCCTGCTTCCCAGATAGCACCCTATTCCCTATGTAGTGAACTACTTTTGATCAGGGCCTATAAGGATCTGGTCAAAAGTAGTGTACTAAATAGGGAATAGGGTGCCATTTGTCATATGGAGACCACTACAGGAGCAGGTAGGCTTTACTCACAGCGAGGTGTAGAGGGCTGATGGGAGCTCTGACATCAAAGTCGTTCAGGATGTCTGTCCCTGAGCTTTCAATTAGTTGAGGAAAGACAAGGACGGCCAGTTCAGACTTGTAACATATTTACTTGGAAGGTTAGTCTAGTAGCATGTGTAACATGGTAAATCTCAGTGACCAGCCCCTGCAGACATACTGGGGTGTTGCATCCATACCTTAAACAAGCAAGTGTGAGGAAAAGTTACCAACTGGCACTTACCACATCTAAAGGTGTTTCACTTGCAATCTGGAAAAAGAACATCAAGAGTGACGATGCGTCCACGACAAACATGCAGCCACACCTTAAAACCTACTGTTGGGTTCTGAGAATATGAAATATACTAATTCATGTCACTGAGGGAGAGAGCTTAATGTATAACGTTTACATTATGTCAGGTTAGGGGTCACATCCACTTGAATGTCCTTCATATGACGAACCTCCTACAGAGCAAATGAGGAAAATATGATATATTATGATTTATGTTAGTAACAATACAATATGGGAATTTTATCCCAAAGCTACCTACAGCTAACATATATATATTTAAGTATGTGATCTATGTAAATAAATAAATATATCACAGCTGTAAAACTGTATGGTGGAGGCCTACCCATTTCCCAGGAGCATTGTAAAAAGTGGATTTGGGTACAGTGTTTATTTCCCCCTAATATCTTTGAAGATTCTGAGACCATTAGGGTTAAACATTACAGATATAAATGCAATATATGGAGTAGAAAAGATTGCCTGCCCACCAAAGAATCAACATATGTTCTACATGGTCTATTTCTATCTGAATGTAACACCTCAATCAAGCTTGTTAATTGATCGTTAAGTCATGTTTGTCAGGTAAACGGTCATTAGTGGCCTATATAAGCCTCATACAGGCCATGGGAAGACATTACCTGTTGATAACACAGACTATTCTCATGATCATGGGAGGTGTGAGAGAATTGCTGCTCTTTGTGATGACTGTGGGGGTTGTCAAAGGTTGGTTCACTAACGTTTTATTTGGATTGAAGGGATTTGTTTGGGAAATATGCTTAACTTTATAAGTTGGAGATTCAAATTTGACTGTCTGTTTCTTCCGCATTGGTCATCTATTATTAATATATGTAGCTATTTTGTGTGAACTCAACTTCTGTCAACACTTTCTCCTCAGTTTCTTGTTACCCTGTTGGAAAGTCCCAGAAGCAAGATCAAGTCTCTCTGCAGAGGAGACTTGGAGGTAAGTGTTTCTTTCCACAACCCTTCTAGCTATGTTCTTTGTCACTGTCTATGGTGCTGCTGTGTTTGACACTCATTCAACACCATAGAGTAACTCAGTCTAAATAACGTTGTCAAAGCCTTTGATTTGGTAATTTTGCTTGTGTACCTTAACCTACGTTTTTCAGAGCTGTCATCAAATGACGTCTCCATTGAGCATGCCCTGGCCTTGCTCCGATCCATAGGGTCTGACGCTAAACAAGACAGAGAAGGTACGGCCTGAAACATATACTTTGAAAACTGTTGGGTTCAACATTCGACTGGCAATTCGGCCTAGACCGTGTGGAACAGATGTGTTGCTGTAGAATACCCAACTGTTCCTTTTGTTTTTTTCTATAGAGTATTTAGAGACTAACGAAGTAGAATCCCAAGCTTCTCCAAACCATGGTAGCTCTCAGGCAAATGATGCCCTGTCCTCTGAGGAGAAGCTGAGGCGCATGTCCTCTGACGACGCTGCGACTGGCCCGTCTGACGACGTTACCTCTGAAGCTGCGACTGGCCCGTCTGACGACGCTACCTCTGGAGCTGCGACTGGCCCGTCTGACGACGCTACCTCTGGAGCTGCGACTGGCCCGTCTGACGACGCTACCTCTGGAGCTGCGACTGGCCCGTCTGACGACGCTACCTCTGGAGCTGCGACTGGCCCGTCTGACGACGCTACCTCTGGAGCTGCGACTGGCCCGTCTGACGACGCTACCTCTGGAGCTGCGACTGGCCCGTCTGACGACGCTACCTCTGGAGCTGCGACTGGCCCGTCTGACGACGCTACCTCTGGAGCTGCGACTGGCCCGTCTGACGACGCTACCTCTGGAGCTGCGACTGGCCCGTCTGACGACGCTACCTCTGGAGCTGCGACTGGCCCGTCTGACGACGCTACCTCTGGAGCTGCGACTGGCCCGTCTGACGACGCTACCTCTGGAGCTGCGACTGGCCCGTCTGACGACGCTACCTCTGGAGCTGCGACTGGCCCGTCTGACGACGCTACCTCTGGAGCTGCGACTGGCCCGTCTGACCACGCTACCTCTGGAGCTGCGACTGGCCCGTCTGACCACGCTACCTCTGGAGCTGCGACTGGCCCGTCTGACGACGCTACCTCTGGAGCTGCGACTGGCCCGTCTGACGACGCTACCTCTGGAGCTGCGACTGGCCCGTCTGACGACGCTACCTCTGGAGCTGCGACTGGCCCGTCTGACGACGCTACCTCTGGAGCTGCGACTGGCCCGTCTGACGACGCTACCTCTGGAGCTGCGACTGGCCCGTCTGACGACGCTACCTCTGGAGCTGCGACTGGCCCGTCTGACGACGCTACCTCTGGAGCTGCGACTGGCCCGTCTGACGACGCTACCTCTAAGGAACTGTTCACCGCTTCATCGGAGCCCCCGTTGACCACAAACATGGATATCTGACGTGGGACATGGTGCTCGGGGTCCATGCAAGAGTTCATGGGTACTCTAGTCCAGGTTGTCTGTGTGTGTAACTGCATTTGCTTGTTTTGGCTCAATTAAACATTAACTGTAATACTTGTGTCCTCAGTATTGTTTTGGCGGTTCCTACTTGGCAACATTTATTTTGCATTATAACCATGCTTTGGCCTCAGCAATATATTAATACTTTGACCCCTGTGTTTAAGCTACATTTGCTCAGTGTTGGTCAATTTATGCTAGTAGCATCACATGATGTGGAATGGGTTCTAGTTCATTTTAACTTGATGGTTGTGGAACACAGTGTCTGGGGTTGGTACATATGAGGATGTTGCTAGAATCGGGGTTTCAGTGCTAACTAATATCACGGTTGTCAACTTGCATTTAAATTACTCTGCTGGGTGTCTTCTCTCCTGACTGACTTGGTTTCCTATTAGTGAATGCTTACATGTGAAACCAGCTCTCGTCTCATTAGCCCATCGTTTTGGCGGTTGGTCTTCATATCCCAGTGACAATCCAAACTTTCAGGTTAAATAAGTCAATGCTAACCTGCTTTAGCTGGCAGGCTGCTATCAGGTCCTAGCTCTCCCAGAGTTGCTTTTAGCGCCTCTAACCTAGGGTTTGATGGGGGGGAACAGTTTTACCAGGATTTCCCACCCACTCCGATTCCATGGGAGAAATTAACCGGTTAATTTCTATGAAAAGCGTGAGGTGAAGTCTGTTCATACAGGCCTTCTCTATCCGCATGATCAACGCTCGGGGTGTGCGTCGTACTTATAGTCGCCATGAATTCAAAGAGCATGTACACGCAACCTTTAAATGCAGTTAATACAGCAACAAAATTGGCTCCAACTTTTGAGCTACCGGTAGGTATCTGCTTTAATTCAAAACAATTTCTGTGGCACCGCTTTACTCACTTATGCCAACCTGAATTCAGCCTGTTTTGAAGCAAGTTAAACCGTTACGGCCTATGCAAATATTTTGTTTGCTACAGGGTAGGCCTTCCAGGTTATTTTATGTAGCAGGGGCGAAAATCTGATATCAACTTTGGAGGGGACAATTACATGACATTTTCTGAAGAGCAATTCCTGAGGGGGACACCAAAAGTAGTGCTGTAACACACACAGCCTACGTTGTAATATGGTAAATGTATATTGAGGAACCAAAGAAATAAGGTGTTTGCCGTACTCCTAACTACCGGTACCCAAAACTACACAACTAATCACAACAGCAATACCATTGCCTTTAACAGATCTTAGTTCAGTCGAGAGTGGGGGTATCCATGGCATTTTCCAATTATGTTCCTATTTTACAAGTCAAAAAAATGGAGAACCTTTCATAATGTTGCCAAACAAAGACTCAACAAACTTACCTGAGACTCCCTGTCTCTGCCAGTCTGTCCCCAGCTCTGCTGTCTGTGTGCCATCTGTTGCCTGCTCTGCCTAATGACATCATTGTGAAACATTTTCATTAGCATTTCACTTCTTTCTTATGAACATTTTATCAACTAGTCTTTGAGATATTAGGTTATAGGGTTCTTATTTTGCATTTTGGTGTACTGAAAAATACTCTGATGTCCGTCTTTTTTCTTTTTTCTGCCATTTTTCTACCTGGCTGGCTACACACAGTGTGTAGGTTATTTACAGTAGGAGATGGGCTTCTATCATATCTTCTATCATTCTATATGGGCTTCGATCTAAAAGGTAGCTAGCAAATGTGAAACGGATTGCAGTGACAAGAGTTGACAGCTGTATGAGTTCACCATTTACACAACATATGCTGCAACCTTTTGTAATTTTAACCGTTTGTTTCAAATTGGCTGGCTTCCAACAATAGCTGAATTTGCAAAGCTAGCGAGCACAAATTCCGTTTCAGTGGTGTTTGCTATAATCTTTGCTACCCGGGTTAAATAAAGGTGAAATAAAATAAATAAAAGTTCCCTTGAGACAATTTAGCTTTTGCAACGAGACCATTACATATATTTAAGACAATGGTAGAAGAGAGTGTAGTTCTGTTCAGTTTGGACTTCAGTTTATCGCTAACCTTATCACAGGGACTTTGAAGCACTAACTTACATTGCTGATCTTGGAATAAATTGACGATAGCAAAGATTCCATCTTTGACGACGCCACATAAATGGAATAGGTACTAGCTAGCTTAACCTGTTGGGTCTAGGGGGCAGCATTTGCACGTCTGGATAAAAAAAATGTACCCGATTTAATCTGGTTACTAATCCTACCCAGTAACTAGAATATGCATATACTTATTATATATGGATAGAAAACACTCTAAAGTTTCCAAAACTGTTTGAATGGTGTCTGTGAGTATAACAGAACTCATTTGGCAGGCAAAACCCTGAGACATTTTCTGACAGGAAGTGGATACCTGATGTGTTGTATTGACTTTAAACCTATCCCATTGAAAAACACAGGGGTTTAGGAATATTTTGGCACTTCCTATTGCTTCCACTAGATGTCACCAGCCTTTACAAAGTGTTTTGAGTCTTCTGGAGGGAGATCTGACCGAACAAGAGCCATGGAACGGTGATGTCCCATTAGACACCTGGCGCGCTAGTTCATGTTGGGTACCCTCGTTCCAATACGTTATAAAAGAGTATGCATTCGTCCACCTTGAATATTATTCATGTTCTGGTTAAAAAAGGCCCTAATGATTTATGCTATACAACGTTTGACATGTTTGAACGAACGGAAATATATTTTTTCCCCTCGTTCATGACGAGAAGTCCGGCTGGCTTACATCATGTGCTAACGAGACGGAGATTTTTGGACATAAATGATGAGCTTTTTTGAACAAAACTACATTCGTTATGGACCTGTGATACCTGGAAGTGACATCTGATGAAGAGAATCAAAGGTAATGGATTATTTACATAGTATTTTCGATTTTAGATCTCCCCAACATGACGTCTAGTCTGTATCGCAACGCGTATTTTTCTGGGCGCAGTGCTCAGATTATTGCAAAGTGTGATTTCCCAGTAAGGTTATTTTTAAATCTGGCAAGTTGATTGCGTTCAAGAGATGTAAATCTATAATTCTTTAAATGACAATATAATATTTTACCAATGTTTTCTAATTTTAATTATTTAATTTCTGACGCTGACTTGACTGCCGGTTATTGGAGGGAAACGATTTCCTCAACATCAATGCCATAGTAAAACGCTGTTTTTGGATATAAATATGAACTTGATAGAACTAAAAATGCATGCATTGTCTAACATAATGTCCTAGGAGTGTCATCTGATGGAGATTGTAAAAGGTTAGTGCATCATTTTAGCTGGTTTTATGGTTTTGGTGACCCTGTCTTTGACTTGACAAAACATTACACACAACTCTTGTAAATGTACTGTCCTAACATACTCTAAATTTATGCTTTCGCCGTAAAACCTTTTTGAAATCGTAAAACGTGGTTAGATTAAGGAGATGTTTATCTTTCAAATGGTGTAACATAGTTGTATTTTTTAAAAATTTGAATTTTGACATTTATTTGGATTCAAATTTGCCGCTCTTGAAATGCACCTGCTGTTGATGGAGTGCACCACGGGTGGCACGCTAGCGTCCCACCTAGCCCCAAGAGGTTAATAGTTAATATTTGCGCGCTAGCTCTGCAAATTCAGCTAGTGTGTGTGTGTGTGTGTGTGAACCCTGCCAACATAAAACAAATCATTGCTATGGCGCGATTGACTGGATTAACCTCATGTCAGTCACGTGCATTGAGTGCCTTTCAGACAGTAGATACGAACCCTCTGTTACCTTGCCAACTAAGGAACTGGCAGTGGATCAAACCATTGTGAGGCAAAGGGTGGGGGGTCGCAATCTTTTGAAACTTAAAAAAGCTCTATTAAGTGTCTATAATCAGCACAATTGCTTTCATTGCGTATTATTCATATTATTTAAATTACAGAGTTATGTTTACAGTGATATATTGGGGGGGACAAATCATATGTTTTCCCAGGATGGGGGGGTCGTGTACCCCCCGTCCCCCCTGGGATTTCCGCCCCTGTTATGTAGCCTACGTTTGTGTATTGAATGTTATTCTACATTTGTTTGTCTGGGTCTTGAGAATGAGTTACCCTTTCTGACCAAGTCTGTAAAATAATGCGAGAACTGGGGGTATTTTGTCTTGAATAAAAGTAATAACGGAGAAGAATGGCAGGGTCTTGACAAGTTAATTTGATTGTGTAGGCTCACGTTTAATTTATGCTGTGACTAAATGAATATTAACTTGATAATGTACTTTATTGCTGGAGAACAGATGCAATAGGTAGGCCTGAGAAGATTTGATGTAAATATAGCCGAAGAATGGCACATGATAAACTGCGGGTTTAGATTCACGTGCAATTGATCAACTGCGACGCTATCCATTGTGCTGAATCTCCGCTACAGCGTAACTGTTAGATTATCAGAGATTCAGATTTGTTTCCTCTGACAAAATCATCACAATAACCGAAGTATAAACAGCCACAATCTTCCCAAATTCCCTTGATAGCCAGGTGTAAGGGGAGAGGAAAGGACCGAAATGCATCTTTCAGTGAAAGGTAGGCCACTGTAATAACCTCATATTTGACCCGTCGCCAACAGTGCCTCATAGACCGGTTAAAACTAGGCTACATCAATGAAATAGTGTGGTGACTTTGAGTTGATTAAATAGTAACAAATACAAGAACCCATTAGTGTATATTTCTCCATGTAGAGTGGTATAATCATGTTGGATTTTATTCGCTGCTTAACACCCTGCATCCCACAGCTGGCTTGCTTCTGAAGCTAAGCAGGGTTGGTCCTGGTCAGTCCCTAGATTGGAGACCAGTTGCTGCTGGAAGTGGTGTTGGAGGGCCAGTAGGAGTCACTCTTTCCTCTGGTCTAAAATAATATCCCAGGGCAGTGATTGGGGACATGTGCTGTCTTTCGGGTGGGACGTTAAACAGGTGTCCTGACTCTCTGTGGTCACTAAAGATCCCATGGCACTTATTGTTAGAGTAGGGGTGTTAACCCTGGTGTCCTGGCTAAATTCCCAATCTGGCCCTCATACCATCACGGTCACCTAATCATCCCAAGCTTACTATTGGCTCATTCACCCCCCCATCCCCTGTAACTATTCCCCAGGTCATTGCTGTAAATGAGAATGTGTTCTCAGTCAACTTACCTGGTTAAATAAAACATATGCTTCTAAATAGCACTTTCGGTTTGAACGGGAAACCTGGTAATTTCTTGCAATTTCCTCAGGAAGGAAAATTGGTAGGTTCTCTGGAAAAGATATGTCTCTACATGACCAATGAGGCCTACCCTCCTCCCCCAGCCATTGGGATGAACTTTGCGGGACCCCCATCCGAATACTCTACCAGGTACGGACGAGACATGGAGACAACTGTTCCTTTAATGTTTTGTACTCGTCTCATTAAAAATGGATTCATACTAAAGACTAGGTCAGAATACATTTGGACTCCCTCGCTCTTTGTCTTTCCCTCTCAAATCAACTCTTTACCGTGAAATGCTTGCTTACGAGCCCACCCCAACGATGCAGAGAACAAAACTATAGAATATATATATATATATATATATATAGTACCAATCAAAAGTTTGGACACACCTACTTATTCAAAGGTTTTTCTTTATTTTGACTATTTTCTACATTGTAAAATAATAGTGAAGAACTCAAAACTATGAAATAACACATATGGAATCATGTAGTAACCAAAAAAGTGTTAAACATATCAAAATCTATTTTATATTTATATAGACTCTTCAATGTAGCCACCCTTTGCACACTCTTGGCATTCTCTCAACCAGCTTCACCTGGATTGCTTTTCCAAAAGGACAGATTTCCACCGGTCTAATGTCCATTGCTGGTGTTTCTTGGCCCAAGCAAGTCTCTTCTTCTTATTGGTGTCCTTTAGTAGTGGTTTCTTTGCAGCAATTTGACCATGAAGGCCTGATTCACGTAGTCTCCTCTGAACAGTTGATGTTGAGATGTGTCTGTTACTTGAACTTTACAGCAGAGGTAACTCTGGGTCTTCCTTTCCTGTGGCGGTCCTCATGAGAGACATAGCGCTTGATGGATTTTGCAACTGCACTTGAAGAAACATTCAAAGTTCTTGAAATTTTCCGGATTCACTGAACTTCATGTCTTAAAATAATAATAGACTTTTGTTTCTCTTTGCTTATTTGAGCTGTTCTTGCCATGATATGGACTTGGTATTTTACCAAATAGGGCTATCTTCTGTATACCACCCCTACCTTGTCACAAAACAAGTGATTGGCTCAAACGCACTAAGAAGGAAATAAATTCCACAAATTAACTTTGAACAAGGCACACCTGTTAATTAAAATGCATTCCAGGTGAGTACCTCATGAAGCTGGTTGAGTGAATGCCAAGAGTGTGCAAAGCTGTCATCAAGGCAAAGGGTGGCTACTTTGAAGAATCTCAAATATAAAATATATTTTGATTTGTTTAACACTTTTTTGGTTACTTCAGGATTCCTTATGTGTTATTTCATACTTTTGATGTTCTACAATGTAGAAAATTGTAAAAAAAATAAAGAAACCCTGGAATGAGTAGGTGTGTCCAAACTTTTGACTGGTACTGTATATATTGTAACACGAGGAATAAAATACCCAAGAATAAAGCTATATACAAGGAGTACAGGTTCCAGATCAGTGTGCAGGGGTACGAGGTATTTGAAGTAGATATGTACAAGAAGGCTGGGTAAAGTGACTAGTTATCAGGATAGATAGTAATAATAATAATAGCAAAATAAAGAACAGAGCAGCAGCTGCAAATGATGAGTGTAAAGGTGTGTGTTTGTGAGAGTGTGTAATGTGGATGCATGTGTGTTTGGGTTGTGTCGGTGTGTGTGTGTGTGTGTGTGTGTGTGTGGGAGTGTGAATGTAGTGTGTGAGTGTGCATATGCTTTGTATACAGTCTAGTGATTGTGCGTAGGGTCAGAGCAAGACCCTTTAACTTTTTGAGGATGCGAGTGCCCATGCCACGACTGTGCGGGTGTGTGTGGACCATGTTAGGTCGCCAAGGAACAGCCCTGTTGATGTGGATGGGGACGTGCTCTCCCCTCTTGCTCCTTTAGACCACGATCAGCTCCTTGGTCTTACTGGCATTGAGGGAGAGGTTGTCCTGGCACCACAATGCCAAGTCTCTGACCTCTCATCGCCTTCGTGTCGTCAGCAAACTTGACACACTGGGTCCCGACACACTGGGTCCCAACCCACTGGCTCCAACCTCCTGTCTCCAACCCTCTGGATCCAATCTCCATCTCTTCATTACTTGGTTATGAAAACCCCCTGGCCCCAAAGCACTGGCCCAACCTCTCTTCATTACTTTTTAAGGCAGACAGGTCCAGAGGGTGCGCCCCTGGCTGTCCCTCACGTCTAGATCCAGCAGAGACTGAACCAGGACCTCCATAGCATGGTGGTGGCTGTGGTACGCCTGAATAGAAACACAAACACAGTCTCAAGCAAAGTCCAGTGGTACGCCTGAATCGATATATAATCAATGTCCTATAGTAGACCAGTGGTACGCCTGAACAGAAATACAGTGCTAGACCTCTAAAGTAGACCAGAGTCTTTCAATCGGGAGCCCATTTTTGCTCCCGCCCAGCATCAACATCGGAGGTCCCTGCCAAGCGTGTGATTGAGAAACAAACACTCTACTTCTCCTCTGAGGTTGATTAACTCAAATGGCAAAATAAGGAAATCATCCTCATCATCACTGTGTAGAATATGCATGTATTTTACACGAATCAGGAATAGATAGGAATTTGGTGTGTGAGTCTGTCTGGACAGTCAACTTCCTGTGGAAAATCAACACCATGTCTGCTTCCCAGATAGCACCCTATTCCCTATGTAGTGAACTACTTTTGATCAGGGCCTATAAGGATCTGGTCAAAAGTAGTGTACTAAATAGGGAATAGGGTGCCATTTGTCATATGGAGACCACTACAGGAGCAGGTAGGCTTTACTCACAGCGAGGTGTAGAGGGCTGATGGGAGCTCTGACATCAAAGTCGTTCAGGATGTCTGTCCCTGAGCTTTCAATTAGTTGAGGAAAGACAAGGACGGCCAGTTCAGACTTGTAACATATTTACTTGGAAGGTTAGTCTAGTAGCATGTGTAACATGGTAAATCTCAGTGACCAGCCCCTGCAGACATACTGGGGTGTTGCATCCATACCTTAAACAAGCAAGTGTGAGGAAAAGTTACCAACTGGCACTTACCACATCTAAAGGTGTTTCACTTGCAATCTGGAAAAAGAACATCAAGAGTGACGATGCGTCCACGACAAACATGCAGCCACACCTTAAAACCTACTGTTGGGTTCTGAGAATATGAAATATACTAATTCATGTCACTGAGGGAGAGAGCTTAATGTATAACGTTTACATTATGTCAGGTTAGGGGTCACATCCACTTGAATGTCCTTCATATGACGAACCTCCTACAGAGCAAATGAGGAAAATATGATATATTATGATTTATGTTAGTAACAATACAATATGGGAATTTTATCCCAAAGCTACCTACAGCTAACATATATATATTTAAGTATGTGATCTATGTAAATAAATAAATATATCACAGCTGTAAAACTGTATGGTGGAGGCCTACCCATTTCCCAGGAGCATTGTAAAAAGTGGATTTGGGTACAGTGTTTATTTCCCCCTAATATCTTTGAAGATTCTGAGACCATTAGGGTTAAACATTACAGATATAAATGCAATATATGGAGTAGAAAAGATTGCCTGCCCACCAAAGAATCAACATATGTTCTACATGGTCTATTTCTATCTGAATGTAACACCTCAATCAAGCTTGTTAATTGATCGTTAAGTCATGTTTGTCAGGTAAACGGTCATTAGTGGCCTATATAAGCCTCATACAGGCCATGGGAAGACATTACCTGTTGATAACACAGACTATTCTCATGATCATGGGAGGTGTGAGAGAATTGCTGCTCTTTGTGATGACTGTGGGGGTTGTCAAAGGTTGGTTCACTAACGTTTTATTTGGATTGAAGGGATTTGTTTGGGAAATATGCTTAACTTTATAAGTTGGAGATTCAAATTTGACTGTCTGTTTCTTCCGCATTGGTCATCTATTATTAATATATGTAGCTATTTTGTGTGAACTCAACTTCTGTCAACACTTTCTCCTCAGTTTCTTGTTACCCTGTTGGAAAGTCCCAGAAGCAAGATCAAGTCTCTCTGCAGAGGAGACTTGGAGGTAAGTGTTTCTTTCCACAACCCTTCTAGCTATGTTCTTTGTCACTGTCTATGGTGCTGCTGTGTTTGACACTCATTCAACACCATAGAGTAACTCAGTCTAAATAACGTTGTCAAAGCCTTTGATTTGGTAATTTTGCTTGTGTACCTTAACCTACGTTTTTCAGAGCTGTCATCAAATGACGTCTCCATTGAGCATGCCCTGGCCTTGCTCCGATCCATAGGGTCTGACGCTAAACAAGACAGAGAAGGTACGGCCTGAAACATATACTTTGAAAACTGTTGGGTTCAACATTCGACTGGCAATTCGGCCTAGACCGTGTGGAACAGATGTGTTGCTGTAGAATACCCAACTGTTCCTTTTGTTTTTTTCTATAGAGTATTTAGAGACTAACGAAGTAGAATCCCAAGCTTCTCCAAACCATGGTAGCTCTCAGGCAAATGATGCCCTGTCCTCTGAGGAGAAGCTGAGGCGCATGTCCTCTGACGACGCTGCGACTGGCCCGTCTGACGACGTTACCTCTGAAGCTGCGACTGGCCCGTCTGACGACGTTACCTCTGAAGCTGCGACTGGCCCGTCTGACGACGCTACCTCTGAAGCTGCGACTGGCCCGTCTGACGACGCTACCTCTGGAGCTGCGACTGGCCCGTCTGACGACGCTACCTCTGAAGCTGCGACTGGCCCCCCCGTCTGACGACGCTACCTCTGAAGCTGCGACTGGCCCCCCGTCTGACGACGCTACCTCTGAAGCTGCGACTGGCCCCCCGTCTGACGACGCTACCTCTGAAGCTGCGACTGGCCCCCCGTCTGACGACGCTACCTCTGAAGCTGCGACTGGCCCCCCGTCTGACGACGCTACCTCTGAAGCTGCGACTGGCCCCCCGTCTGACGACGCTACCTCTGAAGCTGCGACTGGCCCCCCGTCTGACGACGCTACCTCTGAAGCTGCGACTGGCCCCCCGTCTGACGACGCTACCTCTGAAGCTGCGACTGGCCCCCCGTCTGACGACGCTACCTCTGAAGCTGCGACTGGCCCCCCGTCTGACGACGCTACCTCTGAAGCTGCGACTGGCCCCCCGTCTGACGACGCTACCTCTGAAGCTGCGACTGGCCCCCCGTCTGACGACGCTACCTCTGAAGCTGCGACTGGCCCCCCGTCTGACGACGCTACCTCTGAAGCTGCGACTGGCCCCCCGTCTGACGACGCTACCTCTGAAGCTGCGACTGGCCCCCCGTCTGACGACGCTACCTCTGAAGCTGCGACTGGCCCCCCGTCTGACGACGCTACCTCTGAAGCTGCGACTGGCCCCCCGTCTGACGACGCTACCTCTGAAGCTGCGACTGGCCCCCCGTCTGACGACGCTACCTCTGAAGCTGCGACTGGCCCCCCGTCTGACGACGCTACCTCTGAAGCTGCGACTGGCCCCCCGTCTGACGACGCTACCTCTGAAGCTGCGACTGGCCCGTCTGACGACGCTACCTCTGAAGCTGCGACTGGCCCGTCTGACGACGCTACCTCTGAAGCTGCGACTGGCCCGTCTGACGACGCTACCTCTGAAGCTGCGACTGGCCCGTCTGACGACGCTACCTCTGAAGCTGCGACTGGCCCGTCTGACGACGCTACCTCTGAAGCTGCGACTGGCCCGTCTGACGACGCTACCTCTGAAGCTGCGACTGGCCCGTCTGACGACGCTACCTCTGAAGCTGCGACTGGCCCGTCTGACGACGCTACCTCTGAAGCTGCGACTGGCCCGTCTGACGACGCTACCTCTGAAGCTGCGACTGGCCCGTCTGACGACGCTACCTCTGAAGCTGCGACTGGCCCGTCTGACGACGCTACCTCTGAAGCTGCGACTGGCCCGTCTGACGACGCTACCTCTGAAGCTGCGACTGGCCCGTCTGACGACGCTACCTCTGAAGCTGCGACTGGCCCGTCTGACGACGCTACCTCTGAAGCTGCGACTGGCCCGTCTGACGACGCTACCTCTGAAGCTGCGACTGGCCCGTCTGACGACGCTACCTCTGAAGCTGCGACTGGCCCGTCTGACGACGCTACCTCTGAAGCTGCGACTGGCCCGTCTGACGACGCTACCTCTGAAGCTGCGACTGGCCCGTCTGACGACGCTACCTCTGAAGCTGCGACTGGCCCGTCTGACGACGCTACCTCTGAAGCTGCGACTGGCCCGTCTGACGACGCTACCTCTGAAGCTGCGACTGGCCCGTCTGACGACGCTACCTCTGAAGCTGCGACTGGCCCGTCTGACGACGCTACCTCTGAAGCTGCGACTGGCCCGTCTGACGACGCTACCTCTGAAGCTGCGACTGGCCCGTCTGACGACGCTACCTCTGAAGCTGCGACTGGCCCGTCTGACGACGCTACCTCTGAAGCTGCGACTGGCCCGTCTGACGACGCTACCTCTGAAGCTGCGACTGGCCCGTCTGACGACGCTACCTCTGAAGCTGCGACTGGCCCGTCTGACGACGCTACCTCTGAAGCTGCGACTGGCCCGTCTGACGACGCTACCTCTGAAGCTGCGACTGGCCCGTCTGACGACGCTACCTCTGAAGCTGCGACTGGCCCGTCTGACGACGCTACCTCTAAGGAACTGTTCACCGCTTCATCGGAGCCCCCGTTGACCACAAACATGGATATCTGACGTGGGACATGGTGCTCGGGGTCCATGCAAGAGTTCATGGGTACTCTAGTCCAGGTTGTCTGTGTGTGTAACTGCATTTGCTTGTTTTGGCTCAATTAAACATTAACTGTAATACTTGTGTCCTCAGTATTGTTTTGGCGGTTCCTACTTGGCAACATTTATTTTGCATTATAACCATGCTTTGGCCTCAGCAATATATTAATACTTTGACCCCTGTGTTTAAGCTACATTTGCTCAGTGTTGGTCAATTTATGCTAGTAGCATCACATGATGTGGAATGGGTTCTAGTTCATTTTAACTTGATGGTTGTGGAACACAGTGTCTGGGGTTGGTACATATGAGGATGTTGCTAGAATCGGGGTTTCAGTGCTAACTAATATCACGGTTGTCAACTTGCATTTAAATTACTCTGCTGGGTGTCTTCTCTCCTGACTGACTTGGTTTCCTATTAGTGAATGCTTACATGTGAAACCAGCTCTCGTCTCATTAGCCCATCGTTTTGGCGGTTGGTCTTCATATCCCAGTGACAATCCAAACTTTCAGGTTAAATAAGTCAATGCTAACCTGCTTTAGCTGGCAGGCTGCTATCAGGTCCTAGCTCTCCCAGAGTTGCTTGTAGCGCCTCTAACCTAGGGTTTGATGGGGGGGAACAGTTTTACCAGGATTTCCCACCCACTCCGATTACATGGGAGAAATTAACCGGTTAATTTCTATGAAAAGCGTGAGGTGAAGTCTGTTCATACAGGCCTTCTCTATCCGCATGATCAACGCTCGGGGTGTGCGTCGTACTTATAGTCGCCATGAATTCAAAGAGCATGTACACGCAACCTTTAAATGCAGTTAATACAGCAACAAAATTGGCTCCAACTTTTGAGCTACCGGTAGGTATCTGCTTTAATTCAAAACAATTTCTGTGGCACCGCTTTACTCACTTATGCCAACCTGAATTCAGCCTGTTTTGAAGCAAGTTAAACCGTTACGGCCTATGCAAATATTTTGTTTGCTACAGGGTAGGCCTTCCAGGTTATTTTATGTAGCAGGGGCGAAAATCTGATATCAACTTTGGAGGGGACAATTACATGACATTTTCTGAAGAGCAATTCCTGAGGGGGACACCAAAAGTAGTGCTGTAACACACAGCCTACGTTGTAATATGGTAAATGTATATTGAGGAACCAAAGAAATAAGGTGTTTGCCGTACTCCTAACTACCGGTACCCAAAACTACACAACTAATCACAACAGCAATACCATTGCCTTTAACAGATCTTAGTTCAGTCGAGAGTGGGGGTATCCATGGCATTTTCCAATTATGTTCCTATTTTACAAGTCAAAAAAATGGAGAACCTTTCATAATGTTGCCAAACAAAGACAAACTTACCTGAGACTCCCTGTCTCTGCCAGTCTGTCCCCAGCTCTCCTGTCTGTGTGCCATCTGTTGCCTGCTCTGCCTAATGACATCATTGTGAAACATTTTCATTAGCATTTCACTTCTTTCTTATGAACATTTTATCAACTAGTCTTTGAGATATTAGGTTATAGGGTTCTTATTTTGCATTTTGGTGTACTGAAAAATACTCTGATGTCCGTCTTTTTTCTTTTTTCTGCCATTTTTCTACCTGGCTGGCTACACACAGTGTGTAGGTTATTTACAGTAGGAGATGGGCTTCTATCATATCTTCTATCATTCTATATGGGCTTCGATCTAAAAGGTAGCTAGCAAATGTGAAACGGATTGCAGTGACAAGAGTTGACAGCTGTATGAGTTCACCATTTACACAACATATGCTGCAACCTTTTGTAATTTTAACCGTTTGTTTCAAATTGGCTGGCTTCCAACAATAGCTGAATTTGCAAAGCTAGCGAGCACAAATTCCGTTTCAGTGGTGTTTGCTATAATCTTTGCTACCCGGGTTAAATAAAGGTGAAATAAAATAAATAAAAGTTCCCTTGAGACAATTTAGCTTTTGCAACGAGACCATTACATATATTTAAGACAATGGTAGAAGAGAGTGTAGTTCTGTTCAGTTTGGACTTCAGTTTATCGCTAACCTTATCACAGGGACTTTGAAGCACTAACTTACATTGCTGATCTTGGAATAAATTGACGATAGCAAAGATTCCATCTTTGATGACGCCACATAAATGGAATAGGTACTAGCTAGCTTAATAGTTAATATTTGCGCGCTAGCTCTGCAAATTCAGCTAGTGTGTGTGTGTGTGTGTGAACCCTGCCAACATAAAACAAATCATTGCTATGGCGCGATTGACTGGATTAACCTCATGTCAGTCACGTGCATTGAGTGCCTTTCAGACAGTAGATACGAACCCTCTGTTACCTTGCCAACTAAGGAACTGGCAGTGGATCAAACCATTGTGAGGCAAAGGGTGGGGGATCGCAATCTTTTGAAACTTAAAAAAGCTCTAAGTGTCTATAATCAGCACAATTGCTTTCATTGCGTATTATTCATATTATTTAAATTACAGAGTTATGTTTACAGTGATATATTGGGGGGGACAAATCATATTTTTCCCAGGATGGGGGGGTCGTGTACCCCCCGTCCCCCCTGGGATTTCCGCCCCTGTTATGTAGCCTACGTTTGTGTATTGAATGTTATTCTACATTTGTTTGTCTGGGTCTTGAGAATGAGTTACCCTTTCTGACCAAGTCTGTAAAATAATGCGAGAACTGGGGGTATTTTGTCTTGAATAAAAGTAATAACGGAGAAGAATGGCAGGGTCTTGACAAGTTAATTTGATTGTGTAGGCTCACGTTTAATTTATGCTGTGACTAAATGAATATTAACTTGATAATGTACTTTATTGCTGGAGAACAGATGCAATAGGTAGGCCTGAGAAGATTTGATGTAAATATAGCCGAAGAATGGCACATGATAAACTGCGGGTTTAGAGTCACGTGCAATTGATCAACTGCGGCGCTATCCATTGTGCTGAATCTCCGCTACAGAGTAACTGTTAGATTATCAGAGATTCAGATTTGTTTCCTCTGACAAAATCATCACAATAACCGAAGTATAAACAGCCACAACCTTCCCAAATTCCCTTGATAGCCAGGTGTAAGGGGAGAGGAAAGGACCGAAATGCATCTTTCAGTGAAAGGTAGGCTACTGTAATAACCTCATATTTGACCCGTCGGCCAACAGTGCCTCATAGACCGGTTAAAACTAGGCTACATCAATGAAATAGTGTGGTGACTTTGAGTTGATTAAATAGCAACAAATACAAGAACCCATTAGTGTATATTTCTCCATGTAGAGTGGTATAATCATGTTGGATTTTATTCGCTGCTTAACACCCTGCATCCCACAGCTGGCTTGCTTCTGAAGCTAAGCAGGGTTGGTCCTGGTCAGTCCCTAGATTGGAGACCAGTTGCTGCTGGAAGTGGTGTTGGAGGGCCAGTAGGAGTCACTCTTTCCTCTGGTCTAAAATAATATCCCAGGGCAGTGATTGGGGACATGTGCTGTCTTTCGGGTGGGACGTTAAACAGGTGTCCTGACTCTCTGTGGTCACTAAAGATCCCATGGCACTTATTGTTAGAGTAGGGGTGTTAACCCTGGTGTCCTGGCTAAATTCCCAATCTGGCCCTCATACCATCACGGTCACCTAATCATCCCAAGCTTACTATTGGCTCATTCACCCCCCCCATCCCCTGTAACTATTCCCCAGGTCATTGCTGTAAATGAGAATGTGTTCTCAGTCAACTTACCTGGTTAAATAAAACATATGCTTCTAAATAGCACTTTCGGTTTGAACGGGAAGCCTGGTAATTTCTTGCAATTTCCTCAGGAAGGAAAATTGGTAGGTTCTCTGGAAAAGATATGTCTCTACATGACCAATGAGGCCTACCCTCCTCCCCCAGCCATTGGGATGAACTTTGCGGGACCCCCATCCGAATACTCTACCAGGTACGGACGAGACATGGAGACAACTGTTCCTTTAATGTTTTGTACTCGTCTCATTAAAAATGGATTCATACTAAAGACTAGGTCAGAATACATTTGGACTCCCTCGCTCTTTGTCTTTCCCTCTCAAATCAACTCTTTATCGTGAAATGCTTGCTTACGAGCCCACCCCAACAATGCAGAGAACAAAACTATAGAATATATATATATATATATAGTACCAATCAAAAGTTTGGACACACCTACTTATTCAAAGGTTTTTCTTTATTTTGACTATTTTCTACATTGTAAAATAATAGTGAAGAACTCAAAACTATGAAATAACACATATGGAATCATGTAGTAACCAAAAAAGTGTTAAACATATCAAAATCTATTTTATATTTATATAGACTCTTCAATGTAGCCACCCTTTGCATTCTCTCAACCAGCTTCACCTGGATTGCTTTTCCAAAAGGACAGATTTCCACCGGTCTAATGTCCATTGCTGGTGTTTCTTGGCCCAAGCAAGTCTCTTCTTCTTATTGGTGTCCTTTAGTAGTGGTTTCTTTGCAGCAATTTGACCATGAAGGCCTGATTCACGTAGTCTCCTCTGAACAGTTGATGTTGAGATGTGTCTGTTACTTGAACTTTACAGCAGAGGTAACTCTGGGTCTTCCTTTCCTGTGGCGGTCCTCATGAGAGACATAGCGCTTGATGGATTTTGCAACTGCACTTGAAGAAACATTCAAAGTTCTTGAAATTTTCCGGATTGACTGAACTTCATGTCTTAAAATAATAATAGACTTTTGTTTCTCTTTGCTTATTTGAGCTGTTCTTGCCATGATATGGACTTGGTATTTTACCAAATAGGGCTATCTTCTGTATACCACCCCTACCTTGTCACAAAACAAGTGATTGGCTCAAACGCACTAAGAAGGAAATAAATTCCACAAATTAACTTTGAACAAGGCACAACTGTTAATTGTAATGCATTCCAGGTGAGTACCTCATGAAGCTGGTTGAGTGAATGCCAAGAGTGTGCAAAGCTGTCATCAAGGCAAAGGGTGGCTACTTTTAAAAATCTCAAATCTCAAATATATTTTGATTTGTTTAACACTTTTTTGGTTACTTCAGGATTCCTTATGTGTTATTTCATACTTTTGATGTTCTACAATGTAGAAAATTGTAAAAAATAAATAAATAAACCCTGGAATGAGTAGGTGTGTCCAAACTTTTGACTGGTACTGTATATATTGTAACACGAGGAATAAAATACCCAAGAATAAAGCTATATACAAGGAGTACCAGTTCCAGATCAGTGTGCAGGGGTACGAGGTATTTGAAGTAGATATGTACAAGAAGGCTGGGTAAAGTGACTAGGCATCAGGATTGATAATAATAATAATAATAGCAAAATAAAGAACAGAGCAGCAGCTACAAATGATGAGTGTAAAGGTGTGTGTTTGTGAGTGTGTGTAATGTGTATGCATGTGTGTTTGGGTTGTGTCGGTTTGTGTGTGTGTTTGTGTGTGTGTGTGTGTGTCGGAGTGTGAATGTAGTGTGTGTGAGTGTGCATATGCTTTGTATACAGTCTAGTGATTGTGCTTAGGGTCAGAGCAAGACCCTTTAACTTTTTGAGGATGCGAGTGCCCATGCCAAATATTTCAGCATCCTGGCGCGTCCTCTTCACGACTGTGCGGGTGTGTGTGGACCATGTTAAGTCGCCAAGGAACAGCCCTGTTGATGTGGATGGGGACGTGCTCTCACCTCTTGCTCCTGTAGACCACGATCAGCTCCTTGGTCTTACTGGCATTGAGGGAGAGGTTGTCCTGGCCCCACAATGCCAAGTCTCTGACCTCTCATCGCCTTCGTGTCGTCAGCAAACTTGACACACTGGGTCCCGACACACTGGGTCCCAACCCACTGGCTCCAACCTCCTGTCTCCAACCCTCTGGATCCAATCTCCATCTCTTCATTACTTGGTTATGAAAACCCCCTGGCCCCAAAGCACTGGCCCAACCTCTCTTCATTACTTTTTAAGGCAGACAGGTCCAGAGGGTGCGCCCCTGGCTGTCCCTCACGTCTAGATCCAGCAGAGACTGAACCAGGACCTCCATAGCATGGTGGTGGCCGTGGTACGCCTGAATAGAAAGACAAACACAGTCTCAAGCAAAGTCCAGTGGTACGCCTGAATAGATATATAATCAATGTCCTATAGTAGACCAGTGGTACGCCTGAACAGAAATACAGTGCTAGACCTCTAAAGTAGACCAGAGTCTTTCAATCGGGAGCCCATTTTTGCTCCCGCCCAGCATCAACATCGGAGGTCCCTGCCAAGCGTGGGATTGAGAAACAAACACTCTACTTCTCCTCTGAGGTTGATTAACTCAAATGGCAAAATAAGGAAATCATCCTCATCATCACTGTGTAGAATATGCATGTATTTTACACGAATCGGGAATAGATAGGAATTTGGTGTGTGAGTCTGGCACTTACCAACTGGCACTTACCACATCTAAAGGTGTTTCACTTGCAATCTGGAAAAAGAACATCAAGAGTGACGATGCGTCCACGACAAACATGCAGCCACACCTTAAAACCTACTGTTGGGTTCTGAGAATATGAAATATACTAATTCATGTCACTGAGGGAGAGAGCTTAATGTATAACGTTTACATTATGTCAGGTTAGGGGTCACATCCACTTGAATGTCCTTCATATGACGAACCTCCTACAGAGCAAATGAGGAAAATATGATATATTATGATTTATGTTAGTAACAATACAATATGGGAATTTTATCCCAAAGCTACCTACAGCTAACATATATATATTTAAGTATGTGATCTATGTAAATAAATAAATATATCACAGCTGTAAAACTGTATGGTGGAGGCCTACCCATTTCCCAGGAGCATTGTAAAAAGTGGATTTGGGTACAGTGTTTATTTCCCCCTAATATCTTTGAAGATTCTGAGACCATTAGGGTTAAACATTACAGATATAAATGCAATATATGGAGTAGAAAAGATTGCCTGCCCACCAAAGAATCAACATATGTTCTACATGGTCTATTTCTATCTGAATGTAACACCTCAATCAAGCTTGTTAATTGATCGTTAAGTCATGTTTGTCAGGTAAACGGTCATTAGTGGCCTATATAAGCCTCATACAGGCCATGGGAAGACATTACCTGTTGATAACACAGACTATTCTCATGATCATGGGAGGTGTGAGAGAATTGCTGCTCTTTGTGATGACTGTGGGGGTTGTCAAAGGTTGGTTCACTAACGTTTTATTTGGATTGAAGGGATTTGTTTGGGAAATATGCTTAACTTTATAAGTTGGAGATTCAAATTTGACTGTCTGTTTCTTCCGCATTGGTCATCTATTATTAATATATGTAGCTATTTTGTGTGAACTCAACTTCTGTCAACACTTTCTCCTCAGTTTCTTGTTACCCTGTTGGAAAGTCCCAGAAGCAAGATCAAGTCTCTCTGCAGAGGAGACTTGGAGGTAAGTGTTTCTTTCCACAACCCTTCTAGCTATGTTCTTTGTCACTGTCTATGGTGCTGCTGTGTTTGACACTCATTCAACACCATAGAGTAACTCAGTCTAAATAACGTTGTCAAAGCCTTTGATTTGGTAATTTTGCTTGTGTACCTTAACCTACGTTTTTCAGAGCTGTCATCAAATGACGTCTCCATTGAGCATGCCCTGGCCTTGCTCCGATCCATAGGGTCTGACGCTAAACAAGACAGAGAAGGTACGGCCTGAAACATATACTTTGAAAACTGTTGGGTTCAACATTCGACTGGCAATTCGGCCTAGACCGTGTGGAACAGATGTGTTGCTGTAGAATACCCAACTGTTCCTTTTGTTTTTTCTATAGAGTATTTAGAGACTAACGAAGTAGAATCCCAAGCTTCTCCAAACCATGGTAGCTCTCAGGCAAATGATGCCCTGTCCTCTGAGGAGAAGCTGAGGCGCATGTCCTCTGACGACGCTGCGACTGGCCCGTCTGACGACGCTACCTCTGAAGCTGCGACTGGCCCGTCTGACGACGCTACCTCTGAAGCTGCGACTGGCCCGTCTGACGACGCTACCTCTGAAGCTGCGACTGGCCCGTCTGACGACGCTACCTCTGAAGCTGCGACTGGCCCGTCTGACGACGCTACCTCTGAAGCTGCGACTGGCCCGTCTGACGACGCTACCTCTGAAGCTGCGACTGGCCCGTCTGACGACGCTACCTCTGAAGCTGCGACTGGCCCGTCTGACGACGCTACCTCTGAAGCTGCGACTGGCCCGTCTGACGACGCTACCTCTGAAGCTGCGACTGGCCCGTCTGACGACGCTACCTCTGAAGCTGCGACTGGCCCGTCTGACGACGCTACCTCTGAAGCTGCGACTGGCCCGTCTGACGACGCTACCTCTGAAGCTGCGACTGGCCCGTCTGACGACGCTACCTCTGAAGCTGCGACTGGCCCGTCTGACGACGCTACCTCTGAAGCTGCGACTGGCCCGTCTGACGACGCTACCTCTGAAGCTGCGACTGGCCCGTCTGACGACGCTACCTCTGAAGCTGCGACTGGCCCGTCTGACGACGCTACCTCTGAAGCTGCGACTGGCCCGTCTGACGACGCTACCTCTGAAGCTGCGACTGGCCCGTCTGACGACGCTACCTCTGAAGCTGCGACTGGCCCGTCTGACGACGCTACCTCTGAAGCTGCGACTGGCCCGTCTGACGACGCTACCTCTGAAGCTGCGACTGGCCCGTCTGACGACGCTACCTCTGAAGCTGCGACTGGCCCGTCTGACGACGCTACCTCTGAAGCTGCGACTGGCCCGTCTGACGACGCTACCTCTGAAGCTGCGACTGGCCCGTCTGACGACGCTACCTCTAAGGAACTGTTCACCGCTTCATCGGAGCCCCCGTTGACCACAAACATGGATATCTGACGTGGGACATGGTGCTCGGGGTCCATGCAAGAGTTCATGGGTACTCTAGTCCAGGTTGTCTGTGTGTGTAACTGCATTTGCTTGTTTTGGCTCAATTAAACATTAACTGTAATACTTGTGTCCTCAGTATTGTTTTGGCGGTTCCTACTTGGCAACATTTATTTTGCATTATAACCATGCTTTGGCCTCAGCAATATATTAATACTTTGACCCCTGGGTTTAAGCTACATTTGCTCAGTGTTGGTCAATTTATGCTAGTAGCATCACATGATGTGGAATGGGTTCTAGTTCATTTTAACTTGATGGTTGTGGAACACAGTGTCTGGGGTTGGTACATATGAGGATGTTGCTAGAATCGGGGTTTCAGTGCTAACTAATATCACGGTTGTCAACTTGCATTTAACTTACTCTGCTGGGTGTCTTCTCTCCTGACTGACTTGGTTTCCTATTAGTGAATGCTTACATGTGAAACCAGCTCTCGTCTCATTAGCCCATCGTTTTGGCGGTTGGTCTTCATATCCCAGTGACAATCCAAACTTTCAGGTTAAATAAGTCAATGCTAACCTGCTTTAGCTGGCAGGCTGCTATCAGGTCCTAGCTCTCCCAGAGTTGCTTGTAGCGCCTCTAACCTAGGGTTTGATGGGGGGGAACAGTTTTACCAGGATTTCCCACCCACTCCGATTACATGGGAGAAATTAACCGGTTAATTTCTATGAAAAGCGTGAGGTGAAGTCTGTTCATACAGGCCTTCTCTATCCGCATGATCAACGCTCGGGGTGTGCGTCGTACTTATAGTCGCCATGAATTCAAAGAGCATGTACACGCAACCTTTAAATGCAGTTAATACAGCAACAAAATTGGCTCCAACTTTTGAGCTACCGGTAGGTATCTGCTTTAATTCAAAACAATTTCTGTGGCACCGCTTTACTCACTTATGCCAACCTGAATTCAGCCTGTTTTGAAGCAAGTTAAACCGTTACGGCCTATGCAAATATTTTGTTTGCTACAGGGTAGGCCTTCCAGGTTATTTTATGTAGCAGGGGCGAAAATCTGATATCAACTTTGGAGGGGACAATTACATGACATTTTCTGAAGAGCAATTCCTGAGGGGGACACCAAAAGTAGTGCTGTAACACACAGCCTACGTTGTAATATGGTAAATGTATATTGAGGAACCAAAGAAATAAGGTGTTTGCCGTACTCCTAACTACCGGTACCCAAAACTACACAACTAATCACAACAGCAATACCATTGCCTTTAACAGATCTTAGTTCAGTCACCAGTGTAAGTTGAGAGTGGGGGTATCCATGGCATTTTCCAATTATGTTACTATTTTACAAGTCAAAAAAATGGAGAACCTTTCATAATGTTGCCAAACAAAGACTCAACAAACTTACCTGAGACTCCCTGTCTCTGCCAGTCTGTCCCCAGCTCTGCCGTCTGTGTGCCATCTGTTGCCTGCTCTGCCTAATGACATCATTGTGAAACATTTTCATTAGCATTTCACTTCTTTCTTATGAACATTTTATCAACTAGTCTTTGAGATATTAGGCTACTAGGGTTCTTACTTTGCGTTTTGGTGTACTGAAAAATACTCTGATGTCCGTCTTTTTTCTGCCATTTTTCTACCTGGCTGGCCACACACACACACACACACACAGTGTGTAGGTTATTTACAGTAGGAGATGGGCTTCTATCATATCTTCTATCATTCTATATGGGCTTCGATCTAAAAGGTAGCTAGCAAATGTGAAACGGATTGCAGTGACAAGAGTTGACAGCTGTATGAGTTCACCATTTACACAACATATGCTGCAACCTTTTGTAATTTTAACCGTTTGTTTCATATTGGCTGGCTTCCAACAATAGCTGAATTTGCAAAGCTAGCGAGCACAAATTCCGTTTCAGTGGTGTTTGCTATAATCTTTGCTACCCGGGTTAAATAAAGGTGAAATAAAATAAATAAAAGTTCCCTTGCGACAATTTAGCTTTTGCAACGAGACCATTACATATATTTAAGACAATGGTAGAAGAGAGTGTAGTTCTGTTCAGTTTGGACTTCAGTTTATCGCTAACCTTATCACAGGGACTTTGAAGCACTAACTTACATTGCTGATCTTGGAATAAATTGACGATAGCAAAGATTCCATCTTTGACGACGCCACATAAATGGAATAGGTACTAGCTAGCTTAATAGTTAATATTTGCGCGCTAGCTCTGCAAATTCAGCTAGTGTGTGTGTGTGTGTGAACCCTGCCAACATAAAACAAATCATTGCTATGGCGCGATTGACTGGATTAACCTCATGTCAGTCACGTGCATTGAGTGCCTTTCAGACAGTAGATACGAACCCTCTGTTACCTTGCCAACTAAGGAACTGGCAGTGGATCAAACCATTGTGAGGCAAAGGGTGGGGGGTCGCAATTTTTTTTGAAACTTAAAAAAGCTCTATTAACCTCTTGGGGCTAGGTGGGACGCTAGCGTGCCACCCGTGGTGCACTCCATCAACAGCAGGTGCATTTCAAGAGCGGCAAATTTGAATCCAAATAAATGTCAAAATTCAAATTTTTCAAAAATACAACTATTTTACACCATTTGAAAGATAAACATCTCCTTAATCTAACCACGTTTTACGATTTCAAAAAGGTTTTACGGCGAAAGCATAAATTTAGAGTATGTTAGGACAGTACATTTACAAGAGTTGTGTGTAATGTTTTGTCAAGTCAAAGACAGGGTCACCAAAACCATAAAACCAGCTAAAATGATGCACTAACCTTTTACAATCTCCATCAGATGACACTCCTAGGACATTATGTTAGACAATGCATGCATTTTTAGTTCTATCAAGTTCATATTTATATCCAAAAACAGCGTTTTACTATGGCATTGATGTTGAGGAAATCGTTTCCCTCCAATAACCGGCAGTCAAGTCAGCGTCAGAAATTAAATAATTAAAATTAGAAAACATTGGTAAAATATTATATTGTCATTTAAAGAATTATAGATTTACATCTCTTGAACGCAATCAACTTGCCAGATTTAAAAATAACCTTACTGGGAAATCACACTTTGCAATAATCTGAGCACTGCGCCCAGAAAAATACGCGTTGCGATACAGACTAGACGTCATGTTGGGGAGATCTAAAATCGAAAATACTATGTAAATAATCCATTACCTTTGATTCTCTTCATCAGATGTCACTTCCAGGTATCACAGGTCCATAACGAATGTAGTTTTGTTCAAAAAAGCTCATCATTTATGTCCAAAAATCTCCGTCTCGTTAGCACATGATGTAAGCCAGCCGGACTTCTCGTCATGAACGAGGGGAAAAAATATATTTCCGTTCGTTCAAACATGTCAAACGTTGTATAGCATAAATCATTAGGGCCTTTTTTAACCAGAACATGAATAATATTCAAGGTGGACGAATGCATACTCTTTTATAACGTATTGGAACGAGGGTACCCAACATGAACTCGCGCGCCAGGTGTCTAATGGGACATCATCGTTCCATGGCTCTTGTTCGGTCAGATCTCCCTCCAGAAGACTCAAAACACTTTGTAAAGGCTGGTGACATCTAGTGGAAGCAATAGGAAGTGCCAAAATATTCCTAAACCCCTGTGTTTTTCAATGGGATAGGTTTAAAGTCAATACAACACATCAGGTATCCACTTCCTGTCAGAAAATGTCTCAGGGTTTTGCCTGCCAAATGAGTTCTGTTATACTCACAGACATCATTCAAACAGTTTTGGAAACTTTAGAGTGTTTTCTATCCATATATAATAAGTATATGCATATTCTAGTTACTGGGTAGGATTAGTAACCAGATTAAATCGGGTACATTTTTTTTATCCAGACGTGCAAATGCTGCCCCCTAGACCCAACAGGTTAAGTGTCTATAATCAGCACAATTGCTTTCATTGCGTATTATTCATATTATTTAAATTACAGAGTTATGTTTACAGTGATATATTGGGGGGGACAAATCATATTTTTCCCAGGATGGGGGGGTCGTGTACCCCCCGTCCCCCCTGGGATTTCCGCCCCTGTTATGTAGCCTACGTTTGTGTATTGAATGTTATTCTACATTTGTTTGTCTGGGTCTTGAGAATGAGTTACCCTTTCTGACCAAGTCTGTAAAATAATGCGAGAACTGGGGGTATTTTGTCTTGAATAAAAGTAATAACGGAGAAGAATGGCAGGGTCTTGACAAGTTAATTTGATTGTGTAGGCTCACGTTTAATTTATGCTGTGACTAAATGAATATTAACTTGATAATGTACTTTATTGCTGGAGAACAGATGCAATAGGTAGGCCTGAGAAGATTTGATGTAAATATAGCCGAAGAATGGCACATGATAAACTGCGGGTTTAGATTCACGTGCAATTGATCAACTGCGGCGCTATCCATTGTGCTGAATCTCCGCTACAGCGTAACTGTTAGATTATCAGAGATTCAGATTTGTTTCCTCTGACAAAATCATCACAATAACCGAAGTATAAACAGCCACAACCTTCCCAAATTCCCTTGATAGCCAGGTGTAAGGGGAGAGGAAAGGA